>NC_041383.1:555920308-555924804 GCF_002162155.2 Triticum dicoccoides
AGATCGGATCGGGGCTGGCCTCGTGGCCGTCGCCTGGAGCCGCCTCGCCGGCCCCCGTCCTCGTCCCCGATGACCTGCCCCTCGCACTCCCTCTCCTCCCCTGGATTTAGATCGGTGACGCAGCGCCCCGACCCCATCGCCGCTCGTCCTCGACCTCGTCCGAGGCCACCACACCACCCGACGCCGACGCCGGCGCCCGAAGCTCCCCCACTGGACTGCCTCCTCCTCCCCGCCGGTCTGCTTCCCCTCCGCCGCTCGTCACCGTCCTCCTCCTCAACCCACGCTGCCCCGTCCCTATGAGTCCCGGTGAGGCCACGGCCTCGTCCTCCTCCTTCCCTGCCTCTGCTCGAGGCCAACTGATAACCCGCAAGTATACGGGATAGTTGTAGCCTCTTTCGATAAGTAAGAGTGCCGAACCCAACGAGGAGCTAAAGGTAGAACAAATACTCTCTCAAGTCCTATCGGCCACTGATACGACTCTACACACGCTTGACGTTCGCTTTACCTAGAACAAGTATGAAACTAGAGGTACTTTATAGGTGTGATAGGATAGGTTTGCAAGATAATAAAGAACGCGTAAATAAAAACTAGGGGCTGTTTAAGTAAAGATGCAATAAAGTAAATATAGTGAGTGTGGAAAAGTGGTGGTAGGAGTTGTGAAATTGTCCCTAAGAAATTGACTATGTTACTAGACCGATAATCACTATTGCAATTCTATTTGAGGGAGAGGCATAAGCTAACATACTTTCTCTAGTTGGATCATATGCACTTATGATTGGAACTCTAGCAAGCATCCGCAAATACTAAAGATTCACTAAGGTAAAACCCAACCATAGCATTAAAGTATCAAGTCCCCTTTATCCCATACGCAACAATCCCCTTACTCGGGTTTGTGTTTCAGTCACTCACGCAACCCACTATAAGAGAATCATGAACGCATTGCAACACCCTACAGCGGGAATCCCTCACGCTTGCGCGACACGGAGGGCACCATAGGACAGCACCAATAATAAAATATGCAACTCAAACCAATCATAGCAATTCATCAATCATCGATAGGACAACGAAAATCTACTCAAACATCATAGGATGGCAACACATCATTGGAAAATAATATGAAGCGTAAAGCACCATGTTCAAGTAGAGGGTACAACGGGTTGCGGGAGAGTGGACCGCTGAATATAGATGGGGGAAGGTGATGGAGATGTTGGTGAAGATGATGGAGGTGTTGGTGAAGATCGCGGTGATGATGATGGCCCCCGGCGGCGTTCCGGCGCCACCGAAAGCAAGGGGGAGAGAGCCCCCCTTCTTCTTCTTCTTCCTTGACCTTCTCCCTAGATGGGAGAAAGGTTTCCCCTCTGGTTCTTGGCTCCCATGGTGTGGGAGCGGCGAGAGCCCCTCCGAGATTGGATCTATCCCTCTGTTTCTGCGTTCTCAGATTCTACACCTTCACTGTTTCTTAAATATCCGGAGATCCGTAACTCCGATTGGGGTGAATCTTTCGCCCAGATCTTTCTCATAAAATTAGCTTTCTTGCGCCAAAAGAAGAGCGTCAACCGCCTTACGGGGGGGCCAGGAGAGTCCAAGGCGCGCTTGCCTCCCTGGGGCGCGCCCCCCTATCTCCTGCCCCCCTCGGGCACCGTCTCGCATTGATTTTACTTCCGAAAAATCACAAATATTCCAAAAAAAATCTCCGTCCATTTTATCCCGTTTGGACTCCGTTTGATATTGGGCTTCTGCAAAACAAAAAATATGCAACAGACAGGAACTGGCACTGGGCACTGGATCAATATGTTAGTCCCAAAAAATAGTATAAAAAGTTGCCAAAAGTATATGAAAGTTGAATAATATTGGCATGGAACAATCAAAAATTATAGATACGACGGAGACGTATCACCAACCGTGCGCACGCGCACCACCGCGTTGGCCACACCATCGCCCCCCTTTCCGTTCTTGGCCCTGCCCCGCCACCAGGTGCAGCAGCTGCTGCTGTGCTACGGCGGTGCGGCCATCACCACTGCAGCACCCCGTGCCGGTGGCCTCGCCCCTTAGCGCCGCCTCCGGTCACCGCCCGCCTCCCCCCTGCTGCTCCGGCCGACGCCCCATGGCCCCATGCCTCGCCGCGCCTCGTCTCCGCCCTCTCCTCCTCCCACGGTCGCGCCATCGCGCCCGCCCGCGCGCCACTGGCCGCACAGGCGCCACCCCTCGCCCCCGCCCGCCGAGGCCCCGGCTGGCCGCGCCGGTGTGCCCCGCCATCGGTGCCCCGGCGGCCTTGTCCCGCCCTGCGGGCGAGTGCCCGCTCGGGTGCGCCCGCACCCGGCGCCCGACGCCCATGAACCCATGCCCGCTATGACCCCCTGTGCCAATGACAGGGGGGGCCCATGCCTAGAACATTTTTTTAAAAAGGAATTGAAAAATAATAATAATAACAATAATAAAATTATTAATTAATTAATTAAAGAATTAATTAACTTAATTAATCATAATTAGATTAATCTAACCACTAATTAACTGTTAGTTAATTAATCAGTCAATGACAAGCGGGACCCTCACGTCAGTTTGACCCAGTCAACGCCCTGTTGACTGCTGACATCATGATACGTCAGCATACACTATTCTGGATAATGTTAGAATTAAATAATTAAATAAATTCTAAAAATGATTAAATCTTTTAAAATTAATATAAAATAAACCATAGCTCGGATGGAAAAACTTTGTACATGAAAGTTGCTCAGAACGACAAGACGAATCCAGATACGCAGCCCGTTCGTCCGCCACACATCCCTAGAATAGCGAACCTACAACATTTCACCTCGGGTTCACCTGTCCGAAAACGTGAAACACCGGGGATACTTTCCCGGATGTTTTCCCCCTTCGTCGGTATCACCTACTACCGCATTAGGGCACATCTAGCACCGCTCATTGTCGTGTCATGCATCGTCATGCTTATGTTTGCATTGTATTTACTGTTTCTTCCCCCTCTTCTCTCCGGTAGACTACGAGACTGACGCTACTGCTGCCCAGTTCGACTACGGAGTTGGCGACCCCTCCTTGCCAGAGCAACCAGGCAAGCCCCCCTTTGATCACCAGATATCGTCTATTCTTCTCTCTACTGCTTGCATTAGAGTGGTTTAGCATGTTACTGTTAGGTTACTCCTATTCTGTTGCATAGCCTGTCATTGTTGCTACAGTCATTGATACCTTACCCGCAATCCTAAATGCCTAGTATAGGATGCTAGTTTATCATCATTGGCCCTACATTCTTGTCAGTCTGCCTTGCTATACTATCGGGCCATGATCACTGGGGAGGTGATCACGGTTTTATACTATACATATATACATACTATACAGATGGTGACTAAAGTCGGGTCGACTCGTTGAGTACCGCACGTGATTCCGATGTGGGGCCTAGAAGGACAGGTGGCTCCATCCCGGTAGAGGTGGGCCTGGGTTCCCGACGACCCCCGATTATTACTTTGAGGCGGAGCGACAGGGCAGGTTGAGACCACCTAGGCGAGAGGTGGGCCTGGCCGTGGTCGGCGTTCGCGGTTACTTCATAATAACACGCCTAACGAGATCTTGGTATTTGATCTGAGTCTGGCCACAGGCCTATACGCACTAACCAACTACGCAGGAATAGTTATGGGCACTCGGCATCGTGGTATCAGCCGAAGCCTTCGTGACGTCAGCGATTGAGCAGCGCGCACCGGATTGGACCGTAAGCCTGCTCTCGTATTAAGGGGGCTAGGTCTGTGTAACGCCCCGGATTCGATGCGCCAGGTGTCTGCCAGTTATTCGTCGGTGTTGCCATGTCATTTGCTTGCGTGTTGCATTTTTTTCATGTCATCATGTGCATCTCATTTCGCATTCGTGTTCGTCTCAGGCATCCGAGCATTTTCCCCGTTGTCCCTTTTGCAATCCGGCACTCCTATGTCCTCCGGCGTCCTCCTTTTGTCTCCTGTTGTGAGTGGGTGTTAAACTTTCTCGGAATGGCCCGAGGTTTGCCAAGCGGCCTTGGTATAGCACCGGTAGACCGCCTGTCAAGTTTTGTGCCATTTGGAGGTCGTTTGGTACCCCAGCGGTTAACCCGGGTAGCCGTAAAGCCCTCTTTTGTTGCAGCCCAACACCCCTTCCAAAGTGGCCCAAAACCCATCTAACTCTCCTCCATGCTCTCGGTCGTTCGATCACGATTGTGTGGGCGAAAACCGCTCCTCATTTGGACTCTCCTAGCTCCCTCTACCTATAAATAGGTGTCTCCCCCGAATTTTCGCGTAGATGAACCCTAGCCTCTTCCCCCGCCGCCACCGGACATGTCCACTCCGGCCGGACATGTCCAACTTCCAGCTCACCCCGGCGAATCACGCGCCACCACCTCAGCCGCGCCGCCGCCCGCTCCCAATCGCGTCGCGCCACGTGGCCGCCGCCAGCCCCCCCTCTCTCTCCTTCGCCGCCAGGGCCCGCGCAGCCCAGATCCGGCCCGTGGGGGCCCGCGCCGC
>NC_041383.1:555925027-555930736 GCF_002162155.2 Triticum dicoccoides
CGCGCGGCCTGCGCCCCGCCGCCGTGGTGCGCTGCCGCCGTGCGCCGCGGCCTCGGCCCGCGTGCTCGCCCCGCCGCCTCGGCCCTCCGCCCTCGCCGCAAGTCGCTGGAGCCCGGCTATCCCGTGCCTCCTCCTCCGAGCGCCGCCCTCGACCGGCCGGAGCCGAGCTCCGCCGCGCCTCCCTCGTCGCCCCTCCGGCTCGCCCCGGCCGGATCCGGTGAGATCCGGTCCGGATCCGCCATCTCCGGCCTCCCCGGCGTCTTCCCCGCCGTTCTCCGGCGAGATCCACCGGCCACCTCGTCCGTTGACTTTTTCCGCGAGGTCTAAAATTCCTAAGTCCCCGATTTATTTTTACATTATCATGCCATGTTCGTTGCATCGTATCTCTGCATCCGTATCTCCGTTTTGTGCGTGTAATATGTCAAATTATTCGCCACAACGAGTACTTTATTCCACTCCATTGCATCATTTTCATTTGAGCTCATTTTGATGCCTGAATCATCGTTGCAAGAGTGCATGTTGCTGTTAATCTGCTGAAACTGTTATAACATGCTCATTTGTCATTTTTGCCATGTTTGATGTGTGCATCCTATGAGGTTGATGTCTACATGTGTTTTGATCTATGCCATGCAATCTTTCCAGGGGTGTATTCCATGTATTTTTGTGATCAATGTGGTGACTAGCACAAGCATGTAAACTAGGCCTCGTGATGTTGCTGATTTCAGTCCCTGTTCTGCTGTTATTTTTATGCCATGTAAACTTGATGCTACAGAGAGATCCATGCTTATTTTGAGATACTTCAGTAAGGATGTTTTGTACATATGGTTATGAGCTATCCATCCATGCCCCTGGTTGCATTTATAGGTTGTTGTAGATTGTTCATATCTTGCTTCAAAGTTGCTAAATGATGTTGCTGTCAGCCTGTTAACATGAAGTTCAGTTTTGCCATGTGATTTCCTAGTGATCCATGCACCCTATGAACTTGCTCTTGACATGCTTTGCTCCATAAACATGTCTTCTTACTGTTGGTTTCCTTTCCATGCCATGTATTGATCTGTGGTGAGTGATTCAAGCTCACCAACATGCCTACTTATTGTTGTTCCTGCCATGTATGAATCTGTCATATAACTTGCCATGTTTACATGGGTGCCATCATATCTTCTGATCCTTTTTGGCTTATGGTCAGTAAGGGACTTTTATTCTATGTATTTAGTAGTAGCATGCCACGCCTTTGTTTGCCATGATAAGTTCCTGTAACATGTTGTTTGATAGCTCTAAACATTGCAACCTGATGTTATTTCTGCTAAAGTCTGAAACTGTTATTATTTGCAATCTTGCCATGTGTGTTTGAGCATGTTCTAGTGATTTGTGGAGATAGCTCAATGTTCATGTTTTGTTATGCTTTACCTGTACATCATTTCCATGCCTTTTGTTATTACATTGAGGTGATGTAGCATGTTGTTTTGATGCTTGCAATATGCCTAGTTGCTGTTTTGGACAGATTGTGGTTATGACTTGTATAGAGTGTATGTGTTGAACCGTTGCTCCGTTTTGAGTGTGCTCTATATGAAACTTGCTTGATTTTGCATGTAGCTTCATATTATCATGTTGCATCCTTGTTTTGAGGTGTTTGCTTGATGTTTGAATGCCTTTTGCATCAATGCCATGATTAACTTGTTTTGCTCATATCTTCTAGGCCGTAGCTCCGAATTAAATGAACTTTATATGTAACTTGACTAGAATTTCGTGTAGATCATCTTGGTGCATCTTAACTTGCTGTTTAACAACTTGAACATAAGGTTTATTCAGATCTGGACCAATTTCGAAATTTGCATATGAGGACTTACCGGAATTGTTATATGTTGTTCCCGGCCTCATTTAAACTTGCCTTGATGTGTTGCTCTTGTTTGCATCATCTATTGCCATGACTAGCTTCATGTAGCTTTGTCATGCATCATGCTTGTTGTGCATCATGCCTTGTTCATGTGTGGTGTGTTTACCATGTTGTGTGCTTCTTTTTGATAGTTCCTGTTTCGTTGCGGTCGTGAGGATTCGTTCGTCTACGCTTGGTTCGTCTTCGTGGCTTCATCCATTTGTCTTCTTCATCGACTCGTTCTTCTTCCTAGCGGGATTTCAGGCAAGATGACCGCTACCCTGGATCTCACTACTATCATTGCTATGCTAGTAGCTTCGTTCTATCGCTTTGCTGCGCTACCTATCTTTTGCTCATCAAGCCTCCCAAATTGCCATGAACCTCTAACCTTTGACACCCTTCCTAGCAAACCATTGCTTGGCTATGTAACCACTTTGCTCAGCCCCTCTTATAGCGTTGTTAGTTGCAGGTGAAGTTGAAGATTACTCCATGGTGGACAGGTTTATGTTGGGATATCACAATATCTCTTATTTAATTAATGCATCTATATATTTGGTAAAGGGTGGAAGGCTCGGCCTTATGCCTGGTGTTTTGTTCCACTCTTGCCGCCCTAGTTTCTGTCATACCGGTGTTATGTTCCCGGATTTTGCGTTCCTTACGCGGTCGGGTGATTTATGGGACCCCCTTGACAGTTTGCTTTGAATAAAACTCCTCCAGCAAGGCCCAACCTTGGTTTTACCATTTTCCTCACCACCACCTACATTTCCCTTGGGAGTAATTAACCCGAAGGTCATCTTTATTATAGCCCCCCCGGGCCAGTGCTTGTCTAAGCGTTGGTCCAAACTAGAGCACCGTGCGGGACCATCCCTCGGCAACTTGGGTTACGTCGGTACCTGTACGCTTAGCTTATCCGGTGTTGCCCTGAGAACGAGATATGTGCAGCTCCTATCGGGATTGTCAGCGCATCGGGCGATCTTGCTAGTCTTGGTTTACCATTGTCGAAATGTCTTGTAAACCGGGATTCCGAGTCTGATCGGGTCTTCCTGGGAGAAGGTTTATCCTTCGTTGATCGCAAGAGCTTATCATGGGCTAAGTTGGGACACCCCTGCAGGGTATAATCTTTCGAAATCCGTGCCTGCGGTTATAGGCAGATGGGAATTTGTTAATGTCCGGTTGTAGATAACTTGACACCATATCCGAATTAAGACGCATCAACCGTGTGTGTAGCCGTGATGGTCTCTTTTCGGTGGAGTCCGGGAAGTGAACACGGTTTCTGGGTTATGTTTGACGTAAGTAGGAGTTCAGGATCACCTCTTGATCACTGCTAGCTTCACGACCGTTCCGCTTGTTCTCTTCTCGCTCTTATTTGCGTATGTTAGCCACCATATATGCTTAGTCGCTGCTGCAACCTCACCACTTTACCCCTTCCTTTCCCATTAAGCTTTGCTAGTCTTGATACCCATGGTAATGGGATTGTTGAGTCCTCGTGGCTCACAGATTACTACAATAACAGTTGCAGGTACAGGTTTGTGATGATCATGACGTGAGAGCGATGCTTGCTTGTTTTGGAGTTCTTCTTCTGCTTATTCTTTGATCAGGGGATAGGTTCCAGGTCGGCAGCCTGGTCTAGCAGGGTGGATGTCATTTGAGTTTCTGTTTGTGTTTCATCCGTAGTCGGATGATGCTCTTATGTATTGTGATGATGTATTCGTGTGGCATTGTATGCCTTATGTATGTATCCCCATCTACTATGTAATGTTGATGTAATGATATCCACTTTGCAAAAGCGTTTCAATATGCAGGTCTATCCTTGGTGGGACCTTTGAGTTCCTTTTGTATAGGGTCGCATATTGGGCGTGATAGTCTGCTTCCGGCCGCACTTGCAACATGCAGGTGTGCAATGGGCGATGGGCCCAGACCCCTGCGCCATAGGATTTAGACCGGTGTGCTGACCTCTCTGTTGTGCCTAGGTAGGGCTGCGACGTGTTGATCTTCTGAGGCCAGGCATGACCCAGGAAAGTGTGGCCGGCCAAAGGGGATCGAGCGTGTTGGGTTATGTGGTGCACCCCTGCAGGGAAGTTTATCTATTCGAAAAGTCGTGTCCCTCGGTAAAAGGACGACACGGAGTTGTACCTTGACCTCATGACAACTAGAACCGGATACTTAATAAAACACACCCAGACAAGTTCCACAGACAACCCGGCGATCGCTTTTCCACAGGGCGACGAGGGGAGGATCGCCGAGTAGGATTATGCTATGTGATGCTACTTGGAGGACTTCAGTCTACTCTCTTCTACATGCTGCAAGACGGAGGCTGCCAGAAGCGTAGTCTTCGATAGGACTAGCTACCCCCCTCTTATTCTGGCATTCTGCAGTTCATTCCACCGATATTGCCTCTTTACACATATACCCATGCATATGTAGTGTAGATCCTTGCTTGCGAGTACTTTGGATGAGTACTCACGGTTGCTTTGCTCCCTCTTTTCCCCCTCTTTCCTTTTCTTCTAGGATGCCGCAACCAGACGTCGGAGCCCAGGTTCCAGACGCCACCGTCGATGACGACTCCTACTACACTGGAGGTGCCTACTACTACGTGCAGGTTGTTGGAAATATGCCCTAGAGGCAATAATGAAAGGATTATTATTATATTTCCTTGTTCATGATAATTGTCTTTTATTCATGCTATAATTGTATTATCCGAAAATCATAATACACGTGTGAATACATAGACCACAACATGTCCCTAGTGAGCCTCTAGTTGACTAGCTCATTGATCAACAGATAGTCATGGTTTCCTGACTATGGACATTGGATGCCATTGATAACGAGATCACATCATTAGGAGAATGATGTGATGGACAAGACCCAATCCTAAGCATAGCACAAGATCGTGTAGTTCGTTTGCTAGAGCTTTTCCAATGTCAAGTATCTTTTCCTTAGACCATGAGATCATGTAACTCTCGGACACCGTAGGAGTGCTTTGGGTGTACCAAACATCACAAGTAACTGGGTGACTATAAAGGTATACTACGGGTATCTCCGAAAGTGTCTGTTGGGTTGACACGGATCGAGACTGGGATTTGTCACTCCGTATGACGGAGAGGTATCTCTGGGCCCACTCGGTAATGCATCGTCATAATGAGCTCAAAGTGACCAAGTGTCTGGTCATTGGATCATGCATTACGGTACGAGTAAAGTGACTTGCTGGTAACGAGATTGAACGAGGTATTGGGATACCGACGATCGAATCTCGGGCAAGTAACATACCGATTGACAAAGGGAATTGTATACGGGGTTGCTTGAATCCTCGACATCATGGTTCATCCAATGAGATCATCGAGGAGCATGTGGGAGCCAACATGGGTATCTAGATCCCGCTATTGGTTATTGACCGGAGAGCCGTCTCGGTCATGTCTACGTGTCTCCCGAACCCGTAGGGTCTACACACTTAAGGTTCGGTGATGCTAGGGTTGTAGAGATATGAGTATACAGTAAACCGAAAGCTGTTCAGAGTCCCGGATGAGATCCCGGACATCACGAGGAGCTCCAGAATGGTCTGGAGGTAAAGAATTATATATGGGAAGTCGAGTTTCGGCCATCGGGAAAGTTTCGGGGGTCAACGGTATTGTACCGGGGCCACCAGAAGGGTCCCGGGGGTCCACCGGGTGGGGCCACCCATCCCGAAGGGCCCCATGGGCTGAAGTGGGAGGGGAACCAGCCCCTGGTGGGCCGGTGCACCCCCCCCCCTTGGGCCCCCCCTGCGCCTAGGGTTGGGAACCCTAGGGGAGGGCGCGCCTCCACTTGCCTTGGGGGGCAAGGCACCCCCCTTGGCCGCC
>NC_041383.1:555931198-555938057 GCF_002162155.2 Triticum dicoccoides
TTGGAGATTCAATCTCCTAGGGCCGGCGCCCCCCCAAGGGTCCCTATATAAAGAGGGGGGAGGGCAGCCGCACCCTTGCACTTGGCGCCTCCCTTCCCCCTTGCTACACCTCTCCCTCCCGCAGACGCTTGGCGAAGCCCTGCCGGGATCCCTGCTGCATCCACCACCACGCCGTCGTGCTGCTGGATCTTCATCAACCTCTCCTTCCCCTTGCTGGATCAAGAAGGAGGAGACGTCACGCTGACCGTACGTGTGTTGAACGTGGAGGTGCCGTCCGTTCGGCGCTAGGATCTCCGGTGATTTGGATCACGACGAGTACGACTCCCTCAACCCCGTTCTCTTGAACGCTTCCGCTCGATCTACAAGGGTATGTAGATGCACTCCTCTCTCTCATTGCTAGATGAACTCACAGATTGATCTTGGTGAAACCGTAGGAAATTTTTTGTTTTCTGCAACGTTCCCCAATAGTGGCATCATGAGCTAGGTCTATGCGTAGTTCTCTTTGCACGAGTAGAACACAAATCTGTTGTGGGCGTAGATGTTGTCAACTTTCTTGCCACTACTAGTCTTATTTTGCTTCAGCGTTATTGTGGGATGAAGCGGCCCGGACCGACCTTACACGTATGCTTACGTGAGACAGGTTCCATCGACTGACATGCACTAGTTGCATAAGGTGGCTAGCGGGTGTCTGTCTCTCCCACTTTAGTTGGAGCGGATTCGATGAAAAGGGTCCTTATGAAGGGTAAATAGAAGTTGAAAAATCACGTTGTGGCTTTTTCGTAGGTAAGAAAACGTTCTTGCTAGAACCCTATTGCAGCCACGTAAAAGATGCAACAACAATTAGAGGACATCTAACTTGTTTTTGCAGCAATTGCTTTGTGATGTGATATGGCCAAAAGTTGTGATGAATGATGAATGATATATTGTGATGTATGAGATCATGTTCTTGTAATAGGAATCATGACTTGCATGTCGATGAGTATGACAACTGGCAGGAGCTATAGGAGTTGTCTTAATTATTGTATGACCTGCGTGTCAATGATTTAACGCCATGTAATTACTTTATTTTATTGCTAAACCGTTAGCTATAGTAGTAGAAGTAATAGTTGGCGAGCAACTTCATGGAGACATGATGATGGAGATCATGGTGTCATGCCGGTGACGAAGATGATCATGGAGCCCCGAAGATGGAGATCAAAGGAGCTATATGATATTGGCCATATCATGTCACTACTATTTGATTGCATGTGATGTTTATCATGTTTTTGCATCTTGTTTACTTAGAATGACGGTAGTAAATAAGATGATCCCTCATAATAATTTCAAGAAGGTGTTCCCCCTAACTGTGCACCGTTGCGACAGTTCGTTGTTTCGAAGCACCACGTGATGATCGGGTGTGATAGATTCTAACATTCACATACAACGGGTGTAAGACAGATTTACACATGCAAAACACTTAGGTTAACTTGACGAGCCTAGCATGTACAGACATGGCCTCGGAACACAAGAGACCGAAAGGTCGAACATGAGTCGTATGGAAGATACGATCAACATGGAGATGTTCACCGATGATGACTAGTCCGTCTCACGTGATGATCGGACACGGCCTAGTCGACTCGGATCATGTAACACTTAGATGACTATAGGGATGTCTAATCTGAGTGGGAGTTCATTAAATAAATTGATTAGATGAACTTAATTATCAAGAACTTAGTCTAAAATCTTTGCAAAAATGTCTTGTAGATCAAATGGCCAACGCTCATGTCAACATGAACTTCAACGCGTTCCTAGAGAAAACCAAGCTGAAAGATGATGGCAGCAACTATACGGACTGGGTCCGGAACCTGAGGATCATCCTCATAGCTGCCAAGAAAGCATATGTCCTAGAAGGACCGCTAGGAGAAGCACCCATCCCAGAGAACCAAGATGTTATGAACGCTTGGCAGTCATGTGCTGATGATTACTCCCTCGTTCAGTGCGGCATGCTTTACAGCTTAGAATCGGGGCTCCAAAAGCATTTTGAGCAACACGGGGCATATGAGATGTTCGAGGAGCTGAAAATGGTTTTCCAAGCTCACGCCCGGGTTGAGAGATATGAAGTCTCCGACAAGTTCTATAGTTGTAAGATGGAGGAAAATAGTTCTATCAGTGAGCACATACTCAAAATGTCTGGGTTGCACAACCGCCTGTCCCAGCTGGACATTAACCTCCCGGACGAGGCAGTCATTGATAGAATCCTTCAGTCGCTCCCACCGAGCTACAAGAGCTTTGTGATGAACTACAATATGCAGGGGATGGTGAAAACTATTCCTGAAGTATTTTCAATGCTGAAGTTAGCAGAGGTAGAAATCAAAAAGGAACATCAAGTGTTGATGGTCAATAAAACCACCAAGTTCAAGAAAGGCAAGGGTAAGAAGAACTTCAAGAAGGACGGCAAGGATGTTGCCGCGCCCGGTAAGCCAGTTACCGGGAAGAAGTCAAAGAATGGACCCAAGCCTGAGACTGAGTGCTTTTATTGCAAAGGGAAGGGTCACTGGAAGCAGAACTGCCCCAAATACTTAGCGGACAAGAAGGCCGGCAACACTAAAGGTATATGTGATATACATGTAATTGGTGTGTACCTTACCAGTGCTCGTAGTAGCTCCTGGGTATTTGATACCGGTGCCGTTTCTCATATTTGTAACTCAAAGCAGGAGCTGCGGAATAAGCGGAGACTGGCGAAGGACAAGGTGACGATGCGCGTCGGGAATGGTTCCAAGGTCGATGTGATCACCGTCGGCACGCTACCTCTACATTTACCCACGGGATTAGTTTTAAACCTCAATAATTGTTATTTAGTGCCAAGTTTGAGCATGAACATTGTATCTGGATCTCATTTAATATGAGATGGCTACTCATTTAAATCCGAGAATAATGGTTGTTCTATTTATATGAGAGATATGTTTTATGGTCATGCCCTGATGGTCAATGGTTTATTCTTAATGAATCTCGAACGTAATGTTACACATATTCATAGTGTGAATACCAAAAGATGTAAAGTTGATAACGATAGTCCCACATACTTGTGGCACTGTCGCCTTGGTCACATTGGTGTCAAGCGCATGAAGAAGCTCCATGCAGATGGACTATTAGAGTCTCTCGATTATGAATCATTTGACACATGTGAACCATGCCTCATGGGCAAAATGACCAAGACTCTGTTCTCCGGAACAATGGAGCGAGCAACCAACTTATTGGAAATCATACATACTGATGTGTGCGGTCCAATGAGCGTTGAGGCTCGCGGAGGATATCATTAGGTTCTCGCTCTCACTGATGACTTAAGTAGATATGGGTATGTCTACTTGATGAAACACAAGTCTGGGACCTTTGAAAAGTTCAAGGAATTTCAGAATGAAGTAGAGAATCAACATGACTGAAAAATAAAGTTCTTACGATCAGATCATGGAGGAGAATATTTAAGTCACGAATTTGGTATGCACTTAAGAAAATGTGGAATCATTTCACAACTCACGCCGCCTGGAACACCTTAGCGTAATGGTGTGTTTGAACATCGTAATCGCACTCTATTGGATATGGTGCGGTCTATGATGTCTCTTACCGATTTACCGCTATCATTTTGGGGATACGCTCTAGAGACAGCTACATTCACTTTAAATAGGGCTCCGTCTAAATCCGTTGAGACGACACCGTATGAATTATGGTTTGGGAAGAAATCTAAGCTGTCGTTTCTAAAAGTTTGGGGATGCGATGCTTATGTCAAGAAACTTCAACCTGAAAAGCTCGAACCCAAGTCGGAAAAATGCGTCTTCATAGGATACCCTAAGGAAACCATTGGGTATACCTTCTACCTTAGATCCGAAGGCAAGATCTTTTTTGCCAAGAATGGATCCTTTCTGGAAAAAAGAGTTTCTCTCGAAAGGAGTAAGTGGGAGGAAAGTAGAACTCGATGAAGTACTGCCTCTTGAACCGGAAAGTAGTGCACCTCAGGAAAATGTTCCTGTGGTGCCTACACCGACTGGAGAGGAAATTAATGATGATGATCAAGGTACTTCAGATCAAGTTGCTACTGAACTTCGTAGGTCTACAAGGACACGTTCCACGCCAGAGTGGTATGGCAACCTTGTCCTGAAAATCATGTTGTTAGACAACGGTGAACCTTTGAACTATGAAGAAGCTATGGCGGGCCCAGATTCCAACAAATGGCTTGAAGCCATTCAATCCGAGATAGAATCCATGTATGAAAACAAAGTATGGACTTTGACAGACTTGCCCGATGATCAGCGAGCGATAGAAAACAAATGGATCTTTAAGAAGAAGACGGACGCGGATGGTAATGTTACCATCTATAAAGCTCGACTTGTCGCTAAGGGTTATCGGCAACTTCAAGGGGTTGACTACGATGAGACTTTCTCTCTCGTAGCAAAGCTGAAGTCCGTCCGAATCATGTTAGCAATTGCCGCATACTATGATTATTAGATATGGCAGATGGACGTCAAAACGGCATTCCTTAATGGCTATCTTAAGGAAGAACTGTATATGATGTAGCCGGAAGGTTTTGTCGACCCTAAGAATGCTAACAAGGTATGCAAGCTCCAGCGATCCATTTATGGACTGGTGCAAGCATCTCGGAGTTGGAACATTCGCTTTGATGAGATGATCAAACCGTTTGGGTTTATGCAGACTTATGGAGAAGCATGCGTTTACAAGAAAGTGAGTGGGAGCTCTGTAGCATTTCTCATATTATATGTAGATGACATACTTTTGATGGGAAATGATATAGAACTTTTGGACAGCATTAAGGCCTACTTGAATAAGTGTTTTTCAATGAAGGACCTTGGAGAAGTTGCTTACATATTAGGCATCAAGATCAATAGGGATAGATCGAGACGCCTCATAGGTCTTTCACAAAGCACATACCTTGATAAGATATTGAAGAAGTTCAATATGGATCAGTCCAAGAAAGGGTTCTTGCCTGTATTGCAAGGTGTGAGATTGAGCTCGGCTCAATGCCCGACCACGGCAGAAGATAAAGAAGAGATGAGTGTCATCCCCTATGCCTCAGCCATAGGATCTATTATGTATGACATGTTGTGTACTAGACCTGATGTAAACCTTGCCGTAAGTTTGGTAGGAAGGTACCAAAGTAATCCCGGCAAGGAACACTGGACAGTGGTCAAGAATATCCTGAAGTACCTGAAAAGGACAAAGGACATGTTTCTCGTCTATGGAGGTGACGAAGAGCTCGTCGTAAAGGGTTACGTCGACGCTAGCTTCAACACAGATCTAGATGACTCTAAGTCACAAACCGGATACGTGTATATGTTGAATTGTGGAGCAGTAAGCTGGTGCAGTTGCAAGCAGAGCGTCATGGCGGGATCTACATGTGAAGCAGAGTACATGGCAGCCTCGGAGGCAGCGCATGAAGCAATATGGATGAAGGAGTTCATCACCGACCTAGGAGTCATACCCAATGCATCAGGGCCGATCACTCTCTTCTATGACAACACTGGAGCTATTGCCCTTGCCAAGGAGCCCAGGTTTCACAAGAAGACCAGGCACATCAAGCGTCGTTTCAACTCCATCCGTGAAAATGTTCAAGATGGAGACATAGATATTTGCAAAGTACATACGGATCTGAACGTCGCAGATCCGTTGACTAAACCTCTTCCGCGAGCAAAACATGATCAACACCACAACTCTATGGGTGTTCGATTCATCACAATGTAACTAGATTATTGACTCTAGTGCAAGTGGGAGACTGTTGGAAATATGCCCTAGAGGCAATAATAAAAGGATTATTATTATATTTCCTTGTTCATGATAATTGTCTTTTATTCATGCTATAATTGTATTATCCGGAAATCATAATACACGTGTGAATACATAGACCACAACATGTCCCTAGTGAGCCTCTAGTTGACTAGCTCGTTGATCAACAGATAGTCATGGTTTCCTGACTATGGACATTGGATGTCATTGATAACGAGATCACATCATTAGGAGAATGATGTGATGGACAAGACCCAATCCTAAGCATACCACAAGATCATGTAGTTCATTTGCTAGAGCTTTTCCAATGTCAAGTATCTTTTCCTTAGACCATGAGATCGTGTAACTCCCGGACACCGTAGGAGTGCTTTGGGTGTACCAAACGTCACAATGTAACTGGGTGACTATAAAGGTATACTACGGGTATCTCCGAAAGTGTCTGTTGGGTTGACACGGATCGAGACTGGGATTTGTCACTCCGTATGACGGAGAGGTATCTCTGGGCCCACTCGGTAATGCATCATCATAATGAGCTCAAAGTGACCAAGTGTCTGGTCACGGGATAATGCATTACAGTAAAGTGACTTGCCGGTAACGAGATTGAACGAGGTATTAGGATACCACGATCAAATCTCGGGCAAGTAACATACCGATTGACAAAGGGAATTGTATATGGGGTTGCTTTAATCCTCGACATCGTGGTTCATCTGATGAGATCATCGAGGAGCATGTGGGAGCCAACATGGGTATCCAGATCCCGCTGTTGGTTATTGACCGGAGAGCCGTCTCGGTCATGTCTACATGTCTCCCGAACCCGTAGGGTCTACACACTTAAGGTTCGGTGACGCTAGGGTTGTAGAGATATGAGTATGCAGTAAACCGAAAGTTGTTCGGAGTCCCAGATGAGATCCCGAACGTCACGAGGAGTTCCGGAATGGTCCGTAGGTAAAGAATTATATATGGGAAGTCGAGTTTCGGCCATCGGGAAAGTTTTGGGGGTCACCGGTATTGTACCGGGACCACCGGAAGGGTCCTGGGGGTCCACCGGGTGGGGCCACCCATCCCGGAGGGCCCCATGGGCTGAAGT
>NC_041383.1:555938319-555943854 GCF_002162155.2 Triticum dicoccoides
AAGGGTCCCTTTATAAAGAGGGGGAGGGCAGCCGCACCCTTGCACTTGGCGCCTCCCTTCCCCCTTGCTACACCCCTCCCTCCCGCAGACGCTTGGCGAAGCCCTGCCAGGATCCCTGTTGCATCCACCACCACGCCGTCGTGCTGCTGGATCTTCATCAACCTCTCCTTCCCCCTTGCTGGATCAAGAAGGAGGAGACGTCACGCTGACCGTGCATGTGTTGAACGCAGAGCTGCCGTCCGTTCGGCGCTAGGATCTCCGATGATTTGGATAACGACGAGTACGACTCCCTCAACCCCGTTCTCTTGAACGCTTCCGCTCGATCTATAAGGGTATGTAGATGCACGCCTCTCTCTTGTTGCTAGATGAACTCACAGATTGATCTTGGTGAAACCGTAGGAATTTTTTTGTTTTTTGCAACGTTCCCCAACACAGGCCGCTGACGACGACCAGGAGTAGTTAGGAGGATCCCACGAAGGAGGCGTGCGCCTCTTTCGATGTGTATCCCAGTTTGTGCTAGCCATCTTATGGAAACTTGTTTAACTTATGTCTGTACTCAGATGTTGTTGCTTCCGCTGACTCGTTTATGTTCGAGCACTTGTATTCGAGCCCCCAAGGCCCCTGACTTGTAATATGATGCTTGTATGACTTATTTTACTTTTAGAGTTGTGTTGTGATATCTTCCCATGAGTCCCTGATCTTGATCGTACACATTTGCATGCATGATTAGTGTACGATTGAATCGGGGGCGTCACAAGTTGGTATCAGAGCCGACTTCCTGTAGGAATCCCCCTTCCACACTCCTTGGCCGAAGTCGAGTCTAGTCACTACAAAACTTTTTACTAACATGGTTGTGTGCCTTACGGGCCCATGTTGCCATTGGGTGGTATTAGGACCTTTTATTCCTCGATCTTTACTCTGGGAATCTGATCTCTCTTCTATTCGGGTTTAAATGATTTTGCTAATTCTAACTCTAGGTTCTCATAATTACTTCCTACAGGAGAGCCCCTCACTTCAGAGGATTGCTTGGTGCACCAAGGATTCCAAAGATACTCTACGATGTTCTCCCGAGACACTTGTGCCCATCGCCCTTACAAACTCCGTACCACTGTTATATCCTTATGGATAACTGTATACACGTTCCGTTCTTACATTCGATCCCATTGATCTTGTTATTACAAGATACCCTGAAATACTTCGGATATTCCGAGAATCGTTTGTGTCTGCTGCCTTGCAGCTCCTTTTCCTCATGAATACATGAATGAATAATTGCTCACACTTACTGAGTATCCGCTCATCCCCAGTTGATTCTAGTGTTTTATAAAATTCTTCGAAATACTATCCGATCTTTCGAAAATCTTGTGCAGCCTATGGCTCTTGAAATTCTTGTCTGCCTGCATTATGGTTAATTCCAAATGCCTAGAAATATCCATTGACGTTCTTTGCCTTTATCATCTTGGGTCCCTTGATTCAATATGTGCGAATGTTCGCAATCCTTAATCAGATCCTAGAATTCATCCTTCTGGCTCAGATGTCATTTTGAACAAGAGATGGTTCTCGACCAATCAAATTACCGTCGATTGTATCCCTAAGTCTACTCAACTTATCCATCCTTAATCTGAGTGTTTGCTTCTGAGCCCTTGATTTGAAAATCATAATTCCTTTGCATTTGAGCTCTGAATTAGTCAGTTGTTTCTATAATCCAATGCATTTGCATTGTTACTTCCTTCGGTTGTGTGTCGATTCTCACATCAGCTCCGTTATGGACCAACAGATCCTTTGTTGGATTTTATCCAACATCGTCCTTCATATTCAATAACCTTGTGAGTCTTCCCTCGGAAACATAATGCCTTTGGTAAATTGTATCCTCTGCTTTCTCAACCATGCTCTACTTACGAGCTGGTATAAATTACTCCTGAAGTTTGTGGTACATGTTCCTAAGAGGCCCTGATGGGTTGAACCTATGCCTTTTCTAATCTGTGTGAACCCGGAAACTACTAAGGGTCATACTCTACTATTGTTATGTCTGATAAAACTTCAACACTACAACTTCGTCGAAGGCGAGAAGTGAATGAAAGGTTATGCATTAGAGAAGTGGGAGTCGACCTTGAACTTTGTGTTCATGCCCATGGACACGATGTAGATCTTATCATTAAAACTTCTCTTCAATTAATTATTCCCTTGGTATCAGTTCATCTTATTTCTGGGATCTGGTCCTTTGCAATCGTGGTTCCAACCGTGATTGTTCTTCTTTGGTCCCATTCTCGAAAAAGTTAAAAGTACTTGCCTTATGCAGATCATTATTTCTGCCCAACCTCTATTTTGATCTACCTTCGAGTATTACCCCTGGTATCTTGAGGTTATCAACCCATTACACTACATGTTATGAATTTCTGATGAAGTAGTACCTTTCCCCGTCATAGTCACTCCACGGGTTCTGGGTTGTCGTCAACCGAGAACACCGATTTGTGAATCAAATCAACACTGTGATTCAGTACTTCTAGTACTTTGTTGTTGAGAAGTTTAATACTCCATCACGTCATTCCTAGCCTGATTGACTATATCATTATTGTGCTAATTTTTAATTGTGCTGCCTGGTCCTTCTTCATAGAGCACAATTTTCGACGATGAGCAAACCTTATGTCGATCTTCCTCGTCATATCATCTCGCCTTGAACAGCAGGCTTGATTTCGAGTATGTGTCGTACCCATGGTTCCAATAACCTTTCGCTTCATCATTCCTTCAACTTGATGTCATCGCTGATTGATTACATCTTCATGAAACCTGTCCGCAAATGTGTTGGATCGCCTTCAACACTTTGATTTCTTCCGAGATGTCGACTGTGTTCATGATGAGAAATACCCTCCTTGCCCTTTATGATTATTATTATCATCGACAACACCCTTGACTTCCCTTCATTACGAACTTGTTCACATTATGAATACAACTTGCTCTCCAACTAGTGTTGTGTTCTGCCTTGAAGTATTATTGTCTTTTCTGTTGAGAATGTTGTGGGGATTGCTCCACCTCTTAGAAATTCTCGGTATGATGATACTTCTCACCATCATCATTCTTCCTTGGTCCCCGTGTTGTTTTTAACCAGGATACCAATATGCTAACGATGATGTTTGAGTTCTGTACTTCGAGTAACCCTATTGCTTTGAAATTAACGATCGACAGTTCGTTCTTAGACTGTTGGATATTCAATCGTCACTCTAACATTGATCTTGCTGCCTAAGGTCATATTTCGGGCACACCTTTCAACTAATGATTGATGGTGTATGTTTTCCTAGAGCATACAACATTATATCATTTGAATTGACATTGTCATCTTCCTGTTCACATTATTGTGGAAATCCATCCGTTTGGAATTCTCGATGAATTGTCGCTGAGCCCATCAACCACCTTCTCATCCCCTCCTTGGTTTAATGATGAACTATTGTTTTAGGAACCCGCTCCCATAGTTCATTTCCCAAGAATCTTGCAATGTCATTTCGTCGATTTGTGTTGCACCTTTTCTTCTCAGACATCCTGAGTCTAAGGTATCATGACACCAATCGGATCTGAATATTGGTCAGATATGATGGTTGGGACAACTTTCCAGGAGTTATGATGTTGGTCCTTTGATGACTCGGTAATATGATGTCATGCCTAGCACCCCCCCCCCCCTTGCCGGAGGACCTATCATTATAATTTCTTTTGCAAGGATAACCATTCTTCCAGGAGGAAATTGTAAGACTTATTTTATAAGTTGCTCCTGATGGATCTCTGTCCCTTGATTGAAACACCATATCATTGCTACCTCGAAGCATGACTATGATACCTCGCTCATCAGCAAGAACATTGGAGGCGCGATGCTAAATGTTACTTGGTCAGTTATCCAAACACCGTTGTATGGGTAACATCTTGATTAATCATTGCCTCTTTATCTGAATGGTCGGGTACTTCCTCTCCTACCCTGTATGCCATGTTCTGCTTGTCCATGGGGAGGATATAGTCCTAATAATTGTGTGTAATCACAATTTGCCTTTCCATTGTTCTGTTTAATCTGATAATCGTGTTTTCCTTTCCATTCTTTTGTTTAACCTTTCCTGTAATCTGACTTAGCTGAGCAGAGATAATTCCCTGCTTAGGTAAGCACCTTGTTGTACCACTCTGTCGGTAAGACCCTGTTACTATTGTTGATGACATTCCTGTAACCACCGATGGAAGAGAACTTTGCCAATTGGTTCGCCTCGTTCAACGAGCAGGAAAATGGTTCTCTTCGTTCCCCATCCTTGGTACCGACATTGTTGCCGACATAGCTGACAAGCTATCCACTGACATGCCTCCATGTTGCGGCTGTGCAAGATGTCACCACCTTTCCTACTTTCAACCCACATGGTGGGCCCATAACCCACAGGTCCACTGGATTGAAACCTGACTCTTCTATACAACCCGGATTCTAATGTATCCTTTGCACCTGGCTTCGTGTGTGATTCGCGAGCTAAATGTAATACCATTATTCATCCTGGAATCAAACACCATGTTAATCTCGTTGTTCAAACCCCCATTTCAGCTTCTGTCCAGTCATCGAATGATTGCCTACCCGTTTGCAACTTTGGTACCATCGTATATTGCACTCAGCGAATTCACTGAAATACAACTCATGGGGTACCTTGAGTATTTCCCATTGAGTTCACCATCAGATGCCCATCTTTGTGGAGATGTGTTCTTCCAGAGTTTTTTTTTCTTCCCCTTGGTCGCGTTCGTAGGACGATGGAGATCCCAAAGAAAGGATGACGACTTAATCATGGTGACTTGAAGCAGAGAAATGAAGAGATCAACGAAAGGGGTCAACCTCTTCAAGAAGAGCAAGCCAGGATGAGAAGACCCGCTAGATTCGTTACCAAACCTTCCCCCTTTCACTACCTCTTAAATCTCGGGACGAGATTTCTTGTAGTGGAGGAGAATTGTGATGCCTGGATAATTAAGCTACAGTGAACCTCTGCTAATGATGCCATGTCACCTCGATTACTATTGCTAATCTCGCGTTAGTTCGAAACCGATTCAAATTCAAATTTGAAATAAAGGCAAACATCAAAAGTTTTCAAATATTAAAAACAAAATGTTCGGGTTGTGCCAGTTAATGCATAGATGATTATGATGTAGAATCCACATTTTTATATAATGAATAAATGCACTAAAAAGATTTAAATGGTAGCAAAAACATTATTTCAATGCCTTTGGTATTTTATAAAACACTAAACCATTTTATTTTGGGTTAAAACCTTTTGTGGCTAAGGGTTAATTTGAAACGTTATTTTAGGAGCTATAGTCATATTTTACTAAGTAGAAATAATGTGGAATTAAAATTAAAACAGAAAAGAAAAGCAAAAAGAAAAATAATAAAAGAGAACAAAGAAAACAAAAAGACCCCCCCCCTCTCCCCTGGACCAAGTGGCCCAAATGGCCACCCCAGACCAGCCGGCCGCCTGAGCAGGCCGGCCCACCTACCCCACTCCCTTAACCCCCCTAGGCGACCAAACCCTAACC
>NC_041383.1:555944248-556126550 GCF_002162155.2 Triticum dicoccoides
CACTCCCTCTCCTCCCCTGGATTTAGATCGGCGACGCAGCACCCGGACCCCATCGCTGCTCATCCTCGACCGCGTCCGAGGCCACCACACCACCCGAGCCGACGCCGACGCCCGGAGCTCCCCCACCGGACTGCCTCCTCCTCCCCGCCGGCATGCTTCCCCTCCGTCGCTCGTCACCGTCCTCCTCCTCAACCCCCGCTGCCCCGTCCCTACGAATCCCGGTGAGTCCACGGCCTCGTCCTCCTCCTTCCCTGCCTCTGCTCGAGGCCGACCATGTGCACGCGCACCACCGCGTCGGCCACACCGTCTCCCCCCTTGCCGTTCTTGGCCGTGCCCCGCCACGAGGTGCAGCAGCTGCTGCTGTGCTGCGGTGGTGCGGCCACCACCACTACAGCGCCCCGTCGCCGGTGGCCTCGCCCCTCTGCGCCGCCTCCGATCACCGCTCGCCTTCCCCTGCTGCTCCGGCCGGCGCCCCATGGCCCCGTGCCTCGCCGCACCTCGCCATGCCTCGTCTCCACCCTATCCTCCTCTCACGGTCGCGCCACCGCGCCTGCCTCCGCGCCACTGGCTGC
Source organism: Triticum dicoccoides (assembly GCF_002162155.2). NCBI lineage: Eukaryota > Viridiplantae > Streptophyta > Magnoliopsida > Poales > Poaceae > Triticum > Triticum dicoccoides. The sequence goes on from NC_041383.1 coordinate 555,944,821, forward strand.
ACCGGCGCCACCCCTCGCCTCCGCCCGCCGTGGCCCCGGCTGGCCGCGCCGGCGTGCCCCGCTGTCGGTGCCCCGACGGCCTCGTCCCGCCCTGTGGGTGAGTGCTTGCTCGGGTGCGCCCGCACCCGGCGCCCGACGCCTGTGAACCCACGCCCGCTATGGCCCCCTGTGCAAATGACAGGGGGGGCCACGCCTAGAACGTTTTTTAAAAAAGGAATTGAAAAATAATAATAATAATAACAATAATATAATTATTAATTAATTGATTAATTAAAGAATTAATTAACTTAATTAATCATAATTAGATTAATATAATCACTAATTAACCTAATTAACTGTTAGTTAATTAATCATTCAATGACATGCGGGACCCTCATGTCAGTTTGACCGACTCAACGCCCTGTTGACTGCTGATGCCATGATGATGTCAGCATACACTATTCTGGATAATGTTAGAATTAAATAATTAAATAAATTCTAAAAATGATTAAATCCTTTAAAATTAATATAAAATAAATCATAGCTCGGATGGAAAAACTTTGTACATGAAAGTTGCTCAGAGCGACAAGACGAATTCGGATACGCACGCCGTTCGTCCGCCACACATCCCTAGCATAGCGAACCTACAACATTTCACCTCTAGTTCACCTGTCTGAAAACGCGAAACACCGGGGATACTTTCCCGGATGTTTTCCCCCTTCACCGGTATCACCTGCTACAGCGTTAGGGCACATCTAGCACCGCTCATTGTCGTGTCAGGCATCGTCATGCTTATGTTTGCATTGTATTTACTGTTTCTTCCCCCTCTTGTCTCCGGTAGCCTACGAGACCGACGCTTGTGCTACCCAGTTCGACTACGGAGTTAACGACCCCTCCTTCTTGCCAGAGCAACCAGGCAAGCCCCCCCTTTGATTACCAGATATAGCCTATTCTTCTCTCTACTGCTTGCATTAGAGTAGTGTAGCACGTTACTGTTCGGTTACTCCTATTCTATTGCATAGCCTATCATTATTGCTACAGTCATTGATACCTTACCCGCAATCCTAAATGCCTAGCATAGGATGCTAGTTTATCATCATTGGCCCTACATTCTTGCTAGTCTGCCTTGCTATACTATCGGGCCGTGATCACTGGGGAGGTGATCACGGGTTTATACTATACATATATACATACAATACAGATGGTGACTAAAGTCAGGTCGACTCGTTGAGTACCCGCACGTTATTCTGATGTGGGGGCTGGAAGGACAGGTGGCTCCATCCCGGTAGAGGTGGGCCTGGGTTCCCGATGGCCCCCGACTGTTACTTTGAGGCGGAGCGATAGGGCAGGTTGAGACCACCTAGGCGAGAGGTGGGCCTGGCCCTGGACGACGTTCGCAGTTACTTCATAATAACATGCCTAATGAGATCTTGGTATTTGATCTGAGTCTGGCCACTGGCCTATACGCACTAACCAACTACGCGGGAACAGTTATGGGAACTCGGTGTCGTGGTATCAGCCGAAGCCTTTGTGACGTCAGCGACTAAGAGGCGCACGTCGGATTGGACCGTAAGCCTGCTCTTGTATTAAGGGGGCTAGGTCTGCTTCCGGCCGCCCTCGCAACATGCAGGTGTGCAATGGGCGATGGGCCTAGACCCCTGCGCCATAGGATTTAGACCCGCGTGCTGACCTCTCTGTTGTGCCTAGGTAGGGCTGCGACGTGTTGATCTTCCGAGGCCGGACATGACCCAGGAAAGTGTGTCCGACCAAAGGGGATCGAGCGTGTTGGGTTATATGGTGCACCCCTGCAGGGAAGTTTATCTATTCGAATAGCTGTGTCCCTCGGTAAAAGGACTACCCGGAGTTGTACCTTGACCTTATGATAACTAGAACCGGATACTTAATAAAACACACCCAGACAAGTTCCACAGACAACCCGGCGATCGCTTTTCCACAGGGCGACGAGGGGAGGATCGCCGGGTAGGATTATGCTATGCGATGCTACTTGGACGACTTCAGTCTACTCTATTCTACATGCTGCAAGACGAAGGCTGCCAGAAGCATAGTCTTCGATAGGACTAGCTATCCCCCTCTTATTCCGGCATTCTGCAATTCAGTCCATTGATATTGCCTCTTTACACATATACCCATGCATATGTAGTGTAGATCTTTGCTTGCGAGTACTTTGGATGAGTACTCACGGTTGCTTTGCTCCCTCTTTTCCCCCTTTTCCTTTCCTTCTCGGATGCCGCAACCAGATGTTGGAGCCCAGGTTCCAGACGCCACCGTCGACGACAACTCCTACTACACTGGAGGTGCCTACTACTACGTGCAGGCCGCTGACGACGACCATGAGCAGTTAGGAGGATCCCAGGCAGGAGGCCTGCGCCTCTTTCAATCTGTATCCCAGTTTGTGCTAGCCATCTTATGGAAACTTGTTTAACTCATGTTTGTACTCAGATATTGTTGCTTCCGCTGACTCGTTTATGTTCGAGCACTTGTATTCGAGCCCCCGAGGCCCCTGGCTTGTAATATGATGCTTGTATAACTTATTTTACTTTTAGAGTTGTGTTGTGATATCTTCCCGTGAGTCCCTGATATTGATCGTACACATTTGCGTGCATGATTAGTGTACGATTGAATCGGGGGCGTCACATTTGTTGAGTTGGCATAGATCGAAATTAGGATTTGTCACTCCAAGTATCGGAGAGGTATCTCTGGGCCCTCTCGGTAATACACATCATAAGCTTGCAAGCAAACGACTAAGGAGTTAGTCACGAGGTGATGTATTACTGAACGACTAAAGAGACTTGCCGGTAATGAGATTGAACTAGGTACAGAGATACCGATGATCGAATCTCGGGCAAGTAACATACCGATGGACAAAGGGAATTACGTATGTTGTCATAACGGTTCGACCGATAAAGATCTTCATAGAATATGTAGGAGCCAATATGGGCATCTAGGTTCCGTTGTTGGTTATTGACCGGAGAGGTATCTCGGCCATGTCTACATAGTTCTCGAACCCGTAGGGTCCGCATGCTTAGCGTTCGTTGACGATATAGTGTTATATGAGTTATATGATTTGGTGACTGAATGTTGTTCGGAGTCCCAGATGAGATCACAGACATGACTAGGAGTCTCGAAATGGTCGAGAGGTAAAGATTGATATATATAGGACTATGGTATTCGGACACCAGAAGTGTTTCGGAGGGTACCGGGTACCTATCGGGTCTCCAGAAAGGAGTTTCGGGCACCCCCGGCAAATATATGAGCCTTATGGGCCAAGTGAGGGAACACACCAACCCACAAGGGGCTAGTGCGCCCCTATAGAGGCCAACCATAGGAGGAGGAGAAGGAAAGAGGGGAGGGCAAGCAAAGTATGGATTAGGATTCCTACTTCCTTCCCTCTCCCCCCCTCTTTCCTCCCCCCTCGGTTATATATGGCAGGGGGCGTGCGGCTTGGGAGGGACTCCAAGTAGGATTCCTCCTACTTGGGCACCTCCTATGGCTGCTCCTCCCTCCCTCCCACCTATATATATGAGGAGGGGGACGCCTAGCACACAAAGATCAATTGTTAGCCGTGTGCGGCGCCCCCCTCCACCGTTTACACCCCCAGTCATATTTTTGTAGTGCTTAGGGGAAGCCCTGCAGAGATCACTTCAGCATCACCGTCACCACGCCATCATGCTGAACTCATCTACTACCTCGGCGTCTTTCTGGATCAAGAAGGCGAGGGACGTCACCGAGCTGAACATGTGCAGAACTCGGATTTGTCGTACGTTTGGTACTCGATTGGTGGATCGCAAAGAAAGTTCGACTACATCAACCGTGTTGTGAAACGCTTCCGCTTATGGTCTATGAGGGTACATAGACACACTCTCCCCCTCGTTGCTATGCATCTCCATGGATAGATCATTGTGTGTGCGTAGGAATTTTTTCTTTTCCATGCAACGATTCCCAACATTCACAACATTCATGAAGTAATTAAACTAAGCATTACAACAGGAAATCTCATATCCATAATAACGTTTCATATCCTACACATACCAAGGTTCATCCATATCCCCGAGAACTAGGGGTCTACTGACACATGAGGACAACAATCATCATGAGAAAAGTTATGGCATACATGGACGAATGATTCAAAGGATGATGATGACGATGATGGAGTGGATGATAATGATGATGACAGTGGTGATGATTGTTGGGTAACACAGTAATTTCAAAAAAAATTCTACGCACACGCAAGATCATGGTGATGCATAGCAATGAGAGGGGAGAGTGTGTCCACGTACCCTCATAGACCGAAAGCGGAAGCGTTATGACAATGCGGTTTATGTAGTCGTACGTCTTCACGATCCGACCGATCTTAGCACCGAACGTACGGCGCCTCCACGATCAGCACACGTTCAGCTCGGGGACGTCCCTTGTACTCTTGATCTAGTTGAGGTTGAGGGAGAGTTTCGTCAGCACGAGGGCATGGTGACGGTGATGATGAAGTTACCGGCGCAGGGCTTCGCCTAAGCACTACGATGATATGACCGAGGTGCACCGCACACGGCTAAACAATGTCAACTTGTGTGTTCTAGGGTGCCCCCTGCCCCCGTATATAAAGGAGCAAGGGGGGGCCCTTGGGGCGCGCCAATGAGGGGAAGAGTCCTCCTCCTAGTAGGAGTAGGACTCCTCCTTTCCTAGTCCAACTAGGAGGGGGAAGGGGGAAGGAAGGAGAGGGAGAGGGAGAGGGAAAGAGGGGCTGCGCCCCCCTCCCTTAGTCCAATTTGGAGTCCCCTTGGGGGTGCCACCTCCTAGGCTGCTGCCCTCTCTCTCCCCTAAGGCCCACTAAGGCCCAATACTTCCCCGGGGGGTTCCGGTAACCCCTCTGGCACTCCGGTTTTCTCCGAAATCACTCGGAACACTTCTGGTGTCCGAATATAGCCGTCCAATATATCAATCTTTATGTCTCAACCATTTCGAGACTCCTCGTCATGTCCGTGAGCACATCTGGGACTCCGAACTACCTTCGGTACATCAAAACACATAAACTCATAATACCGAACATTACCAAACTTTAAGCGTGCGGACCCTACGGGTTCGAGAACTATGTAGACATGACCGAGACACGTCTCCGGTCAATAATCAATAGCGGAACCTAGATGCTCATATTGGTTCCTACATATTCTACGAATATCTTTATCGGACAAAGCGCATAACAACATACGATGTTCCCTTTGTCATCGGTATGTTACTTGTCCGAGATTCGATCGTCGGTATCTCAATACCTAGTTCAATATCGTTACTGGCAAGTCTCTTTACTCGTTTCATAATACTTCATCCTACAACTAACTCATTAGTTACAATGCTTGCAAGGCTTATAGTGATGAGTATTACCGAGAGGGCCCAGAGATACCTCTCCGAAACACGAAGTGACAAATCCTAATCTCAATCTATGCCAACCCAACAAACACCTTTGGAGACACCTGTAGAGCACCTTTATAATCACCCTTTTATGTTGTGACATTTGGTAGCACACAAAGTGTTCCTCCGGTATTCGGGAGTTGCATAATCTCATAGTCTGAGGAACTTGTATAAGTCATGAAGAAAGTAGTAGCAATGAAACTAACACGATCATAATGCTAAGCTAACGAATGGGTCATGTCCATCACATCATTCTCCTAATGATGTGATCTCGTTCATCAAATGACAACACATGTCTATGGTTAGGAAACTTAACCATCTTTGATTAATGAGCTAGTCAAGTAGAGGCATACTAGGGACTATATGTTTTGTCTATGTATTCACACATGTACTAAGTTTCTAGTTAATAAAATTCTAGCATGAAAAATAAACATTTATCATGAATTAAGGAAATAAATAATAACTTTATTGTTGCCTCTAGGGCATATTTCCTTCAGTCTCCCACTTGCACTAGAGTCAATAATCTAGATTACATAGTAATGATTCTAACACCCATGGAGCTTTGGTGCTGATCATGTTTTGCTTGTGAGAGAGGCTTAGTCAATGGGTCTGCAGCATTCAGATCCGTGTGTATCTTGCAAATCTCTATGTCCCCTTCCAACACTTGATGATGGATGGAATTGAAGCGTCTCTTGATGTGCTTGGTTCTCTTGTGAAATTTGGATTCCTTTGCCAAGGCAATTGCACCAATATTGTCACAAAAGATTTTCATTGGACCCGATGCACTAGGTATGACACCTAGATCGGATATGAACTCCTTCATCCAAACTCCTTCATTTGCCGCTTCCGAAGCAGCAATGTACTATGCTTCACACGTAGATCCCGCCACGACGCTCTGCTTCGAACTGCACCAACTGACAACTCATCCATTCAATAAAAATACGTATCTGGTTTGCAACTTAGAGTCATCCGGATCAGTGTCAAAGCTTGCATCGATCGACGAAACCATTTACGATGAGATCTTCTTCACCTCCATAAACGAGAAACATATCCCTAGTCCTTTTCAGTTATTTCAGGATGTTCTTGATCGCTGTCCATTGCTCCACTCCGGGATTACTTTGGTACCTCCCTGCTATACTTATAGCAAGACATACATCAGGTTTGGTACACAACATTGCATACATGATAGAACCTATGGCTGAAGCATAGGGAATGACTTTCATTTTCTCTCTATCTTCTGCGGTGGTCGGGCTTTGAGTCTGACTCAACTTCACACCTTGTAACACAGGCAAGAACCCTTTCTTTGACTGATCCATTTTGAACTTCTTCATAACTTTATCAAGGTATGTGCTTTGTGAAAGTCCAATTAAGTGTCTTGATCTATCTCTATAGATCTTGATGCCCAATATGTAAGCAGCTTCTCCAAGGTCTTTCATAGAAAAACTCTTATTCAGGTATCCCTTTATGCTATCCAGAAATTCTATATCATTTCCAATCAACAATATGTCATCTACATATAAAATTAGAAATGCTAGAGAGCTCCCACTCACTTTCTTGTAAATACAGGCTTCTTCAAAAGTCTGTATAAAACCATATGCTTTGATCACATTATCAAAGCGTTTATTCCAACTCCGAGAGGCTTGCACCAGTCCATAAATGGATGGCTGGAGCTTGCACACTTTGCTAGCACCCTTTGGATCGACAAAACCTTCTGGTTGCATCATATACAACTCTTCTTCCAGAAATCCATTCAGGAATGCAGTTTGACATCCATTTGCCAAATTTCATAATCATAAAATGCAGCAATTGCTAACATGATTCGGATAGACTTAAGCATCGCTATGGGTGGGAAAGTCTCGTCGTAGTCAACTCCTTGAACTTGTCGAAAACCTTTTGCAACACGTCGAGTTTTCTAAACAGTAACATTATCGTGTGCGTCGATCTTCTTCTTAAAGATCCATTTAGTTTCTATGGCTTGCCGATCATCGGGCAAGTCCACCAAGTCCACACTTTGTTCTCATACATGGATTTGTCGGTGTTCTGGGAACGGGGGTCCCCAGACTTGCCTGCCTGCGGCCTGCGGCATGGCTCAAAGGGGGGGCCCAGCACGGCCCATCTTCATCAACACGAGCTCAAGACCCTCGCGAGGGGCCAAGCCTCGCGGGGCGGGCGATAAGGAGCTTCCTCAGGAGCGGCCTCATCAGGCTGGCTCGCGAGGAGGCGGAGAGATCATGGCGGGGTACCTCGCGAGGTGCCCATGACGCAAGCCATGACGACCAAGGGTGCCAGGCGGGCGCCATCCCGCGCAGTGTCCTCCTTTCCTCTTTGGTGCAAAGGGAGCAAGCGCAGGCGAGAGTATCAAGCAAAGGTGTCCATTTCGGTGCAACAAGACCAAGACCAGTCCAACGGCAGGATGGAGGTCATCGTGGAGCCCAAGCCGGCGTCACCACCAGAGCCTTTGACAGGCGAGGACCAACTTTAGTCAGGATAAGTGTACTAGATGTTCCCCTTCAAAATGGCCAATTGTTGGCGCCCTTCCCGCTCAATATTTGGGAAGAGGCCCAGGGCCTTTGCCTATAAATAGGACTAGCCACCATAGTATAGAGCATCTCGAATCGACCCCTCCGAAGGGATAACACCACCACAATAACAGACCCTCGCGAGGCTGTTCTTCCTTGTATTGTTCATCATCAGCCCAAGAGGCAATCCACCACACCATGCACTGGAGTAGGGTATTGCACCGCAATGGTGGCCTGAACCAGTATAAACACTCTGTCTCTTATGTTGTTCTTTTCATAGCTTAGATCCTAGCATGGCGGTAGGGTGCAGGTAGGTAGTGGGCGAGATCTCCGCGCGCACCCCAGTGTTCGAACCTCAAGGGTCTGCCGGAACCCGAAATCCGACATTTGGCGTGCCAGGTAGGGGTGCGCCGGAATTCATCTTCCACCGCCTTGTTCTCCTCCGACCATCGCGTCCATGTCTGATGCTCGTCGGGCCCGCGCCGAGCGCCGAGCCGCTCTCGCCTCCCATGTCGCCCAGACGGCCCCCGTCGGCGGGCGCCCTCGTCGTTCCCTATCGCCCGCCATCAATGCCGCCACCGGCCCGGCAGGGAACAAGCAGCAAGCATCATCCCAGCATCCCTCCGTGAGGCAAGACGGCCGCACTGCTACCCCCTCGTTCACCCCAGCGGGTTCTTCGTCTCGTGCGTTTCGCGCACCCATGGAGGCTCGAGCTGCGCTCATCGCGGCGAACGAGCTCGTGCGCTACCGTCCTGTCGACGACGTCTACGAAGAATGGCTCGACCATGTCGCCGAGCTCGTCCGCGCCGCAGGGGTCTCTCCTGCACCGTCCGTCCCGCTGCGCCGCACCTCGCCCTGCGCGGGCGATGAAGCCCCGGGGGCGCCCCAGCCGCCTCCTCCTCAAGAAGGCGCCCTGGCCCCAAGGTGTGTGGCCCCTGGACGGGATCCGCCCCGTCAGGCGCCAGTGCGGCAAGAGCAGAGCTGCCAAGAAGTCCCTCGTCCGCAAGAAGCTGCCCGAGTGCTCCCTGCTCTAGCTCGTCGCGACCACGCTCCCGCTCCCGTGCGCCAAGACCCCGCGCTGCTCCCAGCTGCAGCGCGTGGGGACCCGCAAGACCAAGCTCTTTGTCACCCAAGGCCTCCAGTAGCCACAGCAGGCTGCCGTGCCTTCACCACCGAGCTACGCAACATTGTGTGGCCCGACAAGTTCAAGCCAGACCTGCCTCCTTGCTACGACGGCACGGCTGACCCCACCGAGTTCCTCCAGCTCTACGAGCTGGGCATCGAAGCCGCCAACGGAAATGAGAAGGTCATGGCGAACTGGTTCCTCATGGCGCTCAAGGACGGGGCCCGCACTTGGCTCCTGAACTTGGCCCCCGGCACGGTCTTCTCCTGGGACGAGATGCGCACCCGCTTCATCGCCAACTTCCAAGGTACTCGCGACCGACCACCCGCCGTGAGCGACATGCGCCGAGTCAAGCAGCAGCCAGGGGAGACCTTGCAGAAGTACATCCAGCGCTTCAACAACGCGCGCCTCAAGATTCCGAAGGTGACCGAGGAGGCCATCATCTCGGCCTTCTCTGACGGCGTGCGTGACGTCAAGATGAAGGAGGAGCTGGCGATGCATGAAGACCTGTGCACCTCTCTGGAGTTGTTCAACTTGGCGACCAAGTGCGCCAGGGCTGAGGAAGGGCGCCTCTCCCTCGTCGAGCTGCCTGACGCGGACCCAGAAGAGAAGAAACCCAAGGCCAAGGATGTGAAGCGCAAGGGGGCTGCCGTGCTAGCGACAGAACCAGACACCAAGCGAGGCAGAGATCTGCCCGAATCTGCCAAGGGCGGCCGGTACTGTGTGTACCATGACCTCCACACCCACAACACCAGCGAATGTCAAGAGCTCCGGACCGTGCGAGAAGGATCGGCCGACTCCCCGACCGCAGCGACCGGGGCTACGGTCGAGGAGGAGGAAGGAATGCCGAATGCTGGGAAGACCGCGGCCCACGCCAAGGGTGGCGCGACCGGCCTCGCGAGGATCGCTGGCAAGACCCGCCTTGCAAGGGAGACTGGAGGGATCAGCCTCGTGAGGATCGCCCGCATGGCAACGCAGGCGTCCCTCCGCTGCCACCACAGCCAAGGAGAAACGAGGACCATCATCAGGATGAGGGGGCTGGGGGCTTTCAGGAGCCACGCGCGATCGCCTGCATCCTGGGCGGAGCTCAAGCCCCAGCCTCTCAGCACATCTTAAAGCAGTTCGCCCGCGAAGTGAACGCAGTCCTTCCCAAGCTCGAAGCCACGCACCCTCTTAGGTGGTCGTCGTGCGCCATCACGTTCAGCTCAGCGGATCAGCTCAAGTGCGCAGCCACAGCCGGAGTCCTCCCGATGCTCTGTTCTCCGATCATCAGCAACGTGCTAGTCACCAAGACTCTCATCGATGGTGGGGCAGGGCTCAATGTCCTGTCCATGGAAACATTCAACAATCTTCAAGTGCCCTACAATCAGCTTCAGCCAACCAAGCCTTTCTCCAGAGTCACAGACGGCTCCACGGTCCCGATTGGACAGGTTCGCCTCCCTATCACCTTCGGGACACATGACAACTACCGCATAGAGCTCATCGACTTCGACATCGCTCACATCCGCCTGCCGTACAACGCCATCCTCGGGTACCCAGCGCTGGCCAAGTTCATGGCCGTGACTCACCATGGCTACAACATCCTCAAGATGCCAGGAAGTGGCGGGGTCATCACGGTGCCCTGCGAGGAGAAAGACGCGGTGTGCTCCCTAGAGCGAGCCTTTCAGACCGCATCACTGGAAGACCCGGACCACGGAAGCAGGAGGCTTCCCGAGGCCGCCCCCAAGAATAAGAAGACATCGTCCGGCCTGGCCCCTTAGGAGGTAGGTCCCTCAGGGCCCGCGCCTGCCCAGGGGGAACCTCCTTCTATCGCATAGGAAAGCGCGCCCGGCGCCCTTCTCAGGCAGGGCTCGGGGGCTCTCCCCTGGAGGGCCACTGACCTTGCCAAGGTCACGAGGGAGGCACTTGGGCACCACTTGGAGGCGTCTTTTGAAGCACGTTTCCCTCAAGAAGGAGTGAGGCAAGGAGGGCCGAACCCTCAGGAGTTCGTCAGCAAGGCCGTTCAGGAGTTACAGGAGTCAAGGATCATGAGTGGCAGCCGCCACTTACCCGCCGCAGCTCCCCATCCAGGAGAGGATGGCAGGCTGCGCGTCTGCATCGACATACCAGGGCTCAACCGAGTCACCTCTCAGGAGCGTTTCTGGCCCTCACGTGTGGGGCGCTGCAGGGGCCCACCCCATAGCTACGTTCGCATGCCCTACGGGTTGCCGAACGCGGCTGCGGTACGCCAGCGCCTCATGAGGAGCATCCTAGAGGCTCAGGAGGCCAGGCACTCTGCAGTCCTGGCGGAGATGGAGATGGTTCGCGAGGAGCCACCAGAGCCTCCGGAGCTTCCTGGGGCTCCTGGTCCTGGGGGCTCGTGAAGATCAACACCCGCATCCCGCTACATCTGCTACCTTAACACCCCTGCGTCGTCAACACTATCAGGTGACATCTTTCTAGTTTCATTTCCAGCTGGGAGCGCCCCCCAGGGCCGCATCATTCCCAGGCCGCGTGGGTCCGTCCCTGTGGTGTGTATCCCTTTTATTTCATGTTCTTAGCTTACTTCGTTGGGGGCGCCCCTCGGGCTGCATCATCCCCAAGTCGCTCGGGCCAGACCCAACGGTGTGTACCCTTCTTGCGTTTATTTTCGGGCTATGCATTAGACCCATCATGCTTGTTATTTGGTGCCTGTCCATAGCACCCCTTCTCCCTTGATGTCGGAAGCTTGCGCGTAAAGGGGGGGTACCTGAGCATCGCGACTCAGGGCTCCTACCGGCTCTCCAGCCCTCACCCTCTGGCTTTTCCCACAGCATCGCGCCCCGCAAACCAGCGACGGCTGAGACCAGCTCGAGGGCCGGGACCCGAGGACGTAGAGTGCCGACATCTAACCAAGCTTGCGCGTTAAAGGGGGGGTGCCTAAGCATCGCGACTCAGGGCTCCTACCGGCTCTCCAGCCCTCACCCTCTGGCTTTGCCCACGGCATCGCGCCCCGGCAAACCAGCGACGGTTGAGACCAGCTCGAGGGCCGGGACCCGAGGACGTAGAGCGCCGACATCTAACCAAACTTGCGCGTTAAAGGGGGGGTACCTGAGCATCGCGACTTAGGGCTCCTACCGGCTCTCCAGCCCTCACCCTCTGGCTTTGCCCACGGCATCGCGCCCCGGCAAACCAGCGACGGCTGAGACCAGCTCGAGGGCCGAGACCCGAGGACGTAGAGCATCGGCATCTAGCCAATTTTGCAGGAACACATCACAGGTTAAGGCCCAGTGCCAGGCGCAACCCGCCTTGAGGTAGGGCCCCCTGAGTCCCGCGCTGGCTCACGGGTGCCTAGATACACCTCCTCACGCCCTACCGTGCCGGCCACGTGTCAGGGTGGGGCTGTATACGCCCCGGGGGCTCCTCCCGGAGGGGAGCCCCCTCCCACGCACCAGTGGAAGCACCATGCTCCGCGCTGGCTGACGACACTGCCGAGGAGCGGCTATGCCCGTACACATACGGTAGCACTATGCTCCGCGCTGGTGATAAACAACTGAGGGTGGCCCTTGGCCGCATCAACCTCAGGGAGCCCAGAGCTCAGTGTCTGGTCTCATCGCAACGCCTCCCTTCGGGAGTGCCGCGCAAGGGGGCTGGGCACGGGGGCTGCGCCTAGGTCACGCCCAGACGTACGCCACCCAGCCAGGCCCCTCGGGCCTGGTTCGTCACGCATCTCTCCCCGAGCGGAGCCAAGGTACGAAGGCCATTTGAGTGTCAAGGGGGACTCCTGAGCATCGCGACTCAGGAGCCTAACTGGTCACGTAGCCCCTCACTCCTTAGTTCCGAAAGGCTAACGGCGGTTGAGGTATGCGCGGGGCCGGGCTCTGCAGACGTAGAATGGTAGATCCACCAACACATCTCACCTCCCTACTTGTTGTTCGTGCGCCAAGGGGGACTCCTGACCATCGCGACTCAGGAGCCTAACTTGTCATGTAGCCCCTCACTCCTTGGTCCCGTCCTGATTTCCGGTCGGGGCTAACGGCGGCTGAGGTATGCGCGGGGCCGGGCTCTGCCGGCGTAGAACACGAGAAAGTAGGGAAAGCGCAAATTTCAAGGGATTCAAAAGCAAATATTACAGTCCATATTATTATCATAATACCAAACGCAAGTTTAAACGCCTCCCCGAGGCATGGTACATGTGCAGGAATTAAAAGCAGGACGGGAGCCACAATGGAGTCACTTGTCGGCGGTGGAGCTGCGCGGAGCGGGTTTGCCTTGCGGAGCCGCAGTGCCGGCAGCACCTCGCTTCGGCCTGGTGCTGAAGGCCCGGAACTTCCCCAGCAGCGCCTCCGCGCGACCCTTCACGGCCTCGGCAGCGGCAGCGGCAAGCTCGCCGCTCGCCGGCTCTAGCAGGCTGTCGAGGTCGACGTTGGGATCGCGAAGATAGATGTGGGTGAAAACCCGCGTCAGCGCCGCAGAATACAAGACGCGCGCCTCGGCCTCAGGCGTAGGACCAAGGCCAAGGGTGACATCTTCAAGAGCACGGACCATGAAGGGGAGCAGCTTGGTGGGGCCATCCTCGGCGCCAGCCAGCGGGCTTTCCAGGCCGCTGTCGTAGAGCGTCTTCAGCAGGCCGCGAACCTTCACCTCCGTCTCCGTGAAGGCCACGCGGTCCTCGGCAAGGACCCGCGCCTTGCCGTCTAGCTCGGCCTTCCACGCCTCCAACTCCTGCTCCAGTGCGCCCAGGCGGTCACGGCGCTTGTTGAGCTTGGCGTCCCAGTCTTTGACAGCCGTCTCGCGAGCCTTCAGGTCTTCCTCCTTTTCTTGGCGGACGCGGACCTCCTCGGCAAGCTGGCTCCGCGGGATTTTTTTAAAAATATATTATTTTACTTTTATGAAATTGCAAAACTATATACTCGTTTTAAGATATTTCAGTTATATTACCCTATCGGCCACATGCTGGCCGAAGAGTGACTCTTCGGTTGAGCCCAGGCCGAAGAAGATCTCTTCGTCCGCGCCCAGGCCGAAAAGCTTCTCTTCGCAACACACCTGGCCGAAGAGTTTCTCTTTGTTCGCCAGTTGGCCGAAGACGTGTTCTTCGTTGCCGGCAAAAATGAAAAGCACAGTGCCATGCATGCACGTACAAACCTAGTGCAGATTAGCTTTAACATGGGAAGACGCACACAGGCACACACTAGTGCATCTTGACCAATATTTTAAATAGGGCTACAAAATATAGCGAGACCCTTCTCTAAATGGTACACAAATTATAGCACGCTAATAGCGTGCTATATTTCAAAATAGCGTTTGCAAAAAAATCAAATATATCTAGAAATAAAGTATTTAAGCAACTAAATTTTTCATAGGAGCAAGCAATATATGCATAAGGGCCAAATCCAGCACATAAAAATAGTAAGTCTCAAACATCAACAACCATAGTTTTAAGAGTCTCTAACATCAACAGCCACCGGGGCAGCCACCTGGGCTTGCTGGTTAGGTCTCGTGGGAGAATCTGATAAAAAAAGTGAGAAAGCTAGCAGTTGTGAGTTGGTTTTGGCCTGCTAGGCCTGCTGGGCTGTGCTTATTTCAGTTTTGCATGGTCTGCACGTCGTAACATTACAACGTTACAACGTTATAGCGTGTGTAGCACGCTAATTACGCGATTAGCAGCGTAGCGTCCGATTTTGCCAAAACGTAATGTCTCCCTTTCAAATATGCTATAACCGCATTATATCGGCGAAATAACTTGCTATTTAAAATATTGATCTTGACATGCATTAATTGGTCAGATTAGCACCTGCCTACGTATTCCTAAGTGCATGCATGCAAAGACTCATTGTGACCAGTAGGTACGTGTGCGTACTACGTATCCGAGTGCCAACATACATGTACATACCCAGATACTCGCGTGCCGGCGAGCCGGGGATACCCACGCAAAGACGTGGCAGATCGGCGATGGCGGCGCCACCTGTTAAACGTTGTATATGCGGTGTATCTATAAACCGTGTACGTGTATTTATGGTTGGTATACTGATTCCTAGGTGCATGCATGCAAAGGTTGCCTACATTTTTTTTTTGCATATTCCGCATGCACTGTGTCGATGTGTCCGATGGGTACGTATTCAAATATCCATACACGTACATACTTGATACTCGCACCGGCCGGCATGTAAACATGGATAGCCACGAGCTGAAAGAATCGCTGAGATAAACACGAGTTACACGAGTCGCCACGTTTTGAGCGGAATGTTTGTTGGCTACGGTGATAGGGCTCTTCGGCATGGTGGACTACGAAGAATACTCTTCGGCCAGGGTAGAAACGAAGAGACTCATTCCGCTTTCCCGCGGACGAAGAATCCCTCTTCGGTCACGGCTCAGCCGAAGAGTCACTCTTCGGCCTGGAGGTGGACGACAGGGTAATATAACTGAAATATCTTAAAATGAGTATACTGTTTTGCAATTTTGTAAAAATAAAATAATATTTTTTAAAATTATTCGCTCCGCAGGCCCTCCAGTTCGCTCTCCAGTGCCTTGCAGCGATCTTGGGCGTCAGCCGCCTCTCCCAGGGCGGCGTCTCGAGCGGCCTTCACCCCGAGGACGGCCTGTTTCTCCTCGTCGCAGGTCGTCGAGGCCTGAACCAACGCCGCTCGAATTGAAGCATCAGAGCGAATCCAGCCAGAAGCCAGCTCCAAGCACCCGGCCACCAGGCGAGGGTCGGCGCCCAGAAGATCTTGCCGCAGCCGGTCCAGCTCGGCAGCGGCGCGGTCCAGGATGGTGGAAGGAGTCGGAGAGACAACAGTTGGTGGAGTAGGAGGAGAGGACGGCAGCGTAACCACAGCATCCTGAGGCAGGACCTGTTGTGCCCCAACGACTGTTGCGACGGCATCAGGCATGAGCACCTCAGGAGTCGCTTGGGCCGTGGGAGATGAGCCCTCCCCAGCCGGCTCAGCCAGGCTTCGCGGGGACGACCGGGCAGGAGAGGACTATGCCTTGCGGTCGCCATCTTTCGCGGGCGGGGGTGCCGCCCCAGATGGGACCTCAGGAGACCCCTTCGGCCTCTTCGCCGCGGGCGCCAGTCTAGCCAAGAGATGCGGACGTCAAGCCTCAGCAACAACACAAGAAACAAGACAGGAAACAAGCACTTGCAGGTCGTCGCTCGCAAGCTCGAGCAACCTCCGGCCGTACTTGAAACCTGAGAGCCGGCTGCAAGGGTCAGCCTCAAGGAGCTCGGGAGCAAGAGGCGCATCTGCGGATCGCCTCGGGGCCGGGGCAGACCCGCGAGGGATCAGCCCGGTCCTGTCCTTCCTCGGGATCGGGGGCAAGCTCCCGCCGCCCTGCTCATCATCATCCTCGTCGTCATCGCTGGGGAAGAGGCGGAGAGTGCGGGACCTGCGCCGAAGGAGGGGAGCCCTCGACTCTCCGTCGGTTGCTTCGGAGTCAAGCCCTCCTTCCCGCTCCCCTTCTCCCTTCTTATCGCTGGAGTCATCGGAGGACACATCCACCGGGTCCTCGGGAGCCTCCGCAGGCACGGGCCCGTCCCCGTTGAAGACGGGCATGGACTGCACTACTCGCTCCCAGTCGTCGCGGAGGAACAGGGGTGTAGGAGCGCCCTCCTACCTCGCCACGTCACCCCCGACCAAGGATTGGAGGACCTCAGACAGATCCTCGTCGGCCAAGACCGCTGGGCTCGGGTGGGGCCTCCACATCGGCAGTGAGTACTGGCGAAGCGGAGCCAGCTGGTGCTCCAGGAATTCCCTCAGCAGCGAAGCGCCGGTCATCTTCGCCGCCGCCATGCTGGCCGGCCTCAGATCCGCATCCATCCTCTCCGGCACCGACTTCGCGCGGCGGTCCACGAGCTCCACTCGAGACCAATCTTCGGAGCTCGTGGGGTGACCCATGGGCAAGGTCAGCCGAGGGTGGATGCGCCCAGCATCCACCAAGACCCACTTGCTCCTGAAGCCCTCAATCCTCTTCCCGGGGTTCGAAATGGCAATGGAGCTACCGTATGCGACGAAACTCGCGCACGCAGAGATGGGACCGCGAGAGGTCCGGAGGGAGAAATAGAGGCGCAGCAAGGCCACTGAGGGCTGCACCCCTACGTGAGCCTCGCAGTAGTAGGCGAAGATTGCCAGGAGAAGGACAGAGTTGGGGTGGAGATGCAGAGCTTGCAGCTTGTAATGGCGGAGGACGGAGAAGAAGAACTCGGAGAAGGGAGGTACCAGACCGGCAGTGATGGTGCTCACAAAGAGCGGATAGAAGGTGCTCCCTTGGCCCTCAGGAAGGGCAGAGCCGGCCTTGAACATCTTCACCCCGTCAACGCCCTGCGTCGCCGCCATCTGGCGCACCCGGGCGAGGCTCGCCTCCGACACGTTCGGCGAGTCCAGGGCAGACGAGTACCAAGCTCCGGCCGGGGACTGGCGAGGCGCCATGGCTTCCTAGGTCGCGCGGTCGAAGTAGATCTGGAGATTTCGGAGGCAGGAAGGAGAAGCGCAAGAAAGGGGATCTGGGCAGCAACCGGAGAAAGCAAAAGAAGCAAGACCTGGGCAGATGCCGCTCCTTTATCAACTCGCGCGGTTGCTGAGGCACCGGCGTCCCATCAACCGCCACGCGGCGCCCAAGGCCGCAGGCTGTTGGGGCCCGCGGCGCTTCGCACTTGCCCTTTCGCCTCTCTACTCAGCCAAGTCCGGGCGCGCCTTGGGCCCGGGGGCTACTGTCGGCGTTCTGGGAACGGGGGTCCCCAGATTTGCCTGTCTGCGGCCTGCGGCGTGGCTCAAAGGGGGGCCCAGCACGGCCCATCTTCATCAACATGAGCTCAAGACCCTCGCGAGGGGCCAAGCCTCGCGGGGCGGGCGACAAGGAGCTTCCTCAGGCGCGGCCTCATCAGGCTGGCTCGCAAGGAGACGGAGAGATCAAGGCGGGGTACCTCGCGAGGTGCCCATGACGCAAGCCATGACGACCAAGGGCGCCAGGCGGGCGCCAGCCCGCGCAGTGTCCTCCTTTCCTCTTCGGTGCAAAGGGAGCAACCGCAGGCGAGAGTATCAAGCAAAGGTGTCTATTTCGGTGCAACAAGACCAAGACCAGTCCAACGGCAGGATGGAGGTCATCGTGGAGCCCAAGCCGGCGTCACCACCAGAGTCTTTGACGGGCGAGGACCAACTTTAGTCAGGATAAGTGTACCAGATGTTCCCCTTCAAAATGGCCAATTGTTGGCGCCCTTCCCGCTCAATATTTGGGAAGAGGCCTAGGGCCTTTGCCTATAAATAGGACTAGCCACCATAGTATAGAGCATCTCGAATCGACCCCTCCGAAGGGATAACACCACCACAAGAATAGACCCTCGCGAGGCTGTTCTTCCTTGTATTGTTCATCATCAGCCCAAGAGGCAATCCACCACACCACGTACTGGAGTAGGGTATTACACCGCAATGGTGGCCTGAACCAGTATAAACACTGTGTCTCTTGTGTTGTTATTTTCATAGCTTAGATCCTAGCATGGCGGTAGGGTGCAGGTAGGTAGTGGGCGAGATCTCTGTGCGCACCCCAGTGTCCGAACCTCAAGGGTCTGTCGGAACCCGAAATCCGACAGGATCCCAACTCAGATTTCATGGCCTCATGCCATTTCGCGGAATCCGGGCTCATCATCGCTTTCTCATAGTTCGTAGGTTCATTATGGTCTAGTAACATGACTTCTAGAGCAGGATTACCGTACCACTCTGGTGCGGATCTTACTCTGAAATACCTACGAGGTTCGGTAGTGACTTCATCTGAAGCTTTATGATCATCATCATTAGCTTTCTCACTAATTGATGTAGGAATCACAGGAATTGATTTTTGCAATGAACTATTTTCCAATAAGGGAGCAGGTACAGTTACCTCATCAAGTTCTACTTTCCTCCCACTCACTTCTTTCGAGAGAAACTCCTTCTCTAGAAAGGATCCATTCTTAGCAACAAAGATTTTGCCTTCGGATCTGTGATAGAAGGTGTACCCAACAGTTGGTGTACCCAACAGTTTCTTTTGGGTATCCTATGAAGACGCACTTCTCCGATTTGGGTTCGAGCTTATCAGGTTGAAACTTTTTCACATAAGCATCGCAGCCCCAAACTTTCAGAAGCGACAACTTTGGTTTCTTGCCAAACCACAGTTCATAAGGCGTCGTCTCAACGGATTTAGATGGTGCCCTATTTAAAGTGAATGCAGTCGTCTCTAAAGCATAACCCCAAAACGATAGAGTTAAATCAGTAAGAGACATCATAGATCGCGCCATATCTAATAGAGTACGGTTACGATGTTCGGACACACCATTTCGTTGTGGTGTTCCAGGTGGCGTTAATTGTGAAACTATCCCATGTTGTTTCAAATGAAGACCAAACTCGTAAATCAAATATTCTCCTCCACGATCAGATCATAGAAATTTTATTTTCTTGTTGCGATGATTTTCCACTTCACTATGAAATTCTTTGAACTTTTCAAATGTTTCAGACTTATGCTTCATTAAGTAGATATAACCATATCTGCTTAAATCATCTGTGAAGGTAAGAAAATAATGATACCCACCACGAGCATCAATACTCATTGGACCGCATACATCGGTATGTATTATTTCCAACAAGTCAGTAGCTCGTTCCATTGTTCCGGCGAACGGAGTTTTAGACATCTTGCCCATAAGGCACGGTTCGCAAGCACCAAGTGATTCATAATCAAGTGATTCCAAAAGTCCATCAGTATGGAGTTTCTTCATGCGCTTTACACCGATATTACCCAAACGGCAGTGCCACAAATAAAATGCACTATCATTATTAAATTTCAATCTTTTGGCTTCAACACTATGAATATGTGTATCACTACTATCGAGATTCAATAAAAATAGACCACTCAGCAGGGGTGCATGACCATAAAAGATATTACTCATATAAATAGAACAACCATTATTCTCTGATTTAAATGAATAACCGTCTCACATTAAACAAGATCCAGATATAATGTTCATGCTCAACGCTGGCACCAAATAACAATTATTCAGGTCTAAAACTAATCTCGATGGTAGATGTAGAGGTAGCGTGCCGACCGTGATCACATCAACTTTGGAACCATTTCCCACGCGCATCGTCACCTCATCCTTAGCCAATTTTTGCTTAATCCGTAGCCCATGTTTCGAGTTGCAAATATGAGCAACAGAACCAGTATCAAATACCCAGGCGCTACTACAAGCATTAGTTAAGTACACATCAATAACATGTATATCAAATATACCTTTCACTTTGCCATCCTTTTTATCCGCCAAATACTTGGGGCAGTTCCGCTGCCAGTGACCAGTCCCTTTGCACTAGAAGCACTTAGTTTCAGGCTTAGGTCCAGACTTGGGTTTCTTCTCTTGAGCAGCAACCTTTTTGTCGTTCTTCTTGAAGTTCCCTTTCTTTCCTTTGCCCTTTTTCTTGAATCTAGTGGTCTTATTGACCATCAACACTTGATGCTCCTTTTTTATTTCTACCTCCGCGGCCTTTAGCGTCGCGAAGAGCTCGGGAATATTCATGTTCGTCCCTTGCATATTATAGTTCATCACGAAGCCTTTATAGCTTGGTGGCAGTGATTGAAGAACTCTATCAATGGCACAATCAACTGGAAGATCAACTCCCAGCTGAGTCAAGTGATTATGATACCCAGACATTTTGAGTATGAGTTCACTGACAGAACTATCCTCCTCCATTTTGTAGCTGTAGAACTTGTTGGAAACTTCAAATCTCTCAACTCGGGCATTTGCTTGAAATATTAACTTCAACTCTTGTAACATCTCATATGCTCCATGGTATACAAAATGTCTTTGAAGTCCCGATTCTAAGCCGTAAAGCATGGCACACTGAACTATCGAGTAGTCATCAGCTTTGCTCTGCCAGACGTTCTTAACGTCATCAGTAGCATTTGCAGCAGGCCTGGCACCCAACGGTGCTTCCAGGACGTAATTCTTCTGTGCAGCAATGAGGATAATCCTCAAGTTACGGACCCAGTCCGTGTAGTTGCTGCCATCATCTTTCAACTTAGCTTTCTCTAGGAACATATTAAAATTCAAAGGAACGGTAGCACGGGCCATTGATCTACAACAACGTAGACATGCAAAATACTATCAGGTACTAAGTTCATGATAGATTAAAGTTCAATTAATCATATTACTTAAGAACTCCCACTTAGATAGACATCCCTCTAATCATTTAAGTGATCACGTGATCCAAATCAACTAAACCATGTCTGATCATCACGTGAGATGGAGTAGTTTTCAATGGTGAACATCACTATGTTGATCATATCTACTATATGATTCACGCTCAACCTTTCGGTCTCAGTGTTCCGAGGCCATATCTGCATATGCTAGGTTCGTCAAGTTTAACACGAGTATTCTGTGTGTGCAAAACTGGCTTGCACCCGTTATATGTGAACATAGAGCTTATCACACCCGATCATCACGTGGTGTCTCGGCACGATGAACTGTAGCAACGGTGCATACTCAAGGAGAACACTTGTACCTTGAAATTTAGTAAGGGATCATCTTATAATGCTACCGAAGTTCTAAGCAAAATAGGATGCATAAAGGATAAACATCACATGCAATCAAAATATGTGACATGATATGGTCATCATCATCTTGTGCTCATGATCTCCACCACCGAAGCATCGTCATGATCTCCAACGTCACCGGCGCGACACCTTGATCTCCATCGTAGCATCGTTGTCATCTCGCCACCTATTGTTACTACGACTATCGCTACCGCTTAGTGATAAAGTAAAACAATTACATGGCGATTGCATTGCATACAATAAAGCGACAACTATATGGCTCCTGCCAGTTGCCGATAACTTTGTTACAAAACACGATCATATCATACAAAAATTTATATCACATCACAGCAAGCCCTACAAAAACAAGTTAGACGTCCTCTACTTTGTTGTTGCAAGTTTTACATGGCTGCTACGGGCTTCTAGCAAGAACAGTTCTTACCTACGCATCAAAACACAACGATTTTTCGTCAAGTGTGTTGTTTTAACCTTCAACAAGGACCGGGCGTAGCCACACTCGATTCAACTAAAGTTGGAGAAATAGACACTCACCAGCCACCTATGTGCAAAGCACATCGGTAGAACCAGTCTCGCGTAAGCGCACGCGTAATGTCGGTCTGAGCCACTTCATCCAACAATACCGCCGAATCAAAATATGACATGCTGGTAAGCAGTATGACTATTATCACCCACAACTCTTTGTGTTCTACTCGTGCATATAACAACTATGCATAAACCTGGCTCGGATGCCACTGTTGGGTAACACAGTAATTTCAAAAAAAATCCTATGCACACGCAAGATCATGGTGATGCATAGAAACGAGAGGGGAAAGTGTGTCCACGTACCCTCGTAGACCGAAAGCGGAAGCGTTATGACAACGCGGTTGATGTAGTCGTACGTCTTCACAATCCGATCGATCTTAGCATTGAACGTACGACACCTCCGCAATCAGCACACGTTCAGCTCGTGAACGTCCCTCGTACTCTTGATCCAGTTGAGACCGAGGGAGAGTTTCGTCAACACGACAGCGTGGTGACGGTGATGATGAAGTTACCGGCGTAGAGCTTCGCCTAAGCACTACGATGATATGACCGAGGTGTGTAACTATGGAGGAGGGCACCGCACATGGCTAAACAATGTCAACTTGTGTTTTCTAGAGTGCCCCCTGCCCCCGTATATAAAGGAGCAAGGGGGGAGGTCGGCCGGCCCTTGGGGCGCGCCAATGAGGGGAGGAGTCCTCCTCCTAGTAGGAGTAGGACTCCTCCTTTCCTAGTCCAACTAGGAGGAGGAAGGGGGGAGGAAGGAGAGGGAGAGGGAGAGGGAGAGGGAAAGAGGGGTTGCGCCCCCCTCCCTAGTCCAATTCGGACTTCCCTTGGGGGGGAGGGTGCCACCTCCTGGGCTACTGCCCTCTCTCTCCCTTAAGGCCCAATACTTCCCCGGGGGGTTCCGGTAACGCCTCTGGCACTCCGATTTTCTCCGAAATCACCTGGAACACTTACGGTGTCCGAATATAGCCGTCCAATATATCAATCTTTATGTCTCAACCATTTCTAGACTCCTCGTCATATTCGTGATCACATCCGGGACCCTGAACTACCTTCGATACATCAAAACACATAAACTCATAATACCGATCGTCACCAAACTTTAAGCGTGCGGACCCTACGGGTTTGAGAACTATGTAGACATGACCGAGACACGTCTCCGGTCAATAACCAATAGCGGAACCTGGATGCTCATATTGGTTCCTACATATTCTACGAAGATCTTTATCGGTCAAACCGCATAACAACATACGTTGTTCCCTTTGTCATCGGTATGTTACTTGCCCGAGATTCGATCATCGGTATCTCAATACCTAGTTCAATCTCGTTACTGGCAAGTCTCTTTACTCGTTCCGTAATACTTCATCCCGCAACAAACTCATTAGTTACAATGCTTGCAAGGCTTATAGTGATGAGTATTACCGAGAGGGCCCAGAGATACCTCTCCGAAACACGGAGTGACAAATCCTAATCTCGATCTATGCCAACCCAACAAACACCTTTGGAGACACCTGTAGAGCACCTTTATAATCACCCTTTTACGTTGTGACATTTGGTAGCACACAAAGTGTTCCTCCGATATTCGGGAGTTGCATAATCTCATAGTCTGAGGAACTTGTATAAGTCATGAAGAAAGTAGTAGCAATGAAACTAACACGATCATAATGCTAAGCTAACGGATGGGTCATGTCCATCACATCATTCTCCTAATGATGTGATCCCGTTCATCAAATGACAACACATGTCTATGGTTAGGAAACTTAACCATCTTTGATTAACAAGCTAGTCAAGTAGAGGCATACTAGGGACTATATGTTTTGTCTATGTATTCACACATGTACTAAGTTTCCGGTTAATACAATTCTAGCATGAATAATGAACATTTATCATGAATTAAGGAAATAAGTAATAACTTTATTATTGCCTCTAGGGCATATTCCCTTCAATGATGTTGTATTTGCCCCATACGCGGTGGGGAAGAACCCCTTCTCCTTGCCAATCCCTTATTTGGATGAACTCCAGATGTTAGGGTTCTGCCTTCTAGACGAGTTATTGGTCTCTCTAGGCGTCTGATTCACGATCCGATTCGATGCAGTGAAAATAGTTGATCTGGCAGTGGCGGCGATACTCCATACGACCGCCCATACGAGCGGGCGCGGTCGTATGGAACATCGTATTTTGCTCTAGTTGCGCGCTGATGACTTCTTTGGCCTCCTTGCTTGATTCGTTTATTGTGGGTGGTTATCACTTTAAATACGTGATTCCACTACCATTTCCGAGGATTTCTTCCATTACATGATAAATGATGCAAAAGCGTTACCTGAGGGATTATCAACAAAAAGAGGTGCGCGAAAGCGGTAAAATTCCACAAAGCTACCATGTAGGCACAAAATACTTATTAAAATCATCACATGAATTGGACTCATCTGGTACGTGTGCTGTCCTCCGTACGTGACAATTTTCCATCATAATTTGACTCTATGTTCATGTGGCTGTAAAACTACCATATCATGATGTTCATTATTTAGCTCTATATGTTCATGTGATGATGTTGTACCGCACATGCTTTCTGAAAACAGTGTATTTGGTCAAATGTGTGGGGCTGGTAATTTGAAATGCTGAAATGATCTCAAGTAGTCGCACATGGTGTGAAATAACCAGCCGTGTGCGGTAATAAAAAAGGAGCACACACGTATGAGTCGCAATCATGTGCAATGTTGAAAACAAAGCCCACAGGTAAAGGTAAAACAACCGTGTAAACTGACAGAGGTATATCACACGGTTAACATATATAAGCCCATGTGTAGTTAAACACGACCACATACGATCAAGCTTTACAAAACTGTTTGTGACGAATAAATATTCCCACGCGTTTTAAACAAGGGAATTGTGTTTGATCACCTGAGTAATCTCCAACGATTTCTTTTTGGTAAATGTGTGCGATGAGTTGAATGATCCCATACATTTTGCTATTAAGAATATGTTTGTAATTGGTGCATTATCACGCACAATTTCTCAATGGCAGTCCTCCGTGTTTAATTAACCAATCACACACGATTGGCGGATGCCAACTGTAGTTATTGAGTTCGTCGAATGCACACGATTTTCCTAACCATCAGCAATCGACTCTCATCGCCAACCCACTCGAGCACATGGTTCCAGAAACTGCATGCGATTGGGGGTAAAAATCATGTGAATAGCGGTCGGGTGTACTAATGGGAGTACATACAAGGGTTTATACAGGTTCGAGCCCTCTTCGGTGGAAGTAACACCCTACTCCCGTTGCGCTCTTAGTTCTCGGCATAAGGTACAAAGGGTGAATGTTCCACCATCATCCTGGTGCTCCCCTCATGGCTTATATAGAGTGCACTAGGATGGGGTACATAATGAGCTGGTATCAATGCTATTCATGGCCTCAGGCATGGCCGACTGTTCCAGGCTATTACTGTTTGTAAATGACGTATTTAACTAGATTATGTTATCGTTGGGTAACTGAAGTCATTAAGACATCGTGGGGCATCCTAGGTAGCATCTGACTGTAACACAAACCGGCTACCCCGTCTTCTTATAGATCGACTATAGGGTCACCCGTCAGGGGGTGTAGGATCCGACTGTAGGGTCTTAGTCTGCTCCCGAGCCATCCCTCTGGTCTTTGATATGTTGGGCTTTATCTTCGGTGGGCCAATGGTGACACGCCTTGGCCCGTGATCTTTTGGGCCGTATCCTTGATGGGCTATGGCTCCTTGCTGGGTCATTCGTATACTTGGGCCTACCCCGTATCTATAACCTCGACAAGATGTAATTAGTTGTCCTCAGTATTCCACAATGGACCTCCTTGGCAGGGTTCGATGTTGATTTCATATCTAAGTATAGGGCATTAGGACCAAATCCCTTGGCCATGTGCCTTGGCAATCGCCAACCACTTCGCCTCCACCTGTTTGTCGTTTATCTCATCTTTCCAAAGAAATTCTTCCTCCTCATCCTCATGCACATCCCAACCTGCCAACAAATCATTTACTTGTTCTATCACTAATTGTGTATTCCTCTACTCGCCTTGTTCCTCCATGGAAAGGAGCATAGGGAAACCCAACTACCCCATGATCTTAAATTCAAGCGCCAAAGGAACACATACCAAGGTCAGGCATATGATCGAACCATCTCGTGGATCGGTCCGACTAGTATTTTCGTTGCCACGAGGAAAGGGAGAAATGATCACAGTAGATGTAGACCCTGGTGATGGCGTTGTCGCCGAAATCGGCGAAGGAAGCTCAAACCCTAGTTTTCTCAACAAGGGATAAAACTTAATGTGTCGAAAGCGACATTTGTTAAGCTGAAAGGCAATTGTTTCTTTGTACACTTCATTAAACGATACTCACCATTCATGTAACGATGATCTAGATTTTTGTAATGGGGGCGGGCCAATAATTAACTTTTACATGAAGTGTGGGCCAAGCTGGGCTTATCAAGTGGTTCCTCTACCCACATGGTCGACTCCGTGGACATATTTTGTGGGGCCCACTACACACTCCTAGCTCATGCATTGCCTGATTATCTTCATGTTATCACATAAATGGTGTGAATGGTTACCTTACCAAAAATTGTATGAATGATGATTCCCCAACATGACTGGGTAGATCGCCTTTACCAGCTGCATCGAATCAGACTTGATATAATATTATTGCACCCTGGTATATTTGCTAAAATACCATTGCACAAATAAAAATAGTTCTCTTAGATGCAATGCAATTTTTTTTCTGGAAATGGGACGACCAAAGGAGGGAGACTATAATCCACCATGGTGTGTTTGGTTGCAAAGTATTTTTTTGAAAGTATTTCAAGAACACCATAGTATCTCGAAAAACAATGTTTTCAAATACTTTGAGGTGTTTGGCTCTAGTTAAGCTTGTATTTTTATAAATCATAACCATATTTTTGGTATTTTGTAGTATTAAAAAGAGAGATAGAGATCTCATTTTTTTTTCTTCTAAAATCCGAGAAATGCAACAAACGCTCCTCCAATCGAGTCCAAATACATTGCTACTATTTTTGTAAATAGTACCCCCTCTGTAAACTAATATAAGACATTTTAGGTTACTAACTGATGTTTCATAAACGAAACTGCTTTGTGTACGATTCATATTCATCGTACACTGGTACGACTAGACTGCTAATGCTATGACCCACAAACTGAATCATCAATGTTTTGTCTCTAATCGTAAGTGTTGGACGGGGATTTCATCGTACGTATAGCAAGGTCGTTTCATAAACTATAGTATTCATTGTTATATAGGACAAAAAAATAGTACTCCAGAGTCTCAACCTTATGTCCCTGCTTACTTGACGGGCGTGTACCGTTGATTTCAAACAAACGGCCGGGATTTGTCCTAACTCAACTCTTCTCCCACACTTGTCCCCGTAGCCAGTCGCCACCGCTCCCCGCCCACCTCGAAATGGATCCCGCTCCGGCGACCCCTCGCTGGAACCTGGAGCGCCCCTACCTCACCGGACGCTTCCACCAGGTAAGCCCTTCCTCTTCCCAGCAATACCCAACCCGCCCCTCCAGTATTGCTACGCCGGCCTCACATCCTTCGCTCGTGCCCTGGCAGGAGGCGAAGGTGTCCGCGCCGTCGCAGGCGCCCGGATCCAAGTCTTTCTCTCTCGACTCCTTCAGGTACGTATGGAGGATAAATTCGTGCCGCGTCGATGGTTTCCTCGCGGTTCTGTTGCCCCGGGTGGTCTCTGATGCCCGGAGTTGGTTTGAATCTGCAGCCGCGGAGCTGGCGGCGGCGCTGGGAGTGTCCTCGGATCGTACGCTGTTTCTGTGCAGGTAAGCGGGATTTGAAATAGTTCAACCGGCGAAGTTGGAGCTTGGCTTTACTTGTACTGTTTGTGAACTGGGGCTAGGGTTTTGATTTTGAATTTGAGCTCAGTGATTTGGTAATTAGAAGGGTTTTGAGTGTTTTTTGTTTTTGTCTTTTACTAGTATGTGAACTTTAAATCTTTGTTGATCGCTGTTTGAGATTGTAGCCACTGTGCAGGGAATTCCATTGAAGTATGGGATTGTGCTTTTTGAGATTTTCTACTTCCTGGATTTCAGCACTTGACATGCCCTCCTTTTGCCAGTAATGCAACGATTCTTACTTAGAAATTATCATTATTATTTTTGGATTGGATGGCCAATCTGGTGTGGATCGAAAACAGTTTGAGGAAGTCTTTTTTACAAATATGCAGTTTCTGGTCGAATGTGGTTTCTGTTTTGCATTTAGAGCATATAGGTTGGTATGTTTGTGGCGCTTTAGGAAATGATGCACTAAATATAACGTTCACTGTGATAAGACCACAGAACATTGCTTAATTTCGACACCATTTCCGAAAATAGCCATCCGGTGAGGCTTAACATCTGTACTTTCAGTTAGAAATGCTAAATTGCTGGAGCTTCCGCAATCAACCGCGTTGCTTAACAACTTTATTCATTGTAACTGCCCTGATTGAAATGCAGGAGCTTTTAGTTATTGATGATTTGCTATCAGCTCTGGTGGGTATTGAGGGAAGATACATTTCAATTAAGAGAGTACGCGGAAAGGAGGGATATGTTGTCTTCCAGATTGATTCTTCAATGGACCTTGCACTCCAGGTAAGCTGTGACCATGCCAAAAAAGGAAGGATATATTTGAGTTTGGCTAATCTTTCTCTTGCAGGAGTTGACTCGCCGAATTTTCCCCTTATGTGAAGATTTCGTGCTAGCAAGCCAGTTTGTGGAGTCCAGGTCACATTTCAAAAATGGTTTGGTCAACCATGCTCTAGCGGCAGCTCTAAGGGCATTCCTCCTGGTATAGTCCCTATCATGAGAGATATAATTTTGTTTATTCCATGTGTACAACCTTTCTTCTATTTGGGAAAGTGGGAGAAGGAATATAGTGCTGTCTGTATAATGTGTTAAGGGTTCATTCTTGTATTGAGATAATCCCACTGATAGGCATTAACCTTGTTACATTGTTCTCCACAGAGCTCTCTGACAGTATTAGTGCTTCTATGTGAATTTGGCACAGCATTATTTAGTGTAGTATTTTTTAATAACAGGATTATCAGGCAATGGTTGCTCAACTGGAGCATCAATTCCGTCTTGGAAGGCTCTCTGTTCAAGGATTATGGTTCTTTTGTCAGGTATTTCTTCTTTATCTGCATGTAACCAATTATTTGTGAACGTATCAGTGTCTGGTTACTGTTTCAAGCACTGTAAGTCCTGTGTTTCTTTCACAGCGGATGATGAGTTCATTGAATGCACTGGCTGTTCTAATAGAGAAGGCTATGTCCAATAATACTAGCGGTTCAGCGACACTTAATCTACTTCATAGTCAGGTAAATTTAGTGAAAGAGGTTATATTTTAGATCCTTGATAAGCACATTTACCCTTTCCATCCTAAATCTGAGCCAAACAGACCTGGCCAGCTCCTCTTTTGTTTTCCAGTGATAGAACAACTTCTATAGAACTAATCTTTTAATGCCCAGTTCTTCATAGCTTGTTTAGCTTAGTCTACACGATTATCTCTTTTATCATGTAATTTAATCATCATATCTTTCTACTTAGGCAAAGGCGATGGCTGGCGATAGTGCTGTTCGGTCATTACTGGAGAAGATGACTGATTGTGCAAGTGCAGCATACCTCAGGATGTTGGAAAGGTTTGTGATGGTTCGTAACTATCTTTATCATTCAGTTTTAGGACTGAGGCACTTACTCAATCCATAAAAGTTCTATATTGGCTAGCTGTGTCTTCTTTGGACTTTTAATATTGAGTGTTGCTTAGAAAATAAAATGTTAGTAAGCTTGTTTGCAGCGTCATTAATTTCACTTTCTGATCGTCATTTTAGATGGGTATATGAGGGTGTCATAGATGACCCTTATGGTGAATTCTTCATTGCTGAAAACAAATCTCTGCAGAAGGTACTTATTGACTTGTAAAATTTTGGATCTACTTAACGTCCACTGTTCTCTGTATTTACCTAAAATGCTGGGCATATTTGTGTCTTAAGTTAATCAGGTGCTTTGCCTTCTTCTTTTATTTTGGTATAGGAGAGTCTCACTCAAGATTATGATGCTAAATATTGGCAGCAACGGTACAGCCTAAAAGATGGCATCCCTAGTTTTCTCAATAATGTTGCTGCCACCATTCTGACAACAGGAAAGTATCTTAATGTTATGAGAGAATGTGGGCACAATGTTCAGGTACGTATGATTATTCTTCGGTTGAATGATAGAGTATCATGTTATATCTGTGTTGACAAAATACACTTATGTTGGATATTTTATTTAGGTTTCCCTGTCAGAAAACTCTAAGCTGACAAGCTTTGGTTCAAACCACCAATATCTTGAGTGCATCAAATCTGCTTATGATTTTGCAAGTGGTGAGCTCTTGACTCTAATGAAAGATAAGGTAATGACTGTTTGTAGTTAAAATACTGTTGCATTTCACTCGCTTCTAAGATCACTTGCTAAATTCAGTGTACATATTTACAGTATGATCTCATTGGGAAACTGCGATCATTGAAGCGCTATCTACTTCTTGACCAAGTATGCGTAACATTTACTTTTCATAATTTTGTGTTATTACTATATATGAGTGTACTTATTGACTTGCATCTGATATACATCTACACATGGGCTTTATGATTTTGCATATTATGTGCGCGTAGTCTGTTAAAATACAGAAAACCACATTCTTTGTGCATTCTGTTTTATGAATGCCTTAATAGTGAGAAGGATTCATGTTGCCCAACTTGATTTTAAACATTCATGTTTATTTTTCTCGCACTAGTTATCTAATTTGTTTCCTTTAGTTTTACAGGGTGATTTTTTGGTTCATTTTATGGATATTGCCCGAGAGGAGCTTACAAAGAAACCAGAAGATATATCCGTTGAAAAACTTCAGGTTCCTCTTGTGCTATGTTGTTGTCTCTTTGTTTCTCGTCATGGTGAAAACAGATTTTTGGCAGCTCTTGTCATGATAATTGATAAGCTAACTCTCCGTCATTGTGTTATTCTCTCTTTATTCATTATCTACACCAGTCTCTTGTTGACATCGCCTTGCGAAGTACAGCAGCTGCTTCCGATCCAAGTCATGAAGATTTGACTTGTTGCGTTGTAAGTCTATTATCTGAGTCTAGTCAAATCATACTGTATCCGTTGACTATCATATTCACATATCTTATGAAACAGGAAAGAAGTTCCCTGCTTAAAAAACTGACAACCCTGAAAGACTTGGACTGTGCGTACTCTTCAGACAAGCTTGCTGCAGCTGATGTTGATCAGCCCATGACATTAAACATAACTGGCTTGGAAACGTTCTGCCTTGGCTACAAGGTTTCTGTTTGTATTTTCTTTAAGCATTTCTCATTGCATTTATCCTGTGATAGTGAAATGATATACCTGATCGATATTGCAGATTCCATGGCCACTATCTCTTGTAATTTCGAGGAAGGCTTTAACAAAGTATCAATTGATCTTTCGTCTATTGTTTCACTGCAAACATGTTAGTCGCCAATTGTGTCAAGCGTGGCAGATCCAACAAGTATGACATAACCTTATATATCCATTAAGTTAGTTACATTATTATTTTTGTTTACGTACTCACATCAACTGATGTCAACCTCTCAAACAGGGTTTCCGGTCTGTCAAGATTCTTGGAACACCAATTCTGCGGTCATCGATTCTTTGTCGCAGCATGCTCAAGTTTGTAAACAGCTTTCTACATTATCTAACTTTTGAGGTAAACCATCCATACCAGTTTCACCATACCAACTGTTACTGAAGGTGAGAAAATTGTTAATTACTCCTTGGCCCTCAGGTTCTTGAACCAAACTGGCATTCAATGCATGGCCGCCTTCAAACTGCAAGGAGCATCGATGAGGTTTTAACCATGTCCTTATGATTAAGTTAACTGCACCTCCAACAGTACAGATTACATTACTTTTGCTGTGATGCTGATTGCAGGTCATCCAGATACACGATTTCTTCCTCCAGAAGTGTCTAAAAGAATGCTTGCTGTTGTTGCCTGAGCTCCTCATGGTCTGTCCTTGCTCTTTGTCTGTTTGTTTAAAATAAAAGGAAATTACACTTCAAAAGTAATTGTTATGCATCAATAAGTGTTGTCCACTTTCTTCATTTTAAACTGCTGACGAACTATGTGCTTAATTCAATGATCACGCTTGACTGCTTGTTGTCATGATCTGTACATGCTTGACCTGTAAAGGGTGAAGGTATCGTGTCTCCTAACTTGAATGTCGTGAATTATCTACATGTGGCCATAGTTCAACCTTTAGCTCATATTCCAACAAGACGCAATGCTTATCTCATCCTTGTTATCCATTTAGGAGTCATAAAAGTTATACCTTTGGTTTGTCGGATGGGACTGAGTTTTGCAATTTGTTAACCCGTGTGCATCTTTTCGAACTGTCAACTGTAGGATGTGCATAATCTGTTGGGAATACATAGCTATATATGGTCTCTAAACAATATTTTGAAGCGGGCACCATTTGGCATCCTGCTTGCCAAAAAAGCAAGAACTTATTATCCATTTATCTGTGATGTGCAGAAAGTTGAGAAGCTGAAAGCATTATGTCTTCAATACGCGACTTCCATCCAGCTCTTGATACCGTCCATCGAGGTGGCTGCTCCTGAGAGCAAATCGAAATCCTTGTCGTCGAGAGCAAGAGCCAAGAGATCACAGGACAGAGACGAGCAACTGAAACTAGCATCCGAGAACGCCGTGATGTCGCAGTCAATCCTGTACTTATCTCAATGTCCCAGTCAATTTTACAAAGTCTTTGTTCCTACGCAGTTCAGGTTTGTAACACACCATCTTGCCTTGTCTGCCGCAGGAAATTCGAGTCGGAGTTCAACGCGGAGCTCCAGAGCCTCGTTCCTACGCTGAGCAAGAGCTCACAGGCCGAACCGTACCTGACCCATCTCGCGCAGTGCATTCTCGGCGTCGGAATCGACCAGTGAGTTTCTTCAGGGGTTCCATGTTCAGATGGTTGCAAAGTTTGCATGTGTGCGTGTGCGATTCTGCGGCGTGGCAGTGCGCTTGCTGCCGTCGACGCTGGTGTACGGTCCTGTGGTTGAACTGAACACTTGTGTTACATACAGCATTATGCTTCCACGAGGTGGATGTAGTCATGTAGTAGATGCTTGGTTAGGCTTTAATTAGCTGGTGCTGTAGGCTGGTGTAACTGTTTGATTATACATACTCTGGTGGACTGGTGGTGTGTTTGTGTGCTGCGATTCAGCATGCTCAGGCTATGTGTGCGTCAGGAACTGGGCTGTGTTGTTTGAGACGAGTCGCCGATGTAGTAAGCCTGTAGCTTCAAGAGCCTGGCTACGAATCAGAGTGGAAGCCTCAGTTGCGATCCGTGGTTTGTTCTGTCCATTTGTTGTGTGCGTGCGTGGTTGGCCAAACCTTTTTTCTTTATCTTTTTTATTATACCGTGGTCGGCCAAACTGGGTAGCACATGTTATGTTATCAACGTCGTGATGACTGGTCTGGTACCTGCGTTCCATTTCATGCGTAGAGAAGCACCACTGCAGACTAATAATGTCTGTCGTGCATCACCACTAACACCCGCCTCGAAGCACCACTGCATCCACTTGGCGAGGAGGCCAGGGCTTCTTTGGTTCGAAGGAATTTCATAGGATTTTGGAAGGATTTGAACCCTCGGGAATTTGTCCTGTGATGGTAGTTTAATTCGCAGGATTGAAATTGTTAGGATTTTTTTTCCATAGGGTCCATTTGTACTGCATTTTGAAGGAAAATTTTCATCCACCTACTTTGTTCCTGCGTTTTTTTCCTTCTATTCCTGCGTTTTGATAATCCCGCGGTTACGGATTAAAGAGGCCCAAACGATGTGGGCGCAAGTTGAGATACACCGACCGTCTGCGGGCGAAAGAAACGAAGCTGGCTTGCGACCCGACGTTTTCTCCGGACTTGTCAAAATCTCGGGTCCGTCTCCACGTAGACGGAACGCGCCGGTGAAGCCAAGAGGCCGCAATCCAGTGCACGAGCGCGACGGCCGATCCCCGGGACCTTCACTGCCCACCCACCCGCAGTTAGCTCGCTTCCCACTCACACACACTCCTTCACTGCCCAGTACCCACCCCACTGCCATCACCCCCACCACCGGTACTACCAGCAGGTCCAGCACCACCATCGCCCTACGCCCCCACAGGCCACAGCAACACGAGAAAACCACCGCAAGCGCGCGCCCCGCCCCCGAGACGCGACGGTAGAATCCGGCAGGCACGAGCACGGCGCGCGGACACATAGCCCGAGCGCGCGCGATGGCAGTCGGGGGGCGACGCGCGGCGGTGGCGGCGTGCGGGCGCTGGTGCCTGGTGATCCTCGCCGTCGCCTCCGCGCTCGGGGTCTCCGGACCCGCGCTCTACTGGCGCTACAAGAAGGGCTTCTCCTCCCCAGCCGCCGCCGCCGTCTCCGCCCCCTCCTGCCCGCCCTGCACCTGCGACTGCCCGCCGCCCCTCTCCCTCCAGTCCATCGCGCCCGGTGAGCGCCCACCCCCGCCCTCTCTTCAGATCTCGCACCGACGCGCGATTATCTACATAACCAAAACGGGCCCGTCGGTTGAGAGTTGAGACTAGTGTTAACTAGGTGGATGCGGTTGCTTATGAGTGTCGGCGAACTGAATTCTCTTCTAGCAATAGACGATTTACTGTATATGCTTTTAACTGGGTCGATAAACTCATGTCTGACACGGTTTTACATTTCCTTCCTTTGCAGGGCTCATGAACTTCTCAATTTCAGGTTTGAGCTCCTTCTTCACAGTCCATTTAATAGAGGTTCAGTATTATCCAGTCTTCTCATTCTAATTGGTTGAGTATGAACTAAAACAAGAGAGAGTATAGCTGACATCTGATGGAGAACGACGTCACTTGTGAAGTTCTGATCATGACATTTTCTGTACCAGACAGTTCCACCTGCAACTTTAGATTTTTCTGGAATCTTATCACCCTTCGACACAAGTTAGACGTCCAGGGTTATTGGCATGCCTGTCATTTTAATGGTGTCATTCTTCACAATTCCCGTTGCCAAATTGTTTGAAAAGTAGTGCCTGTCGGCAGTACTGAAGTTTTATGTTAACCAAAACATAAGTAATACTCTATGAAGTGTTATGTAAAATATTACCCCCAGTTTGTTTTATGTTCATATATTGCTCTCTTAAACTACTGGCGAGTTAAGTATCAGGCTGGCCATAGGTCATTTTGCAGTGTCTGAAAGACCTGACTCTTAAGGACTTTAGCATGAAACCTGTGAGATTTGTCTAATGATAAACTCTACTGAATGACCTAGTGTATATTTGCTAAATCATCCAAATATAATTGGGAAAAGCGTGTCAGAGTTTTGATGCTTTTGTGGTATGCTAATGTGAACAAACACAAGAAGGACTTATGATGCTGTAGTTCTTAATTTTTGTTTGTATGCATCATATGCTCACAAGCTCAGGTCTAACTATTACTACCTCTGTTCACTAATGTAAATTGAACTGCCAAAACTTCTTATATTTAGGAACAGAGGTTGTACTTCTTATGTGCAATACCATCCAATTTCTGGGTTTGTCCCATAATACATTAACTTTTTGCAACCAAACATGGATTACTTCCTACTATTTCCAGTAGCACATTAACATTAAAACCAAACATGGATTACTTCCTGTTATTTCTAGTCAGGGGTGATTACTCCCCTGCACTTTCACGTGCTGTGCTGCTTACCAAGTGCTGACAAAGTATACCTTTTTTGTCGGTAGTTATTTATCAACCACAAAACTAGCACCACACCTGCACACATGGCTTTAACCTACATAACTCATCCTTTCGATTGTACAATTACAAATGCTCTATAAGAACACAGTAGTGTAAACCATCTCCCATATTGCTGCCCAAGTTCTTGTGAGCTGGAACTTTTGTTGTAAATTCCTTTTGACATGGTTGCATCTGTTATGAGGCTATGTTGACTGGAAAAAATAATTTGAACTGAATATGCAGCTTGCGGCACAAATGACCCTGAGCGTACCAAGGAGATGGAGAAGCAGTTTGTTGATCTCCTCAACGAGGAACTCAAGCTGCAGCAGGTTGTAGCTGAGGAGCACATCCATCACATGAATGCCACACTTGTCGAGGCAAAAAGGCAGGCTACCCTGTACCAGCGAGAGGCGGAGAAGTGTAACGCGGCCACAGAGACTTGTGAGGAAGCCAGGGAGAAGTCTGAGGGGGCAATCTCAAAGGAGAGGAAACTGACATCACTGTGGGAACGTCGAGCTCGCGAATTGGGTTGGCAGGATTCTCGAGCCGCGACCACCGCACGATAGCTTGGCAAGCAGTTTGCTTCTGCAGGTAAAATTATCTGCAGCAGACGACATTTTTACCACACCGAGCAATGTTAACTGTACGGGTCCACGTGTAATGTTTGCCAGTGTATTATGAGTTGTCCCAGTTGAAGTATAGTTACTCTAGACACTGTAGATTCCTTATAAATGTAACTAGTATACACTGTTTAAATATGAAGCTTTATTGTAACGTACGTATATTGAAGACATTCAGTGTAGTGTTGTGGCTGTAGATCAGAAGGCGGTTTATGCCTTCGACGGAATTCAGTAATGCACACATCTGCAGTTTGATTCACAGTATGGAGCTTCAAGCTATTTTTACCAGCTGGCTCGTGGAGACAGATCTTGCTTTACTTTTGTCTTTATTTTCAAGATGATGCACATCTTCTTAGAGCTAGTGCTTGGTACCGTCAAATGTTCGGAATGTGCAATATTTCTGTTAGCATGGAGACACCTTCAGTTTTTCTTTGAAGGGCGGAGACACCTCAAGTTAGTACTGTTCAGTGCTTGTAGTTGGGAAATGCCATTTGTTTTGGCTTGTGTTTATTCCAAGAGAAGCCCAACATTTGCACCAGTATATGAACTGCTCAGAGAATAAAAACTGCACCAGGCGACATGTAATACTCCCTCCATCCCAAATGTGTAATCTTTTTATTTTACCAGCAGGTTCATGGAAATAATACTGCACCTGTACTCAGGAACAATACTGCACCTGTAGAAATGTCAGTTTGAAAAAAAAGGCCGGTGCAAAAGGGGAAAAAAAAATAGTGGCCCATACAGGTCTCGAACCTGTGACCTTCGCGTTATTAGCACGACGCTCTAACCAGCTGAGCTAATAGGCCAATTTGATATGAGAATAAGTAACAATACTCAAGTAGTAATAACTTAAGAGAACCAAGGAAAACACATATTACCGCCCCGAAATCAGATGCTGCTCTAGCATTACTCCCTACATGATCCTACACGCTTCCGTGTTCTCGTCGTCGAAATAGTGGAGGTCCCATCGCGGCGGCCTCTGGAACTCATTACCTAGAACAGCGTCCATGTCCGGCGCCGGACGGCCGTAATAACCGTAAGGAGCGTAAGCATCCTCGCCGGGTTCCTGCTTCTCTTCCTCCTGGTTTTCTTCCTCCGGGTCCGGAGGCAGAATCTCCGCCTTCTTCCCGGTCTTCTTCTTGAGCTTCCTCAGCACCTTCTCGGCCTTGAAATCCCCCGTCACCGTCACCTTGTTCTCGTCCCTTTCGACCTCCACCGTCTCCACGCCTGCAACCATGGACGATCATCAGGCGTTCACTCCCCATGACATGAACAGGCGTGGAATTCAGTAGTAAGTCCTTATGTTTAGTACCATCTATTTTCTTGATGGTGCGGCGCACCAACCTTTCGCAGGCGTCGCAGTGCATGTATACTCTCACGTTCACCGTGATGCTCTGCACAGGGAACAGGCAGCAGGCGCTCCTCCGTGAATGGACAGAACAGAGGAGGATCATGTGTGGAAATGGAACTTTGGAATGAGTGAATGAACATGGACTCAGATTCCTGCGAGTTCATTATTGGGGGAAAAACGCTTACATTCGCGGATGCAGCATTCTCCTCTCCCATGACGCCTACTGAAACTCCGGAGAACGCGATAAGCAGAACGCCCTGAATAGATGCGGACCATGTAAGTCAGCGTGGTTCTGAAATCTGAATCAAGGTGGGCAGAACAGAGGGAGCGTCGACCCCTGTTCTAGCTTGGATAATTATGGCCTCGAACCAGGATTACGAGAAGCGCATAGCGTTCTTATGATCCTGAGAAACGAGAAGGAAATGCAGAATCCCCAGCTGCATTTGACGCATTGTGCATGCGGAGCTTGCTCGGCATGCATGCGGAAGGCTCTTCTTACCTGGCTGTTTTGTTCATGTCGATTGCGTGTG
Source organism: Triticum dicoccoides (assembly GCF_002162155.2). Taxonomy (NCBI): domain Eukaryota; kingdom Viridiplantae; phylum Streptophyta; class Magnoliopsida; order Poales; family Poaceae; genus Triticum; species Triticum dicoccoides. The sequence continues at coordinate 555,983,215 of NC_041383.1, forward strand.
CGCTATAGCCCCCCTCCTGGTACGGGCTCGAAGCCTGCCAACGCTAGCTGTAATCGAATCTGAATCTCAAGGAAATCTCCAAAGGCAATTAGATGAGTGAACCTAGCTATGGGATGAAGACGGGCCCGAAAAAGGCAAAGCCGTTCTTGGCCATGACGCCTATGTAGGGAAGAAGAGAGGCAGGAGGAGAATGAAGCTCTTCTTAGCCCGTTATAGGTCTCGGAAGGCAGAGGTTGATCGACCTGTTTGGGAAATCGTATTGACCACCAGCCAACCAGCCAGGAGGGTGTTCATCATAAGAGGTGGGAATGCAGGGAATAATAGCAACGTTTTTTCAATCTCTCGGGCTAGGAGATGCATGCATGTGTTGTGTACAAGTTGGGATGATCATGCATGAATGATGAATCAATAATAACAATAGAATTCACAATCAATAATAACAATAGAATTCACAATCAATAACAACATAAGAGCCTCACAACCAATAGAATTCACAAGTTTTATTCGTTTTGATCGAAATACATGTAGCGCCTGTCGTTTAAATTCGTTCATTCACAATCTATCAGTCAATAGCCATTGCCTTGCACTTGCAGGTCAACACTTGGCTTCGTCTTCCAGCGGGAACGGGATCCCGTTCATAGCCCTGAAGAGCATCCACGACCCCGTGGCCAGCATCTTCGGCACGAGCGCGTCCGGGTCCGCGCACAGCGCCTCCACCGCCGCCGCCTGCCTCTGCAGCGTCTCCACCAGCGCCTCCTCGCCCGCGTACGCCGGCGACGCCGCGGCCCGCCTGATCTTGCCCGCCAGCGCGACGAACCTCTCCGCGAACCGCGCGCCGGCGCCCTCGGCCGTGGCCACGGCGTCCACCGCTTCGGCCCTCGCCGCGTCGCCCGCCTCCAGGCCGCTGGGCACCTGCCCGCCGTCCGTCTCCTTGGCCGCGAACTGCAGGAACTCGTTGGCCGCGTGGTGGACCATCTGGTTGTCCGTCGCCACGACCTCCCTCATCTGCCTGTCCCGCAGGCGCCGCGTGGAGGCCAGGACCTCCTGGGCCTCGGCGAGCCGCGCGAACGCCCACGCGGCATGGTCGCGCAGCGTCGCCGCCGCCGCGCGCGCCTCCTCGCCCGGCCTCCTGGAGACCATCTCCGCCCCGTCCCGGTAGTCCTCCGCGTCCTCTGAGATGCTCTGGGCGGCCCTCACGGTGCTGGCCTCGACACCGTCCGCCCAGTCGAGCGCCGCGAGCGAGGGGAACTCCGTGGTGTTCTCTAGCATGTCGCTCACCCTGCACTGCAGCTTCCTCAGGCTCTCCGCCAGAAGTGGGTCGATGCCTTCCTCTAACATGGACTGGATGTCCTCGTCGCTGAACCGCGCCGCCATGATCGGTATCGCCATTAGATCTCGTTTGTCGACGGCCTCAAGTCGACCCGTCCGTATATATAGATCGGCCGGTACGCTCCTGCGGTCTCCCGAATCCCGATTCGACTCGGGATGGGACACGCGTGCCTGCCAGCCCGTCCGACTATCCAGGTCCGATTCACGGTTGCACCTTGCACGGCATAATATTTGAGAGAAGGAAAAAAAAGGAACACGATAATTGCCGAACGTTCGGACTGGGACGCACAAGTATGAACGGATCGTTCGGCTGCACGGGGGGGGATCGATCCGTTCGATCTGAAAACATCCCAGCCCGAACCCCTTTGTCGCTAGTCTTTTTAAAGGGAAAACCCTGTCGCTAATTAAAAGCCCACAAAGCCTAGAAAAAGAAAAAAAATGGGCAAAAAAGAAACTCCCTCCATAAAGAAATATAAACTAGAGTTGCCATACAGGATTGACGTGTTACACTTATTAAAAAAACTCCCTTAGCCCTTGCTCACCTTCTACATCATTTTCATAGTTTACATACCATGCATGACCCAACCTATCAAACTTGTAATAAGTGTTACACTTCACAAGTTTGTCGGCCCAGCCGGAACCAATATACCATGGGCCATCTGCCTGCGGCCCAGGAAGGCCCCCGTCCCAACTCAAGAGGCGGCCTGACAGCGGGCGCCGCGAAGCCAGCAACCTCGCAAGGGCCTTGCCCCGTGAGAGGCTCTCCGACGATGGACTTCACCAAGTACCACAACAGTAGGTGGCCTAGTGATGCCACCCCTTGCGAGGCTCCACCCCGCGAGGCCTTCCGAGGAGCCCATGCGACGCGGGTCGCGGGCCCGTCATGTGGGTGATGACAGGCGCCAGCCTGTGCGGACGGGGCAGTTTCCCCTTCGGTGCTAAGGGAGCAGCTGATCCTGCCTGCCCCCAAAGCAAGTCCCAAAACTTTCCGCCTTGGTGAAAGATGACCTGGAGGGTGAGCTGTAGGACGGAGGTCATCGTGGAGCCCCCTGCACGTCATGGATAATGCCTTTGGCAGGCGAAGACCACCTTTTGTCAGGATAAGCACCGGCGTCTGTCCCCTTTCAAATTGCCGCCCTGTGGTAGCCACTTCCCGCTCATATTTTCGGGGAAGAGGTCCAAGGCACCTATAAAAGGGACATTGCTGCCACCGTAGAGAAGGATGAGAACATCGATCGACCCCTTGCACCATTGTAGACCCCCAAGAGCTTCGGCTCATCTTGTAGCTCCAAGAGCATTGTCTACAAGAAATTCCACCAAGCAGGAGTAGGGTTTTACACCGCACGCTGGCCTGAACCTGGGTAGTTCGTTGTGTCTTTGTCGTGCCTCGCTCCTAGCTCGTAGCTTCGTGGTTGCAAGCCAAGTCCCCAAAGTTCGAACCAGGGTATTGGAGGATTTCTCGTAGCTCAGAATCAATCCCCCGACAAAGTTCAAAACGAGAAACTAGAACACGTACAACCCCGTTCGCGTCGCACCCCAGATGGTCGTTCCGGCCCATCGCTCAACGCACAGTGGCTAGGCATATCACTTACATGTGGGACTGCATGTAAGGAAAGCGATGATGGCCGAAATTGGTAAAACTTCCATGCTTATCACGCTGGAAAAGCCCATCGCTATCGTTTTGAATCATTATTTCTATTTTTTCAGGAAAATCGTTATTTCTATCTATAGGTCGCGCCAAGGAGCAGAACCAAATGTTACAACTTACAAGTTCAAAATGAAAAGCCTGCCATGTTCGCGTCGCACCCCTGCACGGTTTGTCCAGTACGCCGCTCAAGGGGGGGAACACGTGCTATCTTGCATTTTCACTTACAAGTGGGACCACAGTTGAGCAAACCGACTATCGGCAAGCCCCCACCCCGCCCGCCGCGCGATGGCTGAGTTAGGAAAACGAGGAGGGAGAAGAGATAGTTGTAGCACAGACTCCAAAAAATTTGGTGTCAGATGGGACTCGTGGTGGTGGCGTGTGTCGTACTCCTGGCCCTTGCCACCCCACTATACCGAGGTGTTGATTACGTAGAGCGAACACATTAGTACTATCTCTGCAGGAGTACGGTACCACTAGTAGTAGCAATGTTCAAGAAATCATTAACTGGTAGTTGCTCGGTCGGTTTAGGAGTAACTATTAATCGGTGAATTGGCCTATTAATTGGATTAATTGGTCAACCATTAATCCGTAGATTGAATAGGAACCCGCCAATATATATCTAGTTTGTTTATGTATTATACCATACTCTCATGCTCCCAGCTATGTAATATACCAAAACATGTTGTCGTACACATATAAAAAGCATAGAGATGAGGTAAAATTATTAATCCTAGCTATTAAGGAGCGGGATGGGGTCGAAAGGGGTTACTGGCCAAAAACTTGGGCTTTGTTTGCCCATTTGTTAATGGGTCGGCAGGGATTAATCGGCCTGGCAATAGATTAATCAGTCTAACTGGCCAATTAATCGGCCTATCAAGTTAACACGATGAATAGGTGTTATTTGATTCGGCCATGCTATGAGTAGCGATTAACTGGCCCGTTAACTGATTAATGGGGTGAATTCTTGAACAGTGAGTACTAGTACTCCTACTAGTTTTATTAACATATGGCCCACCTCACACTATGGCCCAATTTCCTCGAGTCCGTGCTTGGCCCTCCTCTCTCTCTTCTCAGCCAGCCAGCAGACGCGTGGAGTGTGCACAACGTCGGTTTGCTCACATTCAGGGGACTGTCATCCAACGACCCACGCCCCTAGTTTCCAAAGGAAAATATCCATCCACTCCATTTTTTTGCCCTTGCAATGCACGGACAATTATGTATTCAAGAAAAAAAGTGTCGTGTCGTAGCACCCACTCTGAGAAGCGACCCGAAAGCCATTCATAAATTTAGTAAATTTATCACATGCATACCATTTAGTATTACATACAACAAGTTAGCAACGCACTACGACAACGAGGATACATTCTGAATACTAAAGTTTTTATCACACAACAAATAACAAGTAATGAATGAACTTCAGGTCAATCACTCCTCGGCGTTGGAAACGCTTGCTTTGAACCAGAAGTGAGACTGTGGGCAAGGGCAGCTATTGCAAATATTGAGACCAAAGCAACACTCACCATCCAGGCTGAAGCGGCCTATATCAGGAGTACACAAATTGTGATAGCTAGTGTAGGGAACCATAGCAATGTCTGAGGTATAGATACATTTGCTTCTCATAAATGGTAACATTGTGCCAACAGCAGCTGGATAGCCTTTCACCATCATTGGATAGTTTAGTCCAAGAAAAAGCGAGTATTCTCCAAGACTATCAATATTGAACCAGGGAGAAGGTGCTGGCGCTAGCACACTAGTATCCACCCCGAATACCCCGCACCGGATGTTGGAATAGGTCTAGAAAGTGCGACCATGGGAGACAACGCTTGCTTCCTCTGTAACATCAGCAGTACCCTATATACAGATAAGAAGAGGTGATCCATCAGAATAAGTAGCTAGGTGCCACTGAGTAGGTGGGTCCTGCTCATCTTCATGCTCGTGATCATCACCATCTTTATCTCCCCCTTGGTTATAAATTTTTTCAAGTATCGATGGGGGAATGTTGACAGGATCTTGGAAACACAAGAAGGTTAATTAGTACATGGATACTAACTCACATGCATGGTGAATGAAACAATTCTAATTACGGCGGAAGACAAACGTACCAAAACAATAAGGATCACATGCAAAAACAGTGCCAGAAGTGGTGGCAGCACGCTCGTATTGAATTGCATGACAGCACACATCCGTGTACATAAACTGATTTTTGAGCAATATACATCGAGGCGCAGAAGTAAAGACAACAACAAGCTTGTCGAAGATAGCAACAACATGATAGTTCGTATAATTCCAAGAGCGGTTGGGAACTCGACAAATTGCTATCTTTGTAGACGACAGTCACCATGATCGTATTTGAATGTACATAGAGTATCGGTGCGCTCAACCTCAGGGTAGTCTGAGATTTTTGGAAGTGGAATCCAGTGACGAGTGTACACATTCACAAGTTCCCACTGTTGGGGAACATTGCATGCAAAACAAAATTACGCACACGCAATAATCTATCCATGGAGATGCATACCAACGAGAGGGAGAGTGTGTCTACGTACCCTCGTAGATCGTAAGCAGAAGCGTTTCACAACGCGGTTGATGTAGTTAAACTTTCTTCATGCTCCAACGATCTAATACCAAACGTACGGCACCTCCGTGTTTTGCAGACGTTCAGCTTGGTGACGTCCTTCGCCTTCTTGATCCAGCAAGATGACAAGGTAGTGGATGAGTCCTGGCAGCACAACAGCGTGATGGCAGATGGTGAAGTGATCTCCATAGGGCTTCGCCTAAGCACTACGAAAATATGACCGGGGGTGTAAACGGTGGAGGAGGGCTTCGCACACGGCTAGACAATTGTCTATTATGCACTAGGCGCCTCCCTCCCACATATATATATAGGTGGGAGGGAGGGAGGAGCAGCCAAAGGAGGCACCCAAGTAGGAGGAATCCTACTTGGAGTCCCTCCCAAGCCGCACCCCCTGCCTTATATAGGTGCGGGGGAAAGGCAGGGGAGGATGCCCCCCCCCCCCTTTCCTTTCTCCCATGAGAGGGAAAGGCATGAGGGGCTAGCCATCCCCCCTCTCCTTCCCTTAGGGCCTGCTTTCCAAGAAAGGGGCGCACCAGGGGCTGGTCTGTTCCCCCATTGGCCCATTAGGCCCATATCTTTGCCGGGGGTGCCCGAAACTCCTTTCCGGTGACCCGATAAGTACCCGGTACCCTCCGAAACACTTTCGATGTCCGAATACCATCGTCCCATATATCAATCTTTACCTCTCGACCATTTCGAGACTCCTTGTCATGTCCATCATCCGGGATTCCGAACAACATTCGGTCACCAAATCACATAACTCATATAATACTATATCGTCATCGAACGTTAAGCGTGCAGACCCTACGGGTTCGAGAACTATGTAGAAATGACCGAGACACCTCTCTGGTCAATAACCAATAGTGGAACCTGAATGCCCATATTTGCTCCTACATATTCTACGAAGAACTTTATCGGTCGAACCGTTATGACAACATACGTAATTCCCTTTGTCTATCGATATGTTACTTGCCCGAGATTCGATTGTCGGTATCTTCATACCTAGTTCAATATCGTTACCGGCAAGTCTCTTTACTCGTTCCGTAATACATCACCTTGTGACTAAATCCTTAGTCTTTTCCTTGCAAGCTTATGATGTGTATTACCGAGAGGGCACATAGATACCTCTTCAATACTCGGAGTGACAAATCCTAATCTCCATCTATGCCAACTCAACAAACACCTTCGGAGATACCTGTAGAGCATATTTATGATCACCCAGTTATGTTGTGACGTTTGATAGCACACAAGGTATTCCTCCGGTATCCGAGAGTTGCATAATCTCATAGTCGAAGGAATATGTATTTGACATTAAGAAAGCAATAGCAATAAACTGAAAAATCATTATGCTAAGCTAACAAATGGGTCATGTACATCACATCATTCTCCTAATGATGTGACCCCGTTATCAAATGACAACTCATGTCTATGATTAGGAAACCTTAACCATCTTTGATCAACGAGCTAGTCTAGTAGAGGTTTACTAGGGACACAATATTTGTTTATATATTCACACATGTATTTAAGTTTCCGATCAATACAATTCTAGCATGAATAATAAACCTTTATCATGAATAAGGAAATATAAAACAACAACTTTGTTATTGCCTCTAGGGCATATTTCCTTCAGTCTCCCACTTGCACTACAAAAAAATACACTTCCATGATGATACGTGTTTGTCACAGTAGGTCATGTTTTCTGTCATGCATGTACATCCATGACGATTTTATGACAAAATCAAGATAGTCATACCTGTGCTGTCGTAGAAGTGTTCCATGACATTACCAAAATTATCATCACGGAAGTGTCCACTTCCATGACGATAAATCGCGCGTCACGGGAGTGCTTTCGTCAAGGGAGACCGACACGTGGCATCCACCGTAACGGAACACCGTTAAGCTATCGGGTCCGGTTTTGGATCCGGTAACCCGTTAACAACCCTGACCAATGGGGATTTTGCACGTGTTGGCTCACCGTTCGGACAAATGTCATCCACTCATTGGACCCAAGGCGCCTATGATACGTCGACACGTGGCACGGACCAACGGAGGCCCTGTCTTGTGAAAAGGCCGTTCCGTTTGACTTGGTCAAAAGGTGGTGGCCCGACCCACGAAAAGCCTGTTAACGGCATGTTCGCATATAGCCCATTTACATCCCGCTAACCCAGTGCCCATTACGACCTCTCTGAATTAGGCCCAGTTGCGTCATTTGTGCCGTCCAATATGATTCCAGCCCATTTTAACTTCCGGCCCATGTATGGCCCATGACGTCTTTCGGCCCATATGAGGCCCTTTGTAACTCTTGGCCCATTAACAGACCATGGTGAAACTGGCCCAAAATGAACAGTGTATCACTTTACACCCATTAACGGCCCATTATTCCATTGGGCCGTTTCCAGCCCAAGTTATCTTTCGGCCTTCTCAAGGCCCATTTATTCTTGGGCTCATTTCAAGCATTCGGTTACTTACGGCCCGTTACTGTCTTTTTCTGCTTGTGGGCCAAATTCAGCCTGTCGTTACAGTCGGCCCGTTTGTGGATCGTTAATATGTTGGGCCATTTTCATGTAAAAAAAACCGTTGGGCTGTTTTCGTAGAGTTATCAAATACGGCCTATTAACGACCCATTATGGTCCACAAACAGTATGACCCATGATTGGCGAAATGATGATACGCCCCGTAGAAGGCTCATGGATCCTACGGCCCGTAAAAGGCCCTTGGACCATACGGCCCGTAAAAGGCCCCAGGATCATATGGCCGGTAGAAGGCCCATGGATCGTACGACCCGTAGAAGGCCCATGGATCCTATGGCCCGTATAAAAGGCCAATGGATCCTATGCCCCGTAGAAGGCCCATGGATCATACGGCCCGCAGGAGGCCCATGGTTACAACAGTCCGTGTATTGCCATGATTATTTTGGCCTAGTTACCAAAAATAGGTTATTGTGGCCACTAGAAAAACACAGAAAAAGAACTGCAGTGACTACAAGAAAACAACTAAACAAGACAATAAGGAAATAAATAAGCAAGCAATTAACGCTAGCCTATTACCGCTATTACACATATTACATTCACTGGGCATCAAAGTTCGCCACCAGTGCAAATATAGGGAACAAAGCAGCATATTACATACACTGGCCGTCAAAATTGGCCACCAGTGCAAATAAACGCGGCAGCAAAACAAGAGCATAACTGAAACAACTTCAGAAGAGCTCAAGAAACGTTATCCTGGGTATCCACCATGCTGGAAATAAGCTTAGCAAGCTTATTAGCTTTGTCCTGTTTGGCGCTAAAATCCTCCAACGCTTGCTTTTGCATGAGAAAGTATGCATCTAAATGCTCCAAGGACTTCCGTAGTCCTTCCGCTTCTTGTCGCAGCACAGCTGATCGATGTCTTTCAGCTTGTAGTTGGGACTCAAGAAACCGAACTGATTCAGATAGTGAGCTTGAATAGCTTGTGCAAGCGGTAATGGCCAGTAACTCGAACACTAAACCAAGACAGGACTTTGGGGTTGTCTCACTATCTTCAAGATAGTCTTCCTTAGCTGTTTTATCAGCTTTGTTGGAGACCAACAAGGATGTCTCACTATCCTGAACCTTATCTGCATTACTTCCTTTACCATTGCTTAATAAGGCACTCTTCCCCAATATTCTGTCAGCATTCTAAAAGAAGAAACAAGCAGACACATAACATGTTTAGCATGTACTAGTATATGAAACTCATTTCGGTGAACCAGTTCATTAGTAAGGTGGACAGGATTAAACTACCAAGTCTTCTATTGCCAAGTACTAGTACATAATAAAAGCATCAAACAAACATATATCTATGTCCTATGGTCACTGCATTGTCTTGCCAAATCAAAATAGAGACATGGTTCAAATCATATCAGTTCAAGATAAAGCAGCAGTGAAAGAATACAAAGCGTGGGAAACTACACGGCACGACAAGATTTCAGATGGGTACCATGGGTCTACATGTACAACAACACTATTGGCTCTATTGTGATGCTAGTAATGTGCATGATATGAGAAGTCAACTGTATACACAATTGAAATTGAAATCAACAGAGCTATTGATAAGAGCAAACCTATTAAAGAAACATGCTTGAACATATCTGCTGTGCCATTGGAGTTTTGATTGGATCCTTCAATCTAAAAATAAGTTTGTATGAGTAAATACAGTGATACAAGAGCAAAGCAGTATGCATGATAGCAATCATAGTTAAAAAAGGCGCGCCTAAGCGAGCGCTTAAGCGCACCTAGAGCACGCCTAAGCGAGCGCTTAAGCGCGCCTAGGCTCTAGGCGTTGGCAAAACGCATTGCACATAACTACGCTTAATCTATGCATAACTGCGCATAAGCATGCGCTTTGGTCAGTAAAGCGCAAGGCAGTGGCAAAACACACAATTAACGCCTAGCGCTTTTTTGAACTATGATAGCAATGGAATCTTAAATTAGAACAGTTGTTCTTCAGGTTTAGGCACTTGTTCTACATGAACAGAGTACAGTAAGATGCAAGAATATAGTACTTAAAAATAGAAAATGAGCTCATAGACCTTACCACATTCTTGGTTTGGGACCACTACAAAACAAGGCGTTCCCAGTCATCGTCCAGTAAATGTGTCTTAGGAGAACGTAAGGGAATTTGATGAGTTTCTTTGCCGGTGAAGTACGTTTTCTTCAGGTAATTCCAATACTGCCACCAAGCATTCTTGAAGATAGCAGAGGTATTAGCACAGGTTACCTCATCCCGAGTTTCCAAATCGGTCCTTCCCTATTGAGAAAAATGGGAAATTTTCCGTATTATAACCATCATGGAGGTAGGATGTATGGGACAAAGCAAAGTAATTGCCATGAATAACATTACTTACACATAACTCCTGGACAAACACCTGCAACTGGCATTTTCCTTCATCTTCAGTATAATATTTCCAAGATGGGAAGATACACACATACGATTTAACAACAACAAATGCGATAGATGCTAAACTACGACTAGCTGGTTGTGCTTCCTCCACGGGAATAGGTGTACTAACTGGTGGAGTTGGGGTTCACCGTTGTAGTTGAAAGGATCGATATAGTTGACTAGAGGGGGGGGGGGTGAATAGGCAACTAACAATTTTTAACTTTTCTTTACCAAATTAAACTTTGCATCAAAGTAGGTTGTCTAGATATGCAACTAGGTGAACAACCTATATGATGCAATGACAATAAGCACACGAGCAAGAAAAGGTAACAACACAAGTAGGCTTGCGAAAGTAAAGGCGCGAGCTAACCAAGAGTGGAGCCAATGGAGACGAGGATGTGTTACCGAAGTTCCTTCCTTTTGAGGGGAAGTACGTCTCTGTTAGAGCGGTGTGGAGGCACAATGCTCCCCAAGAAGCCACTAGGGCCACCGTATTCTCCTCATGCCCTCACACAATGCGAGATGCCGTGATTCCACTATTGGTGCCCTTGAAGGCGGCGACTGAACCTTTACAAACAAGGTTGGGGCAATCTCCACAACTTAATTGGAGGCTCCCAACAACACCACAAAGCTTCACCGCAATGGAGTATGGCTCCGAGGTGACCTCAACCGTCTAGGGTGCTCAAACACCCAAGAGTAACAAGATCCGCTAGGGATTAGTGGGGGGAATCAAATTTCTCTTGGTGGAAGTGTAGATCGGGGCCTTCTCAACCAATCCCGAGCAAATCAACAAGTTTGATTGGCTAGGGAGAGAGATCGGGCGAAAATGGAGCTTGGAGCAACAATGGAGCTTTTGGGGGAAGAGGTGAGTCAACTTTTGGGAAGAAGACACCTTTATATAGTGGGGGAAACAATCCAACCGTTACCCCCCCAAACAGCCACGCACAGAGCGGTACTACCGCTTGGGCAGGGCGGTACTACCGCTGACAAGCGGTACTACCGTTCCCTCCCAGCGGTACTGCCGTGCTGACGAGGGTTGCAGGGTCCTGGACCCAGAGCGGTACTACCGCGGAAGTATGGGCGGTACTACCGCTTGGAGCGGTACTACCGCCACTACTTCCGCTACTAGTACCGTGAAACCCGACACAAAAAACAACGATTTCGAGTCGAGGCGGTAGTGGCCCGGAACCACTGTGGTACTACGGCTGAAGACCGCAAGCGGTACTACCACTCGGGGAGCGGTACTACCGCTTGACGTGCTTCGGCGGTACTATCGCTGAGGACCGCGGTACTACCGCTGGGACAGAATAGGGCAGGTAAGAAGAGGAAAGATAGCTCCAATGAAGCGGAAAGGAACATCGGGTGTGATAAGAATGTGTATGTGTTGATTCCACCCTAGCCTTACCAAAGCGGATCCCCTCTTAATAGTACGGTGACTCCTACGAAACTAGTCCACCAACAGAGAAACGAAGGAGCTACACCGTCTTGAATAAAACACCGAGGGGAGGTAATCGTCTCGTGCCAAAGGATGTATCTCTGAAAGAACTCAACGCACACGATTAGTTCGCAAAAGCATTGTCATCAATCACCAAAACACCTTGGGGATACATATGCCTTTACAATCTCCCCCTTTTTGGTGGATTGATGACAATACGAGATTTGCACGGGAAGAAAGCGCAAACACCACAACTCACAAATGTAGATGAGCTCCCCTGGATGTGTGCTTATCTAGAAAGGTGCTTTGGACTGCACGGCATACATACTAGGATCAATGCTCCCCCTACATTTTGGAGACCAACAACCTAAGCAATATATATGAGAGCAAACTAAATGACAAGATAAGCATGCAACTCATAAGCTAGATAGACATAGATAAAGATGATCTAAAGATAAGGTAGCATATGTCTCACACCATATGTCTGGAACTTAGGTCTCACTGACACAAAACCAAACAAAGCAAACGGCGAGAAAACACAAACACACCACAAACACACCACACAGAGAACGAAAGACACAAATCCCTAAACTCTCTCCCCCTTTGGCATCGAGACACCAAAAAGGAGAGGGAGTGTTGCTACGGCTCCAGGTGATAGGACGAGAGGATCTCAAATATCAGATCTCAGCGGGATCTCTCTTCGCCACCGTCGTCGGTCGGGAACTGCTCGGCATCAGAATCTGTCCATGGGCAGTGCTGCTGAATCCACTCCTCCTCCTCTGTAAGCTGGTCCTCAGATCCACTGACAACTGTGGCACCCAACTGACGCATGAGCTCCTTGTGACGACCTCGGGCCTTCTTCTCAGCCACATGAGTCATGTACTGACCGTGAGACTCCAAGCAGAACAACTTCTTCATCTTGAGCTTGAGCTTCTTGGCCCAAGAGGGCTCTGCCCCAGAAGGCACATAGTCATCATCATCCTCAGCCTCGGCCTCCTCTTCAGTCTCCATGGCAGCAGCAAACGAAGGACCTCCAGATTTAGGGACCTGAGTGCCCCAGTTGTCCTTCTTCCTCAGACGCTTGATGTCGTGAGAGACCCACTCTCCAGTCTCTAGCATCACCTTGGGATAGACATGATCCCAGGCCTTCTCAATAAGCAGCATGATGAATGGACCATAAATTGGGCACTTGCGCTCGGAGATAGCAGATAAGAGCTCAGACCACATAACATGAGAGATATCCAGGGACTCGCCGGTGTTTTGTTCCTTCTCATGCTGGCAGAAGAGAAGCATGTCCACGAGATAAGAATGAACCATATCTAGATTCCCAATGCGAGGAAAAAGAGTCTCATGGAAGACACGGTGAAGAATGTCTAGATAGGCAGACAACTCATATGTTTCCTTCTTCGTCTCAGGGTTGATCTTCAGAGTGCAGTAGGGCCAAAGTGCTTGCTTGTGAGTGGAGGTGGAGTTGCAGTGTGGGAGAAAGCCGACAGGAGACGCAAGTCCGTGATCTTCCACCCCAATCAACTCCATGAACGCCTTCCACTTGACAGAAAGCAACCTGCCATTGGTCATCCAAGTCAGTGTCCTGCCCTCATCAGTCCCGAGATGAACCGTGGCATAGAATTGGGCCACAATATCAACATCATAATCTTTGTTGAATTGCATAATGCCAAGAATGTTCAGTTGAGTGCTCATCTGAAGAGATTCACCAAAATATTCAGGATCCTTCTCCATATGGTCGGTGTCGATGGAGTGCACGTTAACAAAGAGGTTCTTCTTGGCCTTGAGCACGTCAAAGAAGATGGCAAACTGAAACCTGTTCCAGAACGGACGGTTGACCAAAGTGGGATCTTGGTCTGCCTCATAGGGGTTGCGGCGACGCCTTGCCCAAAACTCCTTGGCTTGCATTTCCGGCACGGTTTTACCAGATTGCTTCGGTCGGACCGCAGACTTCTTCTTGAGATTAGGTGGAGGTGGAGCACTTGATGAACCTCCTGCAGACTCAGTTGTGCGGTAACGCTTTGAAGTGGCACGACCGGGATTGATACGCTGAGCCTGATGCTCCGGATGTTCATAACCTAGAACCACACACAAGAACACGCAAACGACCAGAAAGAGCAAGCATAAGCCACCAAACACAACAAAAGGATCACCGAGTGGTAAGAGTAATATGGAACTTGGTAGAGGGCGGTAGTACCGCGACCTGTGAGCGGCATAAGTACCGCTCCAAGCGGTAGTATTGCTCCAGAGGGAGCGGTAGTATCGCTCGAGATGGGAAACAATAGTTTCCTACTACCGTGGTCAGATCCGGCACTACCGTCCTACCAAATTCAAAAATACTCCTACCAAACACTAATCCAAACTGCCTAGATGCCTTCTCCATCCTGCTCAAGCCTAGATTTGGCCAAAAATCTAGAGATGCAACCACTATTGCCCCTAAGATGCTAGATTGGAAATCTAGACAAGAAGAGAGAGGGAACGGGGGCAATACCGGCATCCATGGCAAGAGGACAAGGTGGGGATCGACTCCACCGAAGGGAATGGAGAACGACGCCCCGGAGAAGGAGATCCGCCGGAGCCCTCCTGCGGCGCCGGTTGCTGGAGAGACGAGACGGAGCGAGGGGGCGAGCGAATGGGTATGGGGAAGGGAAACCTCCCCCTGCCCACGACTTAACCCCCTGACCACGCCTCGCGGCCGTAGTACCGCGCTGGTGGGCGGTAGTACCGTGCACCACCAGCGGTAGTACCGCCCAGCAACAAAAAGGCACAAGACAAAAAGGGCTAAGCTCAAAAAGAAACGGAGAAGCACGGGCAAGAAGAAAGAAAAACCAACACAGCCACAAACCCACTAACAAAAGGCCAAAACACACCTCTTCAAGAGAGGGCGGTGGCCGAGGCCACCTATGTTTGAGTCAAGAGGTATGGCATCGCGAAGATTTTAACCTTGGACCCATGACCAAAACTTGTCCTTGAAGCACAAGTACCATCCAAAAATGGTTAAAGTGAAAGACTAGATCAATTTATGCATAATGGGGGGGAGGGAGAGTTCATTGAGAGAACAACACTCCCCCTATGTCCATGCCTACATCTAAACTAGACAACAAGTTGAGTGAGGTGGGGTGTGCAAGGGTTCAAGTCACATTGCTCGAATCAATGATATTTAGCTCATGCCTTAACTCACGAAATCTTGCTTCATCCAAGGGCTTCGTGAAAATATCTGCAAGGTTATCATGAGTGTTAACATACTTGAGCTTGATCTCCCCTCGCCTAATATGATCCCGGATGAAGTGATAGCGAATCTCAGTATGCTTCGTCTTGAAATGTTGCACTGGGTTGAGAGAAATCTTGATGGCACTTTCATTGTCACACCAAAGAGGCACTTTGTCACAAATGACACCGTACTCCTTTAAAGTTTGCCTCATCCATAAGAGTTGTGCACAACAACTACCGGCCACCACATACTCCGCTTCGGTGGACGAGAGAGACACACAACTTTGCTTCTTGGAAGACCAACTCACCAAAGAGCAACCAAGAAATTGGCACCCTCCGGAAGTGGACTTCCTATCCACTTTGTCTCCCGCCCAATCGGAATCCGTATATCCTTCAAGCTTGAAGTTTTCTCCTCTTGGGTACCACAAGCCAAAGTTTGGGGTATGAGCCAAATATCGAAAGATTCGCTTGACCGCCACATAGTGACTTTCCTTCGGTGCGGCTTGAAACTGTGCACACATTCCCACACTCAACATGATATCCAATCTAGATGCACAAAGGTAAAGCAAGGAGCCAATCATGGAGCGATATACCTTTTGATCCACCGCTTTACCATTGGGATCAATGTCAAGTTGGCACTTGGTAGGCATTGGAGTAGAAGCCGGCTTGACATCACTTAGCTTGAATCTTTTTAGCATGTCTTGAGTGTATTTGGCTTGGTTGATGAAGGTACCTTCTCTTCGTTGTTTGGTATCAAAACCAAGGAAGAACTTCAACTCTCCCATCGAAGACATCTTGAACTTGGGGGTCATGAGAGCGGCAAATTCCTCATTGAAAGCTTTGTTAGGGGAACCAAAGATAATATCATCAACATATAGTTGGCATACAAACAACTCCCTTTGACCTTCTTAGTAAAAAGAGTGGGATTGATTTGCCCCACCTCAAATCCACGATCTTGTAACAACTCGGTAAGGTGGTCATACCACGCACGTGGGGATTGTTTAAGGCCATAGAGTGCCTTATCGAGTTGATACACATGATCCGGGAAGTAGGGATCCTCGAACCCGGGGGGTTTCTTGACATAGACCAACTCATTAATAGGACCATTAAGAAAAGCACTTTTCACATCCATTTGTTGCAACTTAAAGTTGTGATGGGAAGCATAAGCAATCAACAAACAAATGGATTCAAGGCGAGCAACGGGAGCAAAGGTTTCACCGTAGTCGATACCCTCGACTTGGGAGTAGCCTTGTGCTACCAATCTTGCCTTGTTGCGAATGATGTTCCCATGAGCATCTTGCTTGTTCTTGAATATCCACTTGGTTCCAATGATGTTGTGGTTCCCCGACGGCCTTGGCACCAATCTCCACACCTTGTTGTACTCGAAGTTGTTGAGTTCTTCATGCATGGCATTGAGCCAATCCGAATCTTCGAGCGCCTCATAGACCTTGTGGGGTTCAACACAAGAAACAAACGCGTGATGCTCACAATAGTTTTCTAATTGTCTATGAGTGCTTACCCCCTTTCTTAGGCTTACAACCACATTTTCCATGAGGTGACCTTTGGTGATGAGCTTGGAAGCAATCTTCGCGGCACGACGCTCTAATTCCTCCTCGGATGTGGAAGGAGGAGGGTTAACTTGATTATCTTGAGCGCCGTCTTGAGCTTATTCTTGATCTTGAGCTTGCTCATGATCTTGAACTTGCTCGAGGGGAAGAACTTGACCTTGGGCATCAATTGATGGTTCACCAACATCTTGAGGTTGATCTTGCCCTTGGTCTTGTTCACGAGGTTGAGGGCCTTCACTTTGTTCTTCGGAAGCGTGTGGGTCTTGGGAAGGTGATGGCTCCACATGAGTGGAGCATTGTCCTTCTCCTTCGGCCACAAGGGGTTCCTCAATGGGTAGAATATGACCAATACCCTTTCTTCTTATGGCTTGGGGAGGAATTTCATCACCTACATCACAAGTACCACTTTGCTCCACTTGGGAGCCGTTATTTTCGTCAAACTCCATGTTACACGTCTCCTCAATGAGTCCGGTGGACTTGTTGAGGACACGGTAAGCATGAGAGTTTGTAGCATAACCAACAAATATGCCCTCATAAGCTCTAGCCTCAAATTTAGACAAACGAACACCTTTCTTGAGAATGAAACACTTACACCCGAACACCCGGAAGTACTTGAGATTGGGCTTGTTACCGGTGAATATTTCATAAGGAGTCTTGTTCAAGCCCTTGCGGAGATAGAGCCGATTGGATGCATGACATGTGGTGTTGATGGCTTCGGCCCAAAAGTTGTATGGAGACTTGAACTCCGCCATCATGGTCCTTGCCGCATCCATCAACGTCCGGTTCTTCCTCTCCGCAACACCATTTTGTTGAGAGGTATATGGTGCAGCATATTGATGCTTGATCCCCTCATCACTAAGAAACTCATCCAAGGTGTAGTTCTTGAACTCGGTGCCATTGTCACTTCTTATTGTCAAGATCTTTGTATTATGTTGATGTTGAGCTTCATTTGCAAAGTTGATGACGGTTTGTTGAGTCTCACTCTTCCTCTTGAAGAAGTATACCCAAGTGTATCTTGAATAATCATCCACAATCACCAAGCAATACTTTCTTCCCCCAAGACTATCAAAGGATGGCGGCCCAAAGAGGTCCATGTGAAGGAGCTCCAAGGGTCTCTTCGAATAGATGATAGTCGTGGGAGGGTGAGCCGTCTCACGAAGCTTTCCTTTGATACAAGCACTGCAAGCATGATCTTTGGCAAAACTAACATTTGTTAGTCCACGGACATGGTCCCCCTTGAGAAGACTTTGCAAAGATCTCATATTGACGTGGGCTAAACGGCAATGCCAAAGCCATCCCACGTCAACTTTAGCCATTAGGCATGTCGCGGTCTTAGTGGGTCGCTCCGAAAAGTTAATCACATAGAGACCGTTCTCGACATGCCCAACAAAGGCTACTTTAAGAGTCTTGCTCCACAAGAGGGCCACGGTATCAATGTCAAAAAAGTGGCAAAACCCATGAGTGCAAGTTGACGAACGGAAAGTAAATTGTATGCAAGGGACTCAACAAGCATGACTTTCTCGATCGTTAGATCATGAGAAATGACAACCTTGCCAAGACCCAATACCTTAGAATGTGAGGCATCACCCCGCTCGACATTGGTGGGCATAGATGGAATCTTTTGCACTTCCACCACCAAGTCCTTGCTCCCGGTCATATGATTTGTTGCTCCACTATCGAGCAACCATGATCCCCACCGGAAGAAAACACCTACAAGAGATCAATGCTTGGTTTTAGGTACCCATTTAGTAATGGGTCCTTTGATGTTAGTAACAAGGGTCTTAGGAACCCAAATAGACCACTCAATGTACTCATAAGGGGAACCAACAAATTTAGCATAAAGATGTCCATCACTAGCACGGCACAACACATATGACGGGTTAAAGTCGCCGGCTTTGTTGGAGAAGGGGGAGGTGGTGTTGCCCTTTTTGACATCAACACCCTTCACATTGTCCTTCTTCTCCTTAGGAGCACCCTCTCCCTCTTTCACAAAGGTTTGCTTGAGAGGGGGAGGTCGTTTGGTCTTATCGTTCTTCTTCTTGTTCTTGGACTTGGGTGCGAATCCAATTCCTTCCTTGGCCACAACTTCCTTTTGATTGCTCAAAAGGTCATTGAGGTTCTTCTCACCTTGAATGCATGTCACAAGGCCTTTCTCAAGTTGATCCTTCAATTTGGCATTCTCCTCCACAAGATGCACATGCTCACAACACGGGTTAGTGGCATATGCATTATCAATTAATACCATATGAGGAAAGGTGGCCTTTTCCTTGGTTAGCTCAACTTGGAGTTGAGCATGAGACTCCTTGAGGTTTGCATGTGCACCCTTTAAGACCTTGTGGGCCTTGTCAAGTACATCAAACTCCTCCTTGAGTCTAGCATGATCAACCCCAAGTTTAGCCTTCTCGGAAGTTAGCACACGAGACACAACAAGAGCATGATCAAGATCTTTCTTTAAGTTGGCATGGTCACCATTGTGTGACTTCTCAAGAGCCAAACGATGCCCACGCTCTTCCTCAAGGGCATTGGAGAGATCTGATATCTCATCGGCATAGTCACGACCATGACCTTCCATCTTAGAGATGGTATCTTCGTGAGCCTCGATCATGTCATTGGCTTCACCAAGTTGTTCCAAGAGAGTAACAAAGTGCTTCTTGGATTTGCCCTTGAGCTTACTCATAAAAGACTCAAATTCATTTACTTCTTCATTAGACCCCTCACTTTCATCAAAGCCAACCGTCAACGAGGGATTAGTAATGATGGTGGTTTTGATGTTGGGGGTTACCTTGTTGGTGGCTTTAGCCATGAGGCACTTAGCGGTGATGTTCTCGTTGGGTGAATCGAAGAGAGACATCCGGGGAGATGTGGCAATGGCAACGGATGCCATGGCCATTGCTTCTCTATCTTCATCATCATCGTCATCCTCACGGTATTTTTCTTGAACCACCAACCCACAAGTAGGAGTCTTCTTGGTGAAGTTGTTCTTGTTGGGGAAGGACTTGGCTTTTTCTTTTCGGATGAACTTGCCACCATTGTCTTCCCGCTTCTCGTAAGGACAATCCGCAACGAAATGGCTCACATTGCCACAGTTGAAACAAGTTCTAACTCGTTGCTTGCCCTTGACTCCACTTGAGTTGTTCTTGTTGAAGTTGGGTCTTGAATTCTTCTTGCTCCAAAATTGTCTTGAAGGAAGAGCCATGTGCTCATGATAATCATATTTCGTATCTTCGGGATTGCTCTCCTCATCTTCCTCTTCTTCCTCTTCTTGCACAATGACCTTGGACTTCAAGGCAAGGTTAGGTTTCTTTGCCCTTTGAGAATGGAGCACCGCATTGTCGGCGGCTTGTCCAAGATGCTCATTGCAATGAACTCATCCAACACTTCACTTGAGGTCATGGAGTGGAAGTCCGGTCTTTGACGAATGACGGAGGACATGGCCTTGTTGTTGGGCATCATGGCCTTGAGGAACTTGCGCTTGATCCAATTGTCATCCGTGTCCTTGCTCCCATGATCTCGGAGTGAGACCGCGAGTTTGGTCACTCTTCGAAAGAGCTCACGAGGTTCTTCATCTTCTTTCATAGCAAACTCATCGGCTTCATCTTGCACCACTTCATAGTTGGAGCGTTGAATGCTAGCACTTCCTCGATAGAGAGACACAACGCATTGCGACGTGTCTTTGGCCATGGCATGGGGTCGAAGATGAGGGAGATCTTCGGGAAGGATTGCATCTTGGATGATGAAGAGAGCACTCTCATTGAATTGATTATCCACCACTTCTCTCAGGGTGAAGTTGCTTCGGTCATGTGGATAGAAACCTTCTTCAACGATTCTCCAAAGGTTAGTATTCACATGATTTAAATGACGCTTGAAGCGATACACCCAAGAATCAAAATCCTCATTTTTCACAATCTTAGGAGGAGGACTGGCATGATTTAAATGAGTAGAGGGAATCGGTCCTCCATAAATTGGAGGTTCCACATGGGCAAAGATGCCGGTGCCATTTCTACCACTAGTAGAAGGACCCTTCTCACTATTAGCTTCCCCCTTGTCGGAGTTAGCATCCATCACCTTGTTAGCGGGATCACCCACTTTCAACAGCGAGGTAGGTAGTTTAAGTACTTCTAAGAATTATTAAACATGCTTTTAACCGTGGTTGTCATGGAGGTTTTCAATGTGTCCAAGGCCACATTGAATTCCTCACGGGACATTAAAGTAGGTTGTCTAGATATGCAACTAGGTGAACAACCTATATGATGCAATGACAATAAGCACACGAGCAAGCAAAGGAAACAACACAAGTAGGCTTGCGAAAGTAAAGGCGCGAGATAACCAAGAGTGGAGCCGGTGGAGACGAGGATGTGTTACCGAAGTTCCTTCCTTTTGAGGGGAAGTACGTCTCCGTTAGAGAGGTGTGGAGGCACAATGCTCCCCAAGAAGCCACTAGGGCCACCGTATTCTCCTCACGCCCTCACACAATGCGAGATGCCATGATTCCACTATTGGTGCCCTTGAAGGCGGCGACCGAACCTTTACAAACAAGGTTGGGGCAATCTCCACAACTTAATTGGAGGCTCCCAACAACACCACAAAGCTTCACCACAATGGAGTATGGCTCCGAGGTGACCTCAACCGTCTAGGGTGCTCAAACACCCAAGAGTAATAAGATCCGCTAGGGATTAGTGGGGGGAATCAAATTTCTCTTAGTGAAAGTGTAGATCGGGGCCTTCTCAACCAATCTCGAGCAAATCAACAAGTTTGATTGGCTAGGGAGAGAGATCGGGCGAAAATGGAGCTTGGAGAAACAATGGAGCTTTTGGGGGAAGAGGTGAGTCAACTTTGGGGAAGAAGACACCTTTATATAGTGGGGGAAACAATCCAACCGTTACCCCCCCAAACAGCCACGCACAGAGCGGTACTACCGCTTGGGCAGGGCGGTACTACCGTTCCCTCCCAGCGGTACTGCCGTGCTGACGAGGGTTGCAGGGTCCTGGACCCAGAGCGGTACTACCGCGGAAGTATGGGCGGTACTACCGCCACTACTACCGCTACTAGTACCGTGAAACCCGACATGAAAAACAGCGGTCTCGAGTCGAGGCGGTAGTGGCCCGGAACCACTGCGGTACTATGGCCGAAGACCGCAAGCAGTACTACCGCTCGGGGAGCGGTACTACCGCTTGACGTGCTTCGGCGGTACTACCGCTGAGGACCACGGTACTACCGCTGGGACAGAACAGGGCAGGTAAGGAGAGGAAAGATAGCTCCAATGAAGCGGAAAGGAACATCGGGTGTGATAAGAATGTGTACGTGTTGATTCCACCCTAGCCTTACCAAAGCGGATCCCCTCTTAATAGTACGGTGACTCCTACGAAACTAGTCCACCAACAGAGAAAGGAAGGAGCTACACCGTCTTGAAAAAAACACCGAGGGGAGGTAACCGTCTCGTGCCAAAGGATGAATCTCTGAAAGAACTCAACGCACACGATTAGTCCACAAAAGCATTGTCATCAATCACCAAAACACCTTGGGGATACATATGCCTTTACAGTAGTATTGGCCCTTTGGGCACTGGAGCTGCCTTACTAACTGCTCTTGTTTGGGAGGTCTGTTGTGGAGATGGTGCTGTGTCAACAGGAACTGGGTTACTATTTGCTGGGGTTAGGGTTAGATTGGGTGAAGCTGGTTCTCTGTCCATCGCAATAGGGGTACAATCTGCGAGAGTTTTGGTTATGTGTGGTAGGGTTGGTTCTCGTGCATGTACAACTGGGGTGCTATCTCCACCAAGAGGTAGCACTGTTTTATTTGAAGACCGTGTTTTTAGTCCGCTAGATACTGGCATCACCCGCTCCAATTCAAATGGCTGATAAACAGGAAACATAGTTGAATGTACAAACATTGTATGAGAGACAGATGCAATAGATAGTGTGGAAAAAAGAGGGCATGAATAGTTGACATGTATATTGTTTAACTAAAACAGATAGCATGACATAATTTCACATATATGATGTCTATCTAAACTGGATAGCATAGCATAACATAATTCAAAGATATGATGAATAACTAAATAGGATCGCATGACATAATTCACCTACATGTTATCTAAGTAATCAGGATCGCATCATTAATTCACATATGTGATTTATATGCTAAACAGAGGGTGAGGTGGACGATGTCGCGGCAGGAGCAGGACAAACCACACAAAGTTCCCTTCGACACCTACCTGTAGCTGAAGTAATTCTGTAAGGGCTCATTTGGATTGCATGATTCTAAAAATGCAGGGATAGGAAAAACACTGGAATAGGATAGGAATGCACATGGCAAACAGAACATTTGTAAACACATGATTTCTATCAACTTGGGTGTTTGGTTTACAGGAATTGGAAGAGCAGAGGAATGCAAAGAAACATGGCCAAAATAAAGTGAAACCATATGAAAGCGTGTATAGTTAGAATGTTATTCTGCCATTAATGCACTTGGTCTTGTATTCATGCATAGGATTTTGAAAAGTAGGTCCAGGTGGATGTTTTGCTTCATTCCTTTCAACAAAATGCATGAATAATTTAATAGTAGAGTGCCATTGGAAAATTCCCTATTGCTATGTTTTTCCGTTGAACCAAAATAGCCCTAATGGATCGACATGAATGTATAGTAATAAGTGATGCAACAAGTGTACAACCTCTTTGCCGTAGCCGTGTCGACCTCAGCATCATTGGGTTGGTCGCTGAAGCAGTTGAGGCAGAGGTGGCTGTCGGAGGTGTGGAGGAAGATCTGAGGAATCTGTAGACGGCGTCCAGGGTACTGCTCTATTGTGATGGATCGTTTTGTCGTTGGAGCAGCTCCAGTGAGCTGTAAGACGTGAAGGCTGAAGCAGCACAAGACAAACATCGTCAATCTCAAGTGGGATTCTAATAGCATCTCCAACAGATGATGTAAAATTTACATCACCAAAAACCACCTGACTACAATAGACGAGATAAAAACTATTGACTCTGAACTTAACTGTCGAAACTGAAACTTACTGTGGAATCTGAATGTTACTATCGAAACTGAACGCAATGGCAGCAGAGAGGCACTTGACATGTAGTTTAGGAAGGGCCTGCAGTTCATCTTCAACCTGCACCGCCTGAGCCGCCAGCCAGCACCGGCCGAACCGCCGGCCCCAGCGCCGCCTCGCCGCCCCGAAACAACTCCCCACCGTCGGTCTGCCACCGCCCTGCCGCCCCGGCCAACCCTCTGGGCCCCCCGCCCCCACCTTGAACCCTAAGATAGATAGTAGGGTACCTCTCCAGCAAGCCCCCATCCCCGCTGCGGGTGGTTCTTCCTTAACTCCGGCGAGCCCCCCCCTGAAAATCGACTGACCCAAAAGTCGATTCAGTCGACTGAAGTGTAGCTAAATCGGAGTAGAGCAGCAGCACGAGTGAGGGGGAGAGCAGCAGCAGCAACGCGAGTGAGCGAGCGAGAGCCGGAGAAGCAGCAGCTGGGCGAGCGAGCGATCGAGCGAGAGCCGGAGCAGCAGCAGCAGTGCAAGCAAGTGAGTGAGAGCCGGAGTAGCAGCAGCAGATCCGGCTGGTATGGCCGCCACCGCCGAAGGGGCCTTGCACTGGGGGAGAGCCGCCATGGAGATGTCGCCCGCGGTGCCGACTTCAAGGTAGCCGCTCCATGGGGGTGCAGGGTGGAGCACCGTCGGTGCCGGGAGGTCGAGTTAAGGAGAAGGTGCGATGCGATGAGTGTACAACCTCTTTGGTGGCGCCGAGTAGGCCTCGGCTTTGTCTGAGGAGTTAGCGAAGATGCTGCGGTTCCGGTGGAGCAGGTTAAGGCGGCGTTGTGGGGATGGAGCAGCCACAATAGAGGAGGTGATCGTCGGAGCAGCTCCTTGGAGGTGGAGGACGGGGCGGCTAAACCGGCGGGACAACGAGATGGACGACGGATCCTCATCCGAGGAGGTGGACGAGGGACGTCGAGCTGTTGAAGTGGACGACGTCGTCGGGGAAGAGGCTCCGGCTGGGCAGCGGTGAGGTGGCGGACGGAGGAGGGTGGGGTTTTGCAGCTGGAGCGGAGAGGTTATGGCAGCCTGGGATTTTGAATGGCGAAAAGGAGGCGGTGGGAGGGGGTGAGCCATGACTTAAGGACGTGATTGTCCAAAATGTAGGGTGTGTTACAAAAGTACCCCCACCGATTTGAACTAGCGGCCCTTTCGGCTCAGGGTTAGAAGGGGGATTTCGCGTGTCAGGATTTGGCAGCTGGAGGGAGTTTTCACTCGCGTTGTAATTTCGGGATAGCAAGGCGCGAGTTGTGAAGGCGCCAGTTTTGGGAGCACAATATCTGAATTTTCAGGATATAACAAGGTGCGGGTTGAATTTTATGGACAAGCCTAACGTGTAATATTGTACTTGTACGTACCAAATCAATTCGTACTTCCCTCAACCAAAAAGAAAATGAAAAAAATAAAACTATTCACGCCACACAAAGAGAGAGTCTTGCACCATTTTACTATACAAATGCTATTCAAAGCTACTCCCTCCTTCCATCTATATAGGTCCTAATGCATTTTTCGATGCTAACTTTAACCAAATATTAGAGCAATAATATATGACATGCAACTTACACAAAGCACACCGTTAAATTTGCGTGTGAAAGGAGCTTTCAATGGTATAATTTTCACATTGTGCATGTCATGTAATATTAGTCTTGTCAATAGACAAAGGCGGTCTTAAAAACGCATTACGCCCTATATAGATCGAAGGAGGGAGTATGAATCCATGTTATGTCCAATTAAAATTTTTCACTTGCTGTATAATGCATGTAACCTACTCATACCAACATTTTAGTGCATTCCAAATGTCTATACTACCGCTACAATTCGAACTGAATTTGAATTCGTTTCTCTATTTCAATAAGAATCTACAATCATGATTGTTGCCAACTTCAACCATCATTCGTGTATTACCTTAATAGCACACCACATGATTACTATAGAGATATATATGAACTATGTGTACTACATGAACTCGAATTCTATTTTTTGAATACACTTGATGTTGATTTCAAATAATAGTACATTTGATGTACTAACTATATATTCATAATCTAAACCATGTTCCATACATACACCATGTTTATCACACAAAGTATAGTGCCCCGCCCCCTACATTATGATAAGTTTTAGACCTGAGTTACAAAAGCCACACATTAGCCAAAATTATAATCAATGTTCTATATATTATACGTAGTACTAGCAAGATGCCCATGCGTTCCACAAAACATCAACATGATCAAGGGGAGGCCTAATTTGCAAATATGGAGAGGGGTGTGGGTATATTTTTTCAAAATTGCCACAGTTTCCTTCCTATCCGCCAGATATAAATCGGACGGCCTATATTGCAGGATGGCAGGCACACCATCATCAACAAGTCCGTTTTTTATAAGGGTAGAGATAAAATATATTATATGTAGTATAACATGTTCATAACCACACCATGTGTATCACCGTTATATATATTCACACATGCGTCGGTTTAAAACACTATGATAAATTCTTCAAATATCCAAATTTGCTTTTTATAATGAAGTATGATCTCTATTCGTCTTTTACACCCACACAATCCTCTTATCTTTGTAGCTAGCGCTAACTTTCTCTCGTGCGTGCACATGCCCGCATCCCTCTCACCCTTCCTCAGCATTCTCTAGCTCCATCATGCAAATTTGACTTTTCACTTTAGGTCGTTCACCCATGGTGTGTGTAGGCCCCCCCAGCTCCTTTACGACACACATCGATCGATAGGCCCCTCTAGCCAGGTCTGCCTAGCACAAACACAAGCTTCCCCTCTTCTCTTATCACCGTCCATGCCTCACTCCCACCACTCTTTTCATCGATCTCGTACTCGCACACTCCTTCCCCCTCGATATAGTATGCCTCTCGCACCACCTCCCAGATGCATCCCTCTCTCTCTATCCTTCTCACCATGCCTCATTTGCTTCTAACAGACACATGCATGTATACCGATCGATCTCCCAACATATACTAGGTCGACTTTAACTATTCCCCCCATCAATCGACATACCCCACAAGTTATGTCTCTCCTTTCTCTGACAAAGGACGATTGATCTTCCTATGTAGTTACGTCTGCTTACCACAGCCATATCATCCCCCCTCATCATTCGTGCATGCCTCCTGACCCGTCTCTCACACGCACGTGCACATACAGGCAGCCATCCCCTCTCTTATTGATATTGCAGGCGTGCCCTCCGTTTGTCTAGCAAGCCTATCCCACCATTTGTTAGAAGCAACTCCACTACCACCCCCTCCAACACTCTAGCTCTGTCTCTCTCCCAACCTTATTCCTCTCCTACACATATGCATGGATGTCGATCGATCTCCCTTAATACATGAGGTAGATCTATCTCCCTTAACACACGAGGTAGGCCTCTCTCCTCCTCCACACACATACCCGCCATTGTACCTCTATAGTTAATTAGGCCTCCCTCCCCCCCACCACACACCGATAGTCGAGCGCTATAGGTAGGTATCCATGCCACAGAGACAAACTGCACCTGTACCCTCTCATGTTCCAATAGGCCAGCCACTCTATATCTTTGACGGTGGGAACACACAAATTTGATGGCACTCTTTATCGGTTGCGCGCGCACACACACACACACACATCATCCCTCTCTTCGATTCTATGGACACCTCAAGCCGATGATACCTCCACTCTCTTCTCGTGGATCGCCCCCTCTATATATATGATATATCTAGGACTCTATTTCACACACATTGCATATGTTACATTTTTTGATTGACCCCCCCACACCCCCAAAAAATATCTCATGAACCCACACACTATATCTCTCTATGTTTGTATCTCTCTCACACAACCCCACGTAGGTGGTGTACATATACAAGAAGAGAATAGGTGCACCATGCACGTACTCACGCTTCGTGCCCAGCCACACCCACGCGGGTACACGGTGGAGCTCATTCTGTACGAAATGGCAGCCCACGTGCTAATTTGAACGCGTGTAGCGGTTGTTTACCTGCGGAGGTCGTGTACCACGCGTGCACGAAGAAAAGTTCGACTTGATGCGTTGGCGCGTTATTTTTAAATAAAGTTATACCGCTCAATGGCACATACAGAGAATATAAAATGATTTTTATGGAGAAAAAGGTAGTCCGCTCCACTATATACAATGGAGCATGCCTGCCTGGTTTGTCTCTCTTCAGAGTATCTCACACAAGGCTGCGGTGGCCCCTCTCTCTCTCTCTCACACACACACACCGTTGGTCACTGATCCGACCGCATCCCGTCCGCCGGCGGAAAGGGAGAATGTGCATCGTTTTTCCGTTCGACGGTGCTGAGGCAGCACGTCTCGATCTGCGGTACACGCCGTTCTCTCTGACCAAGCTCCGACGCAGTAGGGCCTACGCCACCTGCTCGATGCCGCAGTATGGGCAGATTCCGCCCGCCGCCGCTCACCTAGTTACATCCCGACGACCTCCAGGTATCCCCTCTGGCCTTGCTCCACTGCCCATCTTCCCACGTTGCTGCATGTGTATCTTCCATAGTTCTTTGCCCAAAATGTAGCTCGTCTGGCGTACTTTCCATATTGCAATCTCGTCCTTACACTGTTTTAGACAAACACAACCGTGTTGTTATCTTCCCTTAGGACAAGGAATATGCTTCTTTTTTGTCGTCGCATGTGTCATCAACTATTATTGGCCAGTAATTGTTTCCTTTCTACCTCTTTTTTGCAAACAGGGCTATCCATTTCACCTTGTTGCTATTGAGACCTTTTGGTGAACTTCACAAATCACCTTTTTTCTTAAGAGTGTTATGTGCAGTTGTACTAAAATGTCATACGGGCAACGTCTCTACATTTCAGTGCGACTGGACAAAGGGAGATTGGTTTTGCTCTATCCTCCTCATCCAACTCCGAGACTAATCTTATCCAACTAGTTAGTCTTAAGGTAGACTTCAAAGGTGACCGGCTTCTATTTGTGTGTTTATTGTTTCATCAGCAGTCCTCTATTATCGTAATCATGCTTAATATCTTTGGAACAGGGACGCTCAACTCTATTTTAGTGGAACTGCACAAAATGATCGGAATGTTGCATGCTCCAGACAGCTACTTTTTTTCCCAACATGCCTTGTTGATTTAGACAGAGCTGGGGGGACGTTGCTGCCAATGAAAGCATGGATCAATTTTAATTTAACACCTTCTCACAACTTTGTCTTCAGTTGTGATGTAAATATTAGCTCTGATCTGCTAATAATTGAGATGCATTAGCAAGGAAGTTAGTTTTTTATTGTTTCTGAAAGAGCATCGATGGCAAGACACACGAAACAAAAAGCTGAAAGCTCACACCATTGTACAATTTCATGTCGCTGGAAAATTATTTGTATAGTACGTCAATTATGTCAACAAATGCTGGAAGCTTGATAGCATAGACAGAAGCCTCTTCAGCATCTGGGTCCATGTGCCATGCACAAAATTATACTCCTTCGTTCCTAAATATTTGTCTTTTTACAAATTTCAAATGGGCATATTTTAGAGTGTAGATTCACTCATTTTGCTTCGTATGTGTACTCCCTCCGTTCCTAAATATTGGTCTTTCTAGAGATTTCAACAAGTGACTACATACAAAGCAAAATGAGTGAATCTACACTCTAAAATATGTCTATATACATCCGTATGTAGTAGTCCATTTGAATCTCTAAAAAGAGAAATATTTGAGTAGTCACTCGTTGAAATCTCTAGAAAGACAAATACTCCGGAGTATATTTAAGAACCGAGGGAGTAGTGCACAACCGCTTGGGAGACTCAGCCCAGTCGTTGCGCCGCATTAATAGTGAGTAATGAGCAGTCAAATCATAAGCCCCACCTTTCCCACTGTAAGTTGCTCGGAAGAAGCAACCATCAATACGCTCTTCTTTAAATCCGCTCATACTACTCCATCCGTCAATGTTTATAGAGCGCGCTTCAGAAAAAGAAAAAGATCTCTGGGACCAAGGTGACTAGCGATCGGCCTGAAAAATAGCATTGGTATTCATAGCACGACGTCTATTACTAGAGGAAATAATGCGTACACACATGCATGCAGTGCTTCCACCCCGGGTACACACATGCATGCACTTACTCCACTCCGTAGTACATCGAGAGAAAATTGTGGACTTGATTGTGGTTACCACGCCCTAATTAATTGAGCATTAAACCAAACGCGTCTAAAGTCTCTTTGGTGGTGGAAATTCATTGAGAGAAATGCATCATAATGAAGTGCGCCCTGTAAACTGTGACGGAGGGAGGAGTAGTATGAAGGTGCAAAACCAAGTATGCGTATGGCCAGTCGGTCAATGCACCTCCTCTTGGCATATCACTGACATGTGGGACCCGAGTGTGAGCAAGCCGATCTCAATTGACGGCAAAATGGCCAACCCGTCATTCCTTGAGAGAGACGAGGAGCGAGAACACACAAACGGGCTCACATGAAGGCCAAGATATATTCGAGCATGGTTGAACGATATCATCATTACATGTTGGGCTGCCGTTTTCCGCCCTTCTCCTGAATAAATGTGTACTTTATCAGAGATTAAAAAATAAGAGTACATACGCTCCACCATGCGGTTCTAGTAGTAGTACTACTCGTACTACTAAACCTTGCGCTTGGCTCTTCGCTTCTTCGTGAAGTTGAACAATGATGGTACTCCGCATATTGGGTACTACAATGTATGCCTCTGGCAATCTGACACCGAATGAGTTGATGCATGTCCACCACCTGGGCGAGGGTAGGTTGCATTAGTCAAAAGGAGTAAGCGAGCTTCGCCTTGTCCTGCAAGTTTCTCCTCATTCTGCGAGTTGACGGGACACACCAAAAAGTAATGCTAGTCCATACTCCCTCCTTTTCGGTTAATATGGCTTAATCTTTTTTGCGGGTAAATGAGAGAGCTTTATTCATATATTAGCATTCTTAGGACGATCAGCCAAGACACTGGTCACTAGGAAGCGAGGTACCCCGCAAAAAGAAAAGTAGGAAGCGAGGTGTTTCATCAAGCCAGCTCTCGGCCACATTCAAAGTGCAGCAAGCACGGTTCACACAAAGATGCGCCGCAAGGTTTGCTGACCTGTTTACATGTTGAATAACAAAAAAAGGAAATATTACCGAGCGCTCCTATTTGTAATAGGATATGAGCCAGAATTAAGCGAGAATTGTGGCGAGTGTTCCATGCAATCAACTTCCATTATCACATGCGAGAACCCTCGAAGAGAACCAAATGTGTTGAAGATTGCTTTATCACATTTTAAAAATATAATAAGAGTGCAGACGCTCCTCCATCCGGTTCCTAGTAGTATAGTACATACCTCTATGGACTATAGTAGTAGTACTAGTACTAGTAAACTTTGCGCTTGGTTCTTCGCCTCTTCGGGAAGTCGAACAATAATAGTACTAGTATAGTGTATGCTTCTGGCAATCTGACACCGAATTAACTGTTGCACATCCACCGCCTAAGCGAGGAAGAGCTTGCATTAGTCAAAAGTTTCTCCTTGTCCTATGAGCCACCGCACGGAAGCTTCTCCCGTCCTGCAAGCTTCTCCTCGTTCGGCAAGTTGACGGGACACATCAAAGTAATGCTAGTCCATACTGCCTCCTCTCCGGTTAATATGGTTTAATTTCAAACGAGATAAATACACTATTTGTCACTGTATGTTTGTAAAAATACGATCAGTGGACTTCATAATACACTCATTGCGCTCAATATATACATTTTCCGGTGTTTATACGGTCACTAGCTCACCCTGGCTGAGTATGTGTGTGCATGCACGTGTAGGTTGAGCACTTGAGTGTGACCGTGTGTTCCGTCGTGTGCTCGGACATGCATGCATTAGGGCTCGCGCGCGTTTTTGCGTCCATGTGTACGTGTGACTGTTGCATGCATGCACGAGGTTGTAGTCCCTTACATTCACATGTTCACAAGTCAATGCTTTATCAAAATGTTGCATGCAATGTTTAATCTTTCGTTGTTCATGCATGCATTCTCGATATTAATACGTTGGTAAAGACAATTTTCTTAAGGAAAACGAGCCTATGAGTTGAGTACAAAGGGGACCAATAAGCCAGGACGGAGGGAGTACCGGTAGTAAACTGGAAGGAGGGAGTAGGGACTAGTAGTATAGTACTAGTACTACGTAACAACGTGCAGTAACAAAATTCCTCTATGCGCATCCTGTCTACGTGTCATGCAAGAAAATAGAGATAAGTACAAGTGAGACTCAAGAACGGTCATACACGTAGGGGGAGTACGTGTAGGGGCCACTAAGGAGCAGTAAAATCACACAGTAAGTTAGTCGGAAGAAGCAACCATCATTTCACTCTTCAAGGACACGTACGCAATATAAAATGTTTGATATGGAGAGAAAAAGAAAACCACTATATATACACTAGCAAGAGCCTAAGCTACAAGCCTGCTTGCTTGGGTTGCTCTCTTCATAAGCATAGAATGACGATGGCCACACCGCTGGTCACATATCCAGCCTGATCCTGCAGCTGGGGGAAGGGAACAATGTTTTGCATAGACGCGGTCGACATCGGCGAGGGAGAAACCCTACAGTTGGTGCGTCCCAATCGGGGTCACCGCGGTATGGGCCGATGTCGCGTCCCAATCGCCGTTCTAGCTACAGCCCGATGTCCCAGGTAGTACATCTTCCTTTTGGAGCCGGCTTGCTCCACTGCCGCAGCTCCCCACGTAGCTCCATCTCCATGTTGATCTTTCTCTACTTCCACCGGCTTCTACGTACTTGTGATGAGTTTATGTCTCATGAACTAGTGCCAGTACTATTATTCTAATCACACTTCTTCAATATCTTTGCCATCAGGGATGCTCAGCTCGATTTTAGTGGAACTGCACAAAAACATCGTATGATCCGAGGGTGCCAGCCGTATTTCCTTCGATAGGTTCTACCTAGCCAGGAAATTAAATCCTGTTTAGGGTTTAGGGTTTAAGTCATAGTGACCCCATCAGTAGTTTTTCTTTCGTACACGCTCTCACAACTTTTGTCTTTAGTTGTGAAGTAAATATTGGCTATGATCTGTGAATCATTGAGATGCATCAGCATGCATGTTAGTTTCCCTTTGTATTTGATGGAATGTTGTAACGGGGCAACCTTGGAGTAGGAATGAAAATGGAGTGGAAAGTTTCCATTCTTCCGGAGAAAAAATGGAAACGGAGAGAAACCAACATTTCGTTTCATTGGATCGCGCCATTGAGCAAAACCAAAGTTTAAATCACGTCTGTTGCGTTCGTGTCTCACCCTCCTCCACGGCTCGGCCCCACATGGTTGCTCGGCATGCCTCTCATCGCAAATTGAGTATACGATAACTTTCTTGCCTACTTGTCGATGGATCGCGCCATGGGGTACTAGCACTACTGGAAGAGATTGACGGGTTGGGGGAGGACAGCTAGCTATAGCACGAACCCCCAAGAACTTTTTACATGCATGTTGTGGCCGGCTATTGCGACCTTTGAACATGGAGCAGTCACGTCCACCAGGAAGCGGTGTGAGCGATGCTCTCTCGGCCGGCGTGCCGCTTCAATGCCGGCGCCAGTGAGAGGTCGCGTCCGCTCTGGCCAGGCATGAATGCGGCACTGACCGTTTCGGGCGAGAAGCACGCGCGGGTGATGAAGAGGGTTCGGGCTGGTCAGGAGCGGCCGTGGCAGCGTTCCGGATGCCCTCAAACAAGAGATGTTGTACGTTAATATTGTTGTGTATATAATTAACAACGTAAATAAGGTGCCAGTTGGACAAATATGATTGGAGATGGAGATGGAAATGGAATTTTACGTAAACACGAATATGCATGTCTATGTCTATGTGTGTGTGCGCGACGACTCTCGCGACCTAGAAGCGGGGGTGTGTTTTTGATCGATTTTTCTTTCTTGCTACGTTAAAAAATTGTCTGCCAGTTTTCGTTTCTTTTTTCTGGGAATGCGCGTATTCTATTTAAAACCACTGCTACAAAGAGATTTTTTTACTCCATTATAGCCTCTTGTCTGATAGAGTTTCTCGCGTCTCGCTCTCTCACCCTCTCCATATCAAAACAAGATGACAGTGTCCACTCTATCTCTTTCCTCACCGGTGGTCACAGATCCGGCCGAATCCCGTCCACTGAGGGAGGTGAGGAGGTGCAGCGTTGACGTTGTCGCTGTCGGTGATGGAGGAAGCCGATGCGCACCGTCCTCTCGGAGCCGGCGCTGGCGCGGACGAAGGTCCTTCGCGCCCTTGTTCGCTGCCATCGTGTGGGCAGATCCCGCCCGCCCGCCTAAGCGACATCTCGCCCACCTGAGGTATAACTTATTGTACTGGTCCAGCTCCCCAGGTTGCTGCATGCGGGTTTTCTTCTATGCGATTACTCCCCAGCTCCCCATGTATAGTAGCTAGGGTTCGTCGGCTGGTCCAACATCACCTACTATTATAGAGGAAATGTGAAAGTGCTAGTTATCGACTAGAGGGGGGGGGGGGTGAATAGGCGATTTTTATGAAAGTCTTCAAAACATGAAAGTTTCGAAGACAAACATGAAAACTAGACCTATAAACATGCAGTGGAAGATGAACTACACTAGACAAGCCATAGTCAAACAAGTAGAAGCTAAAGCATGATGACTGATAGCAGCTAGGTAGTAGGATCAAGATGGAAGATAGTATGAAGCCAATCAGAACAAGTAGTCACACAGTGAAGTCAAACAGGCAGAGCAATCAGGAATGACTTCACAAAGACAAACTGTAAGTAAGGACAGTAAGAGATAGAACCAGTGTGTTGTGAAGACAAGGATTTGTTCGACCAGTTCCAGTTGCTGTGACAACTGTACGTCTGGTTAGGGCGGCTGAGATTGAACTCAGAAGACCGTGTCTTCACCTTATTCCCCTTGAGCTAATGACACACAGTCCCCACCCAATCACTCTGGTAAGTCTTCAAGGTAGACTTCCAAACCTTCAGAGACTTCGTTCACCGGCAATCCACAATTACTCTTGGATGCTCAGAACACGACACCTAACCGGCTGGAGGATTCACAGTCCTCAAGTGTAACAAGTCTTCAGATCACGCGGACAGAAAGACTTCAGTGATGCCAAACACTCTTTGGGCTCTGGGTGTTTTGGTCTTTGTCCTCACAAGGATTTCTCTCTCAAACTCTTCGGAGGTGGGTTGCTCTCAACGACAAAAGCCGTGCACTAACTCTGAGCAACCACCAATTTATGGTGTAGGGGTGGGCTATTTATAGCCACTAGGCAACCCGACCTGATTTGTCCGAAATGACCCTGGGTCACTAAGGAACTAACACATGTCACAATGGTCAGATTTCAAACACACGCGACAGCTTGACTTGGGCTACAAGTAAAGCCGACTTATACAACTCTGGATAAGATTTGCTCTCATTGTCTTCACTCAAAGACATAGGATTTTGGTTGAGCATCACTTCAGTCACTCTGACTTTGTTCACTTGGACCCCACTTAACAGTGCGGTGGTTCCTATGACTCAACAAAGAAGAAAAGAAACAACAAAACTACTAAGTCTTCGCGCTCCATAGTCTTCACTCAATGTCTTCTTCTGTCATAGTCTTCAATGTGAATATCTTCACGTACCACCATTATCTTCAATGTCTTCATACATTTTTAGGGGTCATCTCCGGTAGGTAAACCGAATCAAGGAGGGAGGACTACCTGTGTTATCCTGCAGTTCTCACAAACACATTAGTCCCTCAACCACGTTTGTTGTCAATACTCCAAAACCAAACTAGGGTGGCACTAGATGCACTTACAATCTCCCCCTTTTTGGTGATTGATGACAAACTGGTTGAAGTTTTCAACTAGTTGAAGTTTACCAAAGCTATGAGTTGATAGTCTTCAAGCGGGTTCATATGGGCGGTTGCATTATATTTTGCCTAGTGTTCTTGCTTTTTATACATTTGGTTCTCTGAGTTGTAACACTTAAACTCGATGGTCGTCTGCTACTTATTTGCTATTTTGTGATGCGATGCTAAATTCCGCATGTGCGATGATAACTTCCGCACTTAAATCATTTTGCAGACGTCCATTTTTCATTATGCATGTCATTATCTTCATTACATCAAATCATGCATGATGAATTGTCTTCGTAAGTAGCAAAAGGCTCCCCCTGAATATGTGCATATAAATAATTTGCTTTTGGAATGCAAATGCACATGGCAGGTTCTACTTGTGGAGATCCTCTTCAACTTATGAAGACAATTCATCATGCATGATTCGATGTAACGAAGATAATGACATGCATAATGAAAAATGGACGTCTGCAAAATGATTTAAGTGCGGAAGTTATCATCACACATGCAGAATTTATCATCACATCACAAAATAGCAAATAAGTAGCAGACGACCATCGAGTTTAAGTGTTACAACTCAGAGAACCAAATGTATCAAAAGCAAGAGTTGTAAACACTAGGCAAAATATAATGCAACCGCCCATATGAACCCGCTTGAAGACTATCAACTCATAGCTTCTCCCCGTTTTGTCAGTAAGGACCAAAAAGGGTTGAAGACATTGAGCCTCTACTCGTTCCCAGAAGGAGTAGGAGAAGATGCAGGGTTGGTGTTAAGGTTTGGCGGTGCAGACGAACTTGGAGCAGTGTTGATACGTGTTGGAGATGGCGAAGTAGCATCATCTTGATCATCGATCACACGAGCATTCACAGTTGCAACAGAAGAGGAGTACTCTGAGTCTTCAAGAGATGGAGTGCGCCACAGAACAACATTTCTGGGCGGAGTGGAATCAAACTTGAATCGTTCTGAGAAGCCATCGTCCTGAAGATCTTCCTCAGCACACATAAGCATCAGCCCTTTCCATGTGCGGCGACAGGTTTCATGCGCGACAAAGGCATTCTTGGTTGCAAGGTTGCGAATGCGATTGACGTCAGTCATGATGCTCTGCATCTGGCGCTTGAGCCAATCATGATGCCTATCCTGTTTCTGATGCAGGCCAACGAGAAGCTCTCGGTCATTGAGAACACGAGATCGCTTTCGAGGCCGTTGAGCAATTGTGCTGTTAGTGGCTTTGGTTGGGGCACAGTGAGGTGCACGTGTAGTACCAGCCAACAGATAGACTCGAGTGGCAGCCAACACACCTTCAATGGGCTGAGTGAAGCTCTGACGATCAACGTTATGAAGATAAAGTGGCTCCTTGTCAGGCTCTGGATAGATGGCTTCAACAGACATATCGACATCTGGCAAGAAGACAATGTGGTTGCGTGCAGATGGCTGATAGTTGAAAGCAGTGTGAAGCTTGATCAGACGCATGATCCATGGAGCATAGAACTTCAAGCAAAAAATGTCAGATCCTGATGCAGCAAGTTGGCGGATGAAGAAATCTTGTGCATTGAAGCATTTGCCATGAAGAATATGGAAGACCAATGTCTTCATTGCACCTTCTAGCGTAGCCTTTGGAGAATGTCCTTTGATAGGCCAGAGAGTTTGCCTTATGATGTGTTAGATTGTGCGTGGCAGATACCCAAGGTCTTCAACAAAGAACTCCGTAGGATATTCTGCATCTTGAGGCAATGGCTTCATCATGCTTAGCATCTGGCTCATGTTGGGTTCTAGCTTGTGAAAGATGCCTTCCACAGCTGCAGTGTGAAGCTGACAACCAGGTTCATAGAGATCACCTGGAGTGGGTAGGCCAGTAAGCTCAATGGCATCAAATGCTTTGGCTTCATGATGGACATTTCCTGTCATCCACTCAAGGACCCAGGTCTTAGGATCCCTGTTGTAGCCTCTGATATGAAGGGTGGCATAGATATGAAGCAGCAACTCTTCATTCCAGTGCTCCTTATCATTGACGAAATGCAGTAAGCCAGCCTCTCTGAAGCAATCGAGAGCTTCTTCTAAGCAGGGCAGGCCAGCTATGGCTTCAGTATCAAGGCGCATATGCGGAAATATGCGGCCTTGGTTGTACAGAATGCATGAATAATAGCTGCGCTGCTGATAAGTCCAGAACCGATTAGATGAAATCTTGGGCTTGGTGTAGGGGTTCTTTTCGCTATCGAAGAAGGTGTTGTGTGCAATGAAGCCGTTGACATTAAAAGATCCTGGCGAAGTGGTAGTACCTGGAAATCTGGGCAGTCTTGGCTTTGGCTTCTGAACCTGAGGCATGTGCTCGACATGGTAGTCAAATTGAGGACCAGCAGCAGGTGGAGGAATCAGAATAGGCCATCTGACACTGACAAGCTGTCCATAGTTGTATGCTTGCTCGATGGTATGTGGCCTTGGAGGCGGAACAGGAGCAGTGGCATTGACTTCAGACTACAGATTTGTGTCAGGTGCGGCATTGACATCATCTGCTTCATGGGCTTCATTGGCTTCATTGGCCACTGTAGGCTCCACATTGGCTTCGGCCATGACAACGTCATTGGCTTCAGGGATGTCATTTGTGGCAGCCTCAGGATTTTCACCCTCCACTTGAGTAGCTGGAGGTTCTGGCATAGACTGGTTTTCTTCATGAACTTCTTCTTGATTTGCAGGGGGAGTAGCGACA
Organism: Triticum dicoccoides; assembly: GCF_002162155.2. Lineage (NCBI taxonomy): Eukaryota > Viridiplantae > Streptophyta > Magnoliopsida > Poales > Poaceae > Triticum > Triticum dicoccoides. The sequence continues at coordinate 556,021,430 of NC_041383.1, forward strand.
TGCTCTTCTTCTTGTGTTGCTCCGGCTGATGCAGCCGGAGGGTCTTCAGCAGCATTGGCTTTAGACACAGGGACCGTCACAGAAGGATTGTCTTCAGAGAACACTTGACGTGCCACTGAACTTGACAAGTTGGAGCCCTCTTTTGTGATGGTGGTCATGGAGACGGATGGCCTCAGGCCTTTGCGAAGCCGTTGGAATACGGGCGACGCCTTTGGTGATGGTGATGTCTCCATGTAGTTGTCATCATTGGACATGGGGCTGATGACGGGCACATATGACGGTTGGGGTGTACTTGGTGAGTCTTGATGTCGGGTAGCTTGCTGGGGGCGATCAGCCCACGATGCATCTTGTGAGATTGGCGTAAAAGGACGACCAATAATAATAAGCTCACTGTTCGTTTGAACAGGCGATGATACCGTTGGGCGCTCGATCTGAGGAAGAACTGCATCATCTTGAACAATATCTTCAGTCGCGATGGGGTCGACGACTGGGACTTCTTGAGCTTCAGGAGCCTCTGTGGAAGCAGGCTCATGAACAATCATTCGACGCTCTTGGTTTGCAGACAGAGGGGGAACAAAGGCAAGGGGTTCAACAACAAGGGGCTCTGTAGGAGCAGCCCGATCTCTCTTCTTGATTTTTCTCTTCTTAGGGGGTGGTGCTTCATCAGTGGTGCGCTTGGTTTTCTGCTTCCTGGCTTCGGCTTCAGCTGCCTTGGTTTTCTTCTGTTCAGAAGCCACTGAAGGAGCCTTGGGCTTCGAGCCGCACATGCTGGCAGGAAAGACAATGTGTGGTTCTTCCTGTCATGGTGCTTCAGTGTTGGCTTCAGATGACTTCTTTTTCTTGGCAGCCATTGAGGGGTCAATGCCAGGGCGGCCAAGTGCCTTGCACTTTTCAGCTTCATTGTAGGCTTGAACGCATTTGTCTACGAGTGCTTTCATGCGCTCTCTTGAGCCTTTGGCTTCCTCGCGTTTCCTCCAAAATGATTCCTTGAGGTCATTAAGCATCACCTTGAACTTTTGCACATCAGCCACATTCAGCTTGGCTACATGCTTCTTGAACTGTTCCTTCTCGAAGTCTATCTTTCGCTTCAGTTCTACTATGCGCTGAGCCAGAGCAATCTCAGGAGCAATGGCGCCTTGGAAAGCAACGCTGACGCCAATGGGAAGCTGAAGGTCATCAAAGCTGAGATCTTGATTATCAAACCACTCATCAATGAAGTTCTTCAGAATGTTTACATCAAAGAGGGGCAGATCGTTGAAGATCTCCGTCTCTTGCTTGCTCTTGATCAGCTGCTCCGGAGCATCTTCACCAAATTCTTCATCTGAAGACAAGTCAATGGGTTCAGATTCATTCCTCAGAATGGCTGCAGGGGTCAGTGCATGACTCAGTTGCTGAGCCAGTGTCTTCTGTGGCTTCTCACGCCTCATGGAGATGCGAGAGAGATCTTCAGAGTTATTGCTGGGAGCAGAAAGGGCAGTTGCCAATGGCTTCGCTCTCGAAGCTTTTGGGGCAGCATATGACTTTGAAGCTTTAGTCTTCTTTTTCTTCTACGGCTTTGGGTTAGGAGCTGGAGCTTCGTCGGTGTCAGCATCATCATCAGAATGATCCACTTTGGCACCTTGAACAGTAATGTGAGTGATGAGGCCAGCAAGGTTGTAGAAGGGGCCAATCCTGTTTGCATTGGCTTCACGGGTGCCATTGTCCCGAGGTGAGGAAGGACCAGGGTTGAAGTCAAGCCCTAGATCCTTCTTGTTCTTTGCAGCTAAGTCTTTGGCAAACTGGTAGTTGCGCTTGAACAGACTGTCTTCACGATACTAGAGTAGTGAAGATGGGTCAGCATTCTCAGGTTGTGGTCCGCGCACCATGCAAGGATAGAAGCCTTGCTCAATAGCTTCAGCCTGAGTCCTGGGTGGAAGATTTTTGTACAAAATATCACCCCAGGGTGCCTTGATGGCATTCTTCTCTGCATATTCTTTAGTGATGAAGCGATATCTGAACCATTCTTCTGCCCAATATCTTCGAATCCATTGGATTCGATTCTTGCGTTCAGTATAGGTTTCTTCTGGATCAGTTTTGTACATCTCGTGCAAATCTGGAGGTAAGTCCTTGGAGGTGTTACCATGATGCTGTCTGCCTCCCTTTCTTGCTGACTTTTCAGTAGCCATGAAGTGTAAACTGAAAGGCTTCAGTACGTGCAATCGCTTCAAATGGCTGGACTGATAGGAACTCGCTTCAGGTGAGTTGATGTGACTCTGCAAGAATTCTGCAAACGAATGCAGACTATGAGAACCAAGGGATTCTCCCACGGACATGTACCTATGAGAGCATTAAAGGTGCAAGGGAAGGGGAAGAGGTCATATGCATTCTCAGAAGATTTTGAAGATAAATCAGTTTGAAGACATTGACCTCATAACGCGAAGACATTCACTTATATGATGAGAGTTGGTTCCAGAGCTGTACAAATCCAAGAATAAGTACAAGTGAGGAATCTAACTTGTGAAGAAGCATAAGTGAATATACTAGGCAGAATATGAGATGCAGAAAGAGATAGATTCATGTTGGAAGATCTAGAAACCACTTTTGGTAGGAAGGGATGAATCTATCAGATCAAAAAGACGATAAAAAGTAAACTTTTATTACCACACGAAGAACTGCTAGACGAAGCGAAGATGGATGCCGAGTAGTTCGATCTCCCATGCCCTAACTTGGCGACGGAAGACACCTACGGCAACGGCGGAGAAGACGAGGTCCGCGGCCGGCGTGAGGACGGCGTCGAGGAGGTCGCGGCAGCTAAGCGCTTCATCGTCGGTGTCGTCGAGAGCTAGCGTAGGTGCTAGGGTTTGCGAGAGATGGAGAAGGAGGAAGAAGGATTTTTGACTGAGATGAGACATGCATTTATAAGGATAGAGATAGGACAACGCAATTACGCAGGTGCCCCTGGTGGTTCACATCTGATGGACATGTGGCGAACATGCAACTCATTGAGAGTTGTTCCACGTTCCCACGCACGCCTGGATTGTCGGGGTGGTCGTTGAGAATTCTCCGGGTTTCAGGCAAAAGGATATGTCATTAAAGCTAGATGTAAATGTTTGTCTCTGTATCTTCTGCTGACAAGGACGCAGAGAAGACATTCGACAGTTTCAACAGAATGCATATGATTTGGATAGATAGAGCTTGAGATAGAGATCATAGAGAGGTTAGGGTCCGATCACATTCACTTAGTTCAAAAGATTCAAACAAGAAGACATAGCCATAAGTGAATGTTGTAGAGGACAGAATATAGTATATGTATATAACCGAGTAAAGCCAAATCAGTAATCACGAAATCAAATTAATGTTGAAGTTAAATCAATTGCGAAGACTTTGCAAATATGGCGCCATGAGGAAACACTTCAGAAGAGTTTGGTGGTGGCGTTACCCACCGTATATGAAGTATTAGACCCAGACACGGCGCACAATTATCGTGGCGCTCTGAAGTCAATTTCCACATTAATGTATTCACACTTAGAGTGTATGTCTTCATTGATTGAAGATATACATTACTTCGTGTGTTGCACATCTAAGTCATCAAACTGCATAAGTGTTAGGATGTGTGCCTAATCACATGACATCCGAGGATTCCAAGATATTTAGCTCACACCGCAACTTGCAAAACCTTTTCTCATCCAAGGGCTTAGTGAAGATATAAGCCAACTGCTCTTCTGTCTTGACGTGAATGATATCAATATCTTCTTTCACAACATGATCTCTGAGGAAGTGATGACAAATTTCAATGTGCTTTGTCTTCAAGTGCTTAACTGGGTTATTGGCAATCTTGATAGCGCTTTCATTATCGCAGTAGAGTGGCACATGCTTCAGATGGATGCCATAGTCCTTAAGAGTTTGCTTCATCCACAGAAGCTGAGCGCAGCAAGATCCAGCGGCAATGTATTCAGATCCAGCAGTTGAGAGTGATACACAGTTCTGCTTCTTTGAAGACTAACAGACAAGAGATCGACCCAGAAAGTGACATGTGCCTGATGTAGACTTGCGATCCACCTTGTCACCAGCATAATCAGCATATGAAAATCCAACCAGATCAAACTCTGAGCCCTTTGGATACCATAATCCTAGTATTGGGGTGTAAGCCAAATATTGAAGAATTCGCTTCACAGCTAAGTGATGCGACTCCTTTGGTGCCGCTTGGAATCGGGCACACATGCAAACACTAAGCATGATATCTGGCCTAGATGCACATAAGTAAAGTAAAGAGCCAATCATGGAGCGGTATACCTTTTGATCGAAATCTTTACCATTGGCGTCGGGGCTTAGATGACTTTTGGTTGGCATTGGCGTCATGTATCCTTTGCAGTCTTGCGTTCCAAACTTGTTCAGGCAATCTTGAGATATTTTTCTTGATATATGAAGATCCCGTTGCGTTGCTGACAGATTTGAAGGCCGAGAAAGAACTTCAGCTCTCCCATCATGGACATTTGATATTGTTCTTGCATCATGTGACCAAATTCATCACTGTATTTCTTGTTGGTGCAACCGAAGATAATGTAATCCACATAGATTTGGCACACAAACAGTTCACCATCATATGTCTTCGTGAAGAGAGTGGGATCTAGAGAACCAGGTTTGAAGCCTTTGCTCTTCAGGAAGTCTTTGAGTGTGTCATACCAAGCACGAGGGGATTGTTTGAGGCCATACAGTGCCTTGTTGAGCTTGTATACCATATCAGGATGTTTTGGGTCTTCAAAGCCAGGCGGTTGTGCAACATATACTTCTTCTTCAATCTTTCCATTGAGAAAGGCACTCTTCACATCCATTTGATACAAAAGGATGTTATGATGATTTGCGTAAGCTAGCAGTATGCGAATGGCTTCGAGCCTAGCCACTGGAGCAAATGTTTCATCGAAGTCAATTCCTTCAACTTGTGTGTATCCTTGAGCAACGAGCCGTGCTTTGTTTCTGACTACTTGACCATGCTCATCTTGTTTGTTGCAATATATCCATTTTGTGCCTATTATGTTGTGCTTGCGAGGATCAGGACGCTTGACAAGTTCCCATACATTGTTCAGCTCAAACTGTTGAAGCTCGTCTTGCATAGCTTGAATCCATTCAGGTTCCATGAAGGCTTCAGCAACTTTCTTGGGTTCAGAGATTGAGACAAATGCAAAGTGCCCACAGAAATTTGCTAGTTGTGTTGCTCTTGAACGAGTGAGTGGACCAGGTGCATTGATGCTATCGATTATCTTCTCAATTTGTACTTCATTTGCAACACGAGGATGAACTAGACGAAGATTTTGCTCATGCTGATCATTGTCATCATTTGCAGGATTGTCTTCAGGCTGAGCAATGTCTTCAGGTTGAGCAATGTCTTCAGGTTGATCAGGTGTAGAAATAATAAGTTCCTCTTCAGGCTGGGCCTCTGATGGTATGATCTCTCCTGTTCCCATTAGCTTGATTAATTCACTGGCAGGTACTTCATCTAGCACATTTGGCAGGTGCTCTCTTTGCGAGCCGTTAGTTTCATCGAACCACACATCCATAGTTTCAACCACTTTATAGTGAAAGAGGTTGAAGACTCTGTAGGAGTGCGAGTCCTTTCCATAACCAAGCATAAAACCCTCATGTGCTTTCGGTGCAAATTTTGAAGTGTGATGTGGATCCTTGATCCAGCACCTAGCACCAAATACTCTGAAGTAGCTTACGTTTGGCTTCTTACCAGTTAGAAGCTCATAGGATGTTTTCTTCAGAAGCTTGTGAAGATAAACACGGTTGATGACATGGCACGCAGTATCAATGGCTTCAGGCCAGAATTTTCTTGGAGTCTTGTATTCGTCAAGCATCGTTCGAGCCATCTCAATAAGGGTTCTGTTCTTGCGCTCCACGATGCCATTCTGTTGAGGTGTGTAAGGAGCAGAAAACTCATGAGTGATGCCTAAGGTGTCAAGATAGAGGTCGAGGCCTGTGTTCTTGAATTCTGTGTTGTTGTCACTCCTAATGTGCTTGATCTTGACGCCATAGTTGTTCATTGTGTGGTTGGCGTAGTGTCTGAAGACATCCTGCACTTCAGTCTTGAAGAGAATTATGTGCACCCAAGTGTATCTTGAATAATCATCAACAATAACGAAACCATAGAGACAAGTAGTTGCAGTGAGAGTAGAGTAGTGAGTGGGACCAAACAAGTCCATGTGGAGCAACTCAAAAGGTCAAGATGTAGTCATGATTGTCTTCGAGGGATGCTTGGCCCTTGTCATCTTCCCAGCTTCACAAGCACCACATAGATGATCTTTCTTGAACTTGACGCCTTCGATGCCTATGACGTGCTTCTTCTTGGCGAGGGTGTGTAGGTTCCTCATGCCAGCATGCCCTAGCCTCCGATGCCAGAGCTAACACTCTGAAGCCTTTGCTAGAAGACATACGGCCATCTGTGGTCCTGTTGAGAAGTCTACCATGTGCAGATCATCTTTCTGTACCCTTCGAAGACTAGAGACTTGTAAGATTCCATTAGTACAAGGAAACGATATTTTCCAAATAGCACAATCATGTTTAAGTCACAAAGCATTGAGACAGACATCAAGTTGAAACCAAGGTATTCAACAAGCATCACTTTGTCCATGTGCTGATCCCTTGAGATTACAACTCTACCTAGGCCCAATACCTTGCTTTTACCAGTGTCAGCGAATGTGATGTGACTTTTATCACATGGACGTAAGGTTGAGTCCATGAGAAGACTTCAATCACCAGTCATGTGGTTAGTGTATCCGCTGTCCATAATCCATTCTGAAGCACGAGGTGTCGTACCCTATAGTGCAGTTAGGAGGATAGGCTTCACAAAAAGTATTGTGAAGCATAAACATTTGACGCACAAGAGGATTATCAAAGCTTAGATCAAGGTTAGGACTGATAGTATGACTGGCAAGCGATTCAGATATGAAATACATAGTAAGACCATTTGGGCATTTTATCTTGCATCCCATAATGTGTTTTAGGTCTCCAGCAATAGCATCGGACACCTTTGATTTCCGGCTGGAGACCTTTCCCTGCAAAAGAAAGTTAATTCTTCTTAACCACCCACATCTTCAGGGGTGGCTTAGAAGCAATGAGTCTAAGTGCAGCATCTGAGAATTTCGGCTTTGGGGCCCTAGCAAATAGCCTTGCAGGAGAAGAACGATACTCATATGAATAAGCAGAAAAGTTCTTAGTTCTATGAACATAGCGGTTTGAAGACACACGTTCATATTCATAAGTCTGAGTATGGTTTCCCTGCAAAACATTGGCGTTAGGGTGACTCAGGTGAGTCCTGTATCTGTATGAAGCCTTTGGGCCATATGAAGCCATAGGTCTGGGGTTTGTCTTCTTCCTTGGGTGTCATGATGACATTCACAAGAAGATTCTCAATACACTGTTTAGGTACCTAGATCTTCTTCATAGGTGGTCCATTCCTGCAGTTAGTACCAATATACCTGGCAAACACTTCACCATTCTTACTCTTAAACAGTTTATAGTTTGCATCAAAGGATTCATGAATGATGATAGGGTTGGCGCAAGTGAAACCAGATAAGGTGGATGGATCTACTGAAGGTTCCTTTGCAGCAATCCATGTGGTTTTGGGGTACTGCTCAGGCTTCCAGTACGACCCATCAACATTCATTTTCCTCTCGAACCCAATACCCTCTTTTCTAGGGTTTCGGTTCAGAATCTGCTTTTTGAGGACATCACATAATGTGTGATGCCCTTTGAGGCTTTTGTACATCCCTGTCTCAATCAGTGTCTTCAACCTGGCGTTCTCATCAGCAATAGTAGTGGTATCCTCAACAGAGGGGTTAGTTACCACATCAGCAGTTGAAGATATTGCAACAGGAGCAGTAGAACATCCAGCAAAAGAAACAACATTATCACGCTCAATGCATTTTAAACATGGTGGTTCAAATCCTTCCTGAGCGGGACTGATCTGTTGAGCGCGAAGTGACTCGTTCTCCTTTTGAAGATCTTCATGATCCGATCTCAATTTCTCAAGTTCCTGCTTCCTTTGAAGATAATCGTAGGAAAGCTTTTCATGAGATGTCGAGAGGGTTTCATGACGACCTTCAAGTTCCTGGTACTTAACATGAAGATTTTTTATGTCTTCAATTAAGGACTGAGTCTTAGTCATTTCTGCATCCAATAGGTCATCGCTTTTGTCTAACAGTTTTTGAATATGTTCCATAGCTTTCTGTTGTTCAGTTGCAATTTTAGCAAGTTTTTTGTAGCTAGGCTTGGATTCACAATCAGAGTCATCTTCACTTGATGTTTGAAAGTAAGCATCGCGTGAGTTTACCTTGGCACCACGTGCCATGAAGCAGTAAGTGGGAGCGGAGTCATCCTTGTCACTAGCATCAACGTTGGTGATGGATACATTGTCTTCAGTGTTGAAGATGGACTTGGCAACGTAGGCTGAAGCCAGAGCTAGACTTGCAATGCCAGAGTCAGATTCTTCCTCAAACTCCACCACTTCTGCCTCCTCAAAAGCAGACTCCTCCTCTGAATCCATTTCCTTGCCAACAAAAGCACGAGCCTTGCCAGACAAACTTTTCTTGTGTGATGAAGACTTGGAAGAGGACTTGGAAGAAGATTTTGAGTATTTCTTCTTCTTCTTGTCATCAGAATCATATTCCTTGCTTTTCTTCTTTTTCTTCTCATTGTCCCACTGTGGACACTCAGAGATGTAGTGACCAGGTTTCTTGCACTTGTGACAGGTTCTCTTCTTGTGGTCATGGGTAGAAGCTTCATCATTTCTTGAGCTGGATCGTGAAGACTTTCTGAAGCCTTTCTTCTTAGTGAACTTCTGGAACTTCTTCACAAGCATAGCAAGCTCCTTTCCAAGGTCTTCAGCTTCACCGGAACTGCAGTCAGATTCTTCTTCAGATGAGGAAACAACCTTTGCCTTCAAAGTGCGAGTTCGGCCATAGTTGGGACCATAGATATCTCTTTTCTCAGATAGCTGGAACTCATGTGTGTTGAGCCTCTTAAGTATGTCAGATGGATCGAGTGTCTTGAAGTCAGGGCGTTCTTGAATCATAAGAGCTAGAGTGTCAAATGAGCTGTCAAGAGATCTCAGAAGCGTCTTGATGATTTCATGCTTGGTGATCTTAGTGGCGCCGAGAGCCTGAAGCTCGTTTGTGATGTCAGTGAGACGATCAAATGTGAGCTGGACATTTTCATTGTCATTTCTCTTGAAGCGGTTGAAGAGGTTGCGTAGGACACTGATTCTTTGATCTCTCTGGGTTGAAACGCCTTCATTGACCTTGGAGAGCCAGTCCCTGACTAGCTTCGACGTTTCCAAAGCACTCACACGGCCATACTGCCCTTTTGTCAGATGACCACAAATGATTTTCTTCGTAGTAGAATCGAGTTGAATGAACTTCTTGACATCAGTAGGGGTGACACCTTCACCAGTCTTGGGAACGTCGTTCTTGACGACATACCACAGATTGACATCAATGGCTTCAAGATGCATATGCATCTTATTGTTCCAGTAGGGATATTCAGTGCCATCGAAGACAGGGCATGCAGCGGAGACTTTGATTATCCCTGTAGTCGACATAGCTAAAACTCTAGGTGGTTAAACCGAATCACACAGAACAAGGGAGTACCTTGCTCTGATACCAATTGAAAGTGCTAGTTATCGACTAGAGGGGGGTGAATAGGCAATTTTTATGAAAGTCTTCAAAACATGAAAGTTTCGAAGACAAACATGAAAACTGGACCTATAAACATGCAGCGGAAGATGAACTACACTAGACAAGCCATAGTCAAACAAGTATGAAGCTAAAGCATGATGACTGATAGCAGCTAGGTAGTAGGATCAGGATGGAAGATAGTATGAAGCCAATCAGAACAAGTAGTCACACAGTGAAGTCAAACAGGCAGAGCAATCAGGCAATGACTTCACAAAGACAAACTGTAAGTAAGGAGAGTAAGAGATAGAACCAGTGTGTTGTGAAGACAAGGATTTGTTCGACCAGTTCTAGTTGCTGTGACAACTGTACGTATGGTTAGGGAGGCTGAAATTGAACTCAGAAGACCGTGTCTTCACCTTATTCCCCTTGAGCTAAGGACACACAGTCCCCGCCCAATCACTCTGGTAAGTCTTCAAGGTAGACTTCCAAACCTTCACAGACTTCGTTCACCGGCAATCCACAATTACTCTTGGATGCTCAGAACGTGACGCCTAACCGGCTGGAGGATTCACAGTCCTCAAGTGTAACAAGTCTTCAGATCACGCGGACAGAAAGACTTCAGTGATGCAAAACACACTCTTTGGGCTCTGGGTGTTTTGGGCTTTGTCCTCACAAGGATTTCTCTCTCAAACTCTTCGGAGGTGGGTTGCTCTCAACGACAAAAGCCGTGCACTAACTCTAAGCATCCACCAATTTATGGTGTAGGGGGTGGGCTATTTATAGCCACTAGGCAACCCGACCTGATTTGTCCGAAATGACCCTGGGTCACTAAGGAACTGACACGTGTCACAATGGTCAGATTTCAAACACACGCGACAGCTTGACTTGGGCTACAAGTAAAGCTGACTTATCCGACTCTGGATAAGATTTGCTCTCATTGTCTTTGCTCGAAGACATAGGATTTTGGTTGAGCATCACTTCAGTCACTCTGACTTTGTTCACTTGGACCCCACTTAACAGTGTGGTGGTTCCTATGACTCAACAAAGAAGAAAAGAAACAACAAAACTACTAAGTCTTCGCGCTCCATAATCTTCACTCAATATCTTCTTCTGTCATAGTCTTCAATGTGAATATCTTCACGTACCACCATTATCTTCAATGTCTTCATACATTTTTAGGGGTCATCTCCGGTAGGTAAACCGAATGAAGGAGGGACTACTACCTGCGTTATCCTGCAATTCTCACAAACACATTAGTCCCTCAACCACGTTTGTCGTCAATACTCCAAAACCAAACTAGGGTGGCACTAGATGCACTTACAAAATGCCACTCGAAAAGTTGTCATGATTTATGCCTCGATGGAGGTATACATGTTGTTTCTACAAAAAGTACATGGTGGTTGTGCGGTCATTGTCCATATGCTCCTATTGCTGCTGCTAATCTAATACTATCACTGGTTAAATGAAGAAATGCTTTTTTTCTCGGGTATCCTGGTTTAGTTCCCATCAAGATAATCATGACGCTTCTGTTTGTTGGTATACTTTTCATAAATTCTTATTGACAATTGAGATGTCGTTGTTAATCTTGTAAAACAAAGTAACAACACTATATCCCTTTTTTATATTTTTGGAAATAGCGATGTGTATCTCCATACCCGGGCATGTCTTCCTCAATTTTAGTGGAACTGCACAAAATTGATGGCCATTGTTGTTCCGCCTCACTGTCCTCTACCACGTGGTTCTTCCTTCCTCGAGCTTGATTACTAAGAAGAAACATACCACAATGAGGATTTGTCGAACTTCATAGGTGCCTCACCCAAACTTGATGCCAAATGGATGATGCATCACCACGATGACCTATCGATGCTCATGGTTGCGCCTCATGGTTGCGTCGGCTGGTGAAGCTGATCGATTTTCAATGAAAAACAAGCTGTCTTTCATTAGTGCTCTTTGCTTGTTACCCACAAAGATGATATCCTTCGTCAGTTCACCTTGATTGCATTGGAGACGCAATCGTCTTTCACATTGGTGCAATTTTATCACACAATTGGCTATGAACAAAATGTTTACTCAAAGAAGGATCGACGTTGGTACCAAGAGCATAAGTTTTGTATTGATTTCTAAGCCTTCTCACAACTTTGTCTCCAGCTCCCCTGTAATTTTATTTGTCCAGCTATTAACTTTGATTAAAAAAATGGTGTGGACTAAAAACCCGGATGGACATAGTATCCCTCCATTTTTAGTTACTCTGCATATTAGATTTGACTGAAGTCAAACTTTGTAAAGTTTGACCAAGTTTAGGCCGAACACAACAAACCATAATTATTAGAGAGGGCAAATTGTACATACTCTCAAACCTTTCCGATAATTGAAATTAAAATTCTTTATTTGTACACACTCTAACACGTTTCTGATAATTTGGCGCATGTGTGGTTGTTCACTTAAGGGAGGGTAATGTACCGCACGTGAAGGACAGGAAGTGCGACAGGATGCGTGGATCGTTAGTTCATCAGAAGTACTCCCTTCGTTCCTAAATATTTGTCTTTGAAGAGGTTTGAAATGGACTACCACATATGGATGTATATAGACATATTTTACAGTGTAGATTCACTCATTTTGCTTCGTATGTAGTCATTGGTTGAAATCTCTAGAAAGACAAATATTTAGGAATAGAGGGAGTAGTAGTTTTCTTCACTGGTACGTTAAATAAAGATTTTCATTTCGTACTTACACAATTTAAAATGATTGTTATGGAGAGAATAAGAAAACCACTCCACTATATATTAGTCGTATACACGAGTACTATATGGACGCAGCTTCATTGACTTAGTGCACCTGCCTTTGGGTTTATGACAGGTGGGCCCAAAATGTGGCTGGCCCACCTGTCATACAGCCAAAAGCAGGTGCAGTTAAGGCACGAGAGCTCAGTCCGTAGTATAGTATATATATAAGCTGGAGCCTCTGCGCTTGTTCGCTAGGGTTTGCACTCTCCACACTCTCGCCGCACTATATATATATATATATATAGACACACATGCTGGAGGCTCAGTGTTCCTTTGCTAAGGTTTGCTATATTCACAGTCTCTCACCCTCTTCACCAGATCTAAAAAAGACTGCGTTGGCCTCTTGTACCTCTCTGCCCCCTCACAGCTAGTGAAGGAGGCGTCCGGATCCCATCGCACCGAGAAGGGGAGGAGGTGCAGCGTTCACTCTATCGCCTTCGGCAAGGGATGCAATCCACTGCCGGCTGCGCTGTTCTCTTTCACCCAGTGCATGTGCGGGAGGGCCACCGACCCCTTCTTCCTTGTTGACGTACATAGTGTGGGCAGATCCGGCCTCTCGCCACATGCCTTGCCACATCCCGACGACCCTAAGGTATAAGTTTCTTTGAAACTGTCATTGCTCTAGCTGCATGCGGATCTTTTTCGATTCTGTAGTCGAATCTAGGTCTTGGTTCAAAGAGGAAAGAAGGGTGCGGTGGGGTGGAGCATGAATCTAGGACGTGGTTCAATGAGGAAAGGAGGGAGGGAAAGTAGTATAGACTGGCTATCCAGCCGCTTTGTTGGTCGAAAAGGGAAAAAAGGGGGTAACCCAAAACTGGGGGGTCGGGTAGTTTGTGCAGGACTAGATTTGCTGCCCTCACATAGGAAAAAGGTGCAAAGAGAAAAAATATGGGACCAACGTAGATATGCTCCTTGGCTACATATTCTGCATCACCCATTTATATGTGTGGACGCACATGGTGCTGGCATGTCCCATGTCCCATGTCCCATAGAACTATTTTGTTGTTGTTAGTCTAAGGATGCCGCCGGAAAATTGAAGCAATGCCACTGTTAAAAGTAAATTACATTTTTTAATGAATGTAGTTTTAAGAGAATGTCTCTGTTAATATGAGTCAATGCAACCGTTTTAGAAATGCTACTATCCTACTTTGTTTTCCATCAAGATAAGTTAGATGATTCTTTCTGTCACCGTTTGTTTCATCCTCCTTTATCGACAAGTAATTGTTTCCTTTTTTGCCTCTGTTAAAACAGGGGTATCTATTCAACTTGTTGCTATTGCGACATTTTGCTTCGCTACGCGAAACACTTTGCTTGATTTCAGTGCAACTTCACAAAACGAGATTGGATTTCCTATTCGTGTTGGTAGATTCGTATTTTATCTCGGTCGTCTCATGAAAGGTCAGTACATGCCTTCATCCACATGATTGTGCAGTGTGCTTTGAGATGTTGTGCTACTTGTATTGGTACTGTTTTAAATAAATGTTGAATTGAAGCTATTGTATTGCTATGTTTTCCCATTAAGTAGTGAACAAAAATGGGACCAACCCAGACATGATGCTTATTGCTTTGTTACAACAAACTCTGCATCACCCCCTTTATAAGTAGATGGAAGCACATATTGTTGTTGTGCCCACTCTCCCCTGGAACTGTTTATGCTTTTCGTTAATCTAATGCCGCTGGTAAAATTAAGCAATGCCACTCTCAGAATTAACTACTGAATCTTATTTCAAAACTGCAACACTTGTTAGGGATTTGCGGGATTACCATTTTTGTGGTCGCATGTCTCATCCTCCTTTATTAGCCAGTAATTGATTCCTTTTTTGCCTCTGTTAAAACAGGGCTATCTATTCAACTTGCTGCTATTGCGACATTTTGCTTCGCTATGCGAAACACTTTTGTTTTAAGAGTGTTTTGTGCAGTTCAACTTGAATGTCACACCAGTGACTCTGCTTAATTTTGGTGGAACTGCACAAAAGGAGATCGGATTTTCATATATGTGTTGGGATATGTTTCCAGTCTTCCTCGCGAGCTGTTTCAAATCTTGGTCAAGAAAGGTCAATACCGACTTTCATCCACATGATGCTGCAGTGTGCTTTGGGATGTTGTGCTACTTGTATTGGTACTGTTTTGGATAAATGTTGAATTGTAGCTATTGAACTGTTGTCTTTTTCCATTAAGTGAGCAAAAATTGTTCCAACCCAGACATGATACTTGTTTCTTTGTTACAACAAAACTCTGCATCACCCCCTTTATAAGTAGATGGAAGCAGATGCTGTTGTTGCGCCCACTCTCCCCTGGAACTGTTTATGCTTTTTGTTAATCTAATACCGCTGGTAAAATTAAGCAATGCCACTATCAGAATTAATTAACTACTGAATCTTAGTTCAGAACTGCAACACTTGTTAGGGATTGGTGGGATTACCATTTTTATGGCCGCATGTTTCATACTCCTTTATTGGCCAGTAATTGATTCCTTTTTTGCCTCTGTTAAAACAAATCAGTCGCATTATTTTAGGAACGGTACTATCCTGCTTTGTAGTTCTTTCTACATGTTTAACCAAGGTATTGTTAAGATAATGTCTCTGTTAAAATGAATCAGTCGCATTGTTTTAGGAATGGTACTTTTCTGCTTTGTCGTTCTTTATACATGTTAAAACAAGGCATTGTTAAGATAACGTCTCAGTCAATATGAATGAATCACACTGATGGAGAATTGCTACTCTCCTGCTTTGTTTCCCATTAAGATAAGGTATATCAATAGATGCTTTTCTTCTAGGAGTACAAGTCATCAACCGTTATTTCTCAGTAATTGTTTCCCTTATACCAATTGTTGCTTACAGGGATATCAAAATTAAAGCTCGGTTTTATTCCGACTTTGATTTTAGTTGAACTGCACAAAAGGAGCCAATGTGTCCAAGGCAAACTGCTGCATTACTGGGTCCAGTTGGTCGTTCCACTTTGCAGAAAGAAGCAGTCACTATTTGCGCTACATTACGAAAGGAATGACCGAGAAGCTTTACAGAGTATTAGTAGACGCTGGTGACATGACTAGTCTGCAGAGAGCATAGGCAACTCTACAACACGTGGAGTGCACTGGGCAAAAAGTGCCCAAACAAGTACAAGAAGCCATGACAGGACTCCACGATCATAGGCATTACATATTTTGAATGGGAAAAGCTTGTAAAAGTTTAATCATTGATGTTAGAAAGAAGACATTAGTTTAATATATTGGAATTGGAAAACCTTGTCAAAATTTTCTCATTGATGTTAGCTAGAAGACATGCATTTGATATTTTTGAGTGGGACGCCCTTTGCCATGAGCAGCATCGATCGATTTTTCCTATTCTTGTGTTCAGTTTAGAAGTAAATAGTTACTCTGCTGAGATATTTCTGTGTTAAGAGTTTGTTCTGAATATTGTCTATGTAATGCCAGGCCTTGTGTTTGATTGCAAAGTTGAGCTTGGAATGTTGTGGCATGCGGCATCACGAGCTGTTCACCGTGCCTCCTGAGAATAATGCTTCGTATAGTTTTGCATGTCGATCTAATGCTAGTGATTTGCTTGTTAAGAAGATCATCCTCTTCTGTTGTTTCCGTGCTTAAGAAGTTCATCGTCTTATGTTTCATTCATAACCTATACGACAAGTCGGGTAGGTTAGACATGAAACCATATGATCTTCCGACCAACTCATCATCTTAGGCCGTGATTGGATCGTTGTTTTCCAACCAAAACTGCTTGTAAAACTGACGCTTGTAAATAAAAGCAGATGGTCTCGGGCGAAGCACTTGGTTGGTCGATTTCGACTAGTAAAATATACACTGGTCTCTCAAATTACATGCGTAACCCGCCGGTTTTACTTACAGACCTCGGGCCCTCGGTTTCACTACGCCTGTATTTTACGCGTTGTTTCCGATGACGTGTAAGTTACACTTGTATCTTAATACAGGTGTGAAATAAACCAGAGCTCCCAAGCGCGGCCTTACCGTTTCATGCCGTCTCAGTCTCTTGAAGGTGCTCATAGGTGTCCGATGATCCTGGCTTCTTGAATGAGCAGTGGGCACTGTATCAGACCATCCGTAGGGCCCGTCAGGCCCTCTCTGTCGTCCTTCGAGTTGTTGCGCTTGCCGTGGCGCCGAGCATTGTTAACATGGTCAATGAACATGAGGATTCAGGAGATGAATTTATTTTGACTGGATGACAGTAGGGACCCACTAGGGCCATAGCCGTACGTATGCAAGTGCCTCCTGATTATGTACAACTATTTTTTTTCTTCCTCCTGGTTTCCTGACATCACAGTTCCACACCATTGTCAACCTATGTAGTCAATATAAACGAGAGAATTGCACATGGTGCGGCCGACAACTGGGACCAAGCAGCTCGAGCAGTATTTGTATTTTTGAGGCATGAGCACTGCAGAGTTTTGCTTGAGCGATGTTTTCGTTGTTGTTCAGAGGAGAGCAGGGTATTAACTGGGTGGGCTGTGGCCCATTTAGCCCATGCCAGATATCCAGCCCAGATATTATTTTTTTTTCAAGATGAAAATGGCTAGCCAAGCTATACGTTTTTTGAGGAATACCCAGGCAAGGTCAACTTGTTATTCTCCACCCCGCTGGGCTGCAAATCTTTCCTAGGAGGGATGCATTAGGCTTAACAGGAAAATGGGCTTTAAAAATAATAAATGGGATGTAATTATAAAAACTGGGCAGTAACTATAAAAAATGCACCAAACACGAAATTAGTTTATAAAATCTTATTTATGGATTTTGAAAACCTTAATTTTTAATTGTTGCGTGCGCAATGTTTCGTTGGATTTTTACGTAATACAAATTTATATTTAATCTGACTAGAAATTTCGGGATAAAAATATTTCGGATCCCATCAAAATGTGGGAAATTCTATTGAATTCTGTCTTGAACGGTTGGTTGAAATTATTAATTGTTGTCCTAGCTAGAATATGGGCCGTACTTTTAACAAACTGTAAATGGGCTGTAGTAAATTCCATTAGAATTCAAAAATGGGTTGTACATTCTTACAAATCGCAAATGGGCTATAAGTTCTCTGCCACACACTTGTGGGCCTACTAAGTTGACGCGTCCCCTAAAAAAAGAAGTTGACACGTATGCAAGGCTTTGTCAACTTATAGTCAACACACGGTTCTAGCAGCAGTGGTCGTTGGATATCTATCCAACGGATGTCGTGCTTCTTCTTCAATCTCGGATATTCTAGCTTCGGCCGCCCAAAATATGATTCCTCCCCCTGACATCTGGGGCGTACCATTTCGGAGGCTGACCTGTGGGCCTACTAAGTTGACGCGTACCAAGGGCTTTGTCAACTTAGTCAATATAAACGATTCTAGCTGCAGTGACCATACGATGTCCATCAAACGGCCGTAGTGCTTCTTCAACCTCTGGTCTTCTTGCTCCAGCCGCACAAAGCAGCGCCGGTCGTGCCGCCTGGTCCTGCCTTTCGTGGCCGGCTATGCTGCCGCGGAGGCCTCACCGCCCCCTACTACTCCCACCGCTAGCCAGGCCATCCCTCCACTCACCCACACCCCCTGTTATTCTGCGGCGACGGAAGCCTCACACTGCAGCCGAACCAGTGAACCCTCGTACTCCTCTCTGTGTGGGCATCCACCGCATCTTCCCTGGCTCCGCGTCATCCCCTTCCTAGGCCTCGCCGTCGTCGACCGCCGTGGTGCCCTCGGCGCGGCATGGTCAATGTGGTCAACAACCGACTACCATCGGAAGAGTACTGTACATGGAGAGGCTGATAGCTGGGTCCACGGCAGCTGCAAGGAAGTGCCTCCTTATTACGCGCAAAATAATTATTCCTCCACCCGACAGCAGGGACCCACCGGACGGGCCACCGTATTTCATGAAAAAAACATTTCCCCCTAACTGCTGGGACCCACCGGACGGGCCACCATATTTCACGAAAAACACGTTCCCCTCGCTATCAGCTCGGACCCATCGGAAGTGCCTCCTTATTACGCACAAAAAAATGAATACTCCCCCTGCTAGCTGGGACCCTTGTTGGTGGGAGGCTGACTTGTGGGCCTACTAAGTTGATGGGGACGGAGGGCTTTGTAAACTTAGTCAATATGAATGATTCTAGCTCCAGTGACCGTACGATGTCCATCCAATGGCCATAGTGCTTCTTCAACCTCTAGTCTTCTTACTCCAGCCGCCCAAAGCAGCGCCGGTTGTGTCGCATGCTCCTACCTCCCGTGGCCGGCTGTGCTGCCGCGGAGGCCTCACCGCCACCTACTATTTCCACCACTGGCCAGGCCCTACGGCAACGACAGCCTCACATCGCAGCCAAACCAGTGAACCCTCGTAATCCTCTCCGCGCGGGCTTCCACTGCCGCGTCTTCCCCAGCTCCGCGTCGTCCCCTTCCTAGGCCTTGACGTCGTCCACCGCCCTGGTGCTCTCGGCGTGGCGTGGTCAACGTGGTCAAGGAACGACTTCCATCAGAAGAGTACTGTACGTGGAGAGGCTGACAGCTGGGTCCACGGCGGCTGCAAGGAAGTGCCTCCTTATTATGTGCAAAATAATTATTCCTCCACCTGACAGCGGGGACCCACCGGACGGGCCACCATATTTCGCAAAAAAACTTTCCCCCTGACTGTTGGCACCCACCAGCTACATCTTCACATGCAAGGAAGTGCGTCTAGGCAAAAAAATGATTCGCCCCTTGACAACTGGGATCCACCAGCTACATCTTCGCACGCAAGGAAGTGCGTCCGCGCAAAAAAAAGATTCGCCCCCCTGACTGCTGGGACCCACCAGCTACATCTTCGCACGCAAGGAAGTGCCTGACAATCGAGACCCACCAGGTCGAAGCGTATGTAGTGTTGTCATTTTGGTCGCGAACGTGTACGTACATACTGGTCGATGTAGAGGTGCGCATGTGTCGTAGTAGAGGCACGCACGTAGCATGTACACGTACATACAGCGGCCAGTGTGCAAGAAAGAAAATACGACCACGTACGTACATACGGATAGGATCTCAAACGCCTACTCGCGCATATGTACAGCCAGGGCTCGCGTACATGGCTGGGTCGGAAGGAGAAACAGGGTCATCGTCATGTTCATGGGGAGCCAACCGGCCGGGTCGGAACGGAATGCTATCTAGAAATTATATATCACTTTCAATCAACAATATGTCATCCACATATAATATCAGAAATGCTACAGAGCTCCCACTCACTTTCTTGTAAATACAGGCTTCTCCGTAAGTCTGCATAAAACTAATAACCCACAAGTATAGGGCATCAATTGTAGCCTCTTTTGATAAGTAAGAGTGTTGAACCCAACGAGGAGCTAAAGGTAGAACAAATATTCCCTCAAGTTTTATCGACCACCGATACAACTCTATGCATGCTTGACGTTCGCTTTACCTAGAACAAGTATAAAACTAGAAGTACTTTGTAGGTGTAACGGGATAGGTTTGCAAGAATATAAAGAGCACGTAAATAAAAACTAGGGGCTGTTTTTGGTAAAGAAGCAATAAAGTTAGTATGGCGAGTGTGGAAAAGTGGTGGTAGGAGTTGCGAAATTGTCCCTAAGCAATTGACTACTTTACTAGACCGATAGCATGTTTTATGTGGGAGAGGCCACTGCTAGCATGTCATCCCTGACTTGGAATTCTATGCATTTGTGATTGGAACTATTAGCAAGCATCCACAACTACTAACGTTCATCAAGGTAAAACCCAACCATAGCATTAAGATATATTGGTCCCCCTTCAATCCTGTATGCATCAACTTCTATGCTAGGTTGAAGCTTCTGTCACTCTTGCCCTCCAATACATAGTCCTATCAACAGAGAACTAACCCTATGGTGTGATCCACGCGCGCGCTCATATGATGGGCACCAAAGGATAGCAACATAACCACAAGCAAATTAAACCAATCATAGCAATTCACCAATTATCGATAGGACGACGAAAGTCTACTCAAACATCATAGGATGGCAACACATCATTGGATAATAATATGAAGCACAAAGCACCATGTTCAAGTAGATGGTACAACAGGTTGCGGGAGAGTGGACCGCTGTAGATAGATGGGGGAAGGTGATGAAGATGTTGGTGAAGATGATGGAGGTGTTGGTGTAGATCGCCATCACATGATGATGGCCCCGACGGTGTTCCGGCGCCACCGGGAGAGAGGGGGAGAGATCCCCCCTTCTTCTTCTTCTTCCTTGACCTTCTCCCTAGATGGGAGAAGGGTTTCCCCTATGGTTCTTCGCTTCCATGGCATGGGAGGGGCGAGAGCCCCTCCGAGATTGGATCTGTCTCTCTGTTTCTCTCTGCTTTTGCGTTTTTGATTCTGGCCTTTCACCGTTTCTTATATTCCCGGAGATCTGTAACTCTGATTGGGCTGAAATTTTAACACGATTTTTATCCAGATATTGGCTTTCTTGTGGAGAAAGAAGGGCACCAACTGCCTTACGAGATGGCCACGAGGGTCAGGGACGCGCCCCCTGCCTTGTGGCCCCCTCGAGCATCGTCTCACGTTGATTCTTCTTCCCAAAACTCACATATATTCCAAAAAATCTCCGCAAGTTTTTATCCCGTTTGTACTCCGTTTAATATGGATTTTCTGCAAAACGAAAAACATGCAACAAACAGGAACTGGCACTGGGCACTAGATCAATATGTTAGTCCCAAAAATAGTATAAAAAGTTGCCAAAAGTATATGAAAGTTGTATAATATTGGCATGGAACAATAAAAAATTATAGATATGACGGAGACGTATCAGCATCCCCAAGCTTAATTCCTGCTCATCCTCGTGTAGGTAAATGATAAAAAAGATAATTTCTGATGTGGAATGCTACCTAGCATAATCTTGATCATGTAATCTAATCATGGCATGAATATTAAGACACGAGTGATTCAAAGCAATAGTCTATCATTTGACATTAAGACAATAATACTTCAAGCATACTAATAAAGCAAACATGTCTTTTCAAAATAACATGGCCAAAGAAAGTTATCCCTACAAAATCATATGGTCTGGCTATGGTCCATCTTCACCACACAAAGTATTTAAATCATGCACAACCCCGGTTTTAGCCGAGCAATTGTTTCATACTTTAGTATTCTCAAACTTTTTCAACTGTCACGCAATACATGAGCATGAGCCATGGTTATTGAACTATAGGTGGAATAGAATATGATGGTGGAGGTTGTGTGGAGAAGACAAAAAGGAGAAAGTCTCACATCGACGCGGCTAATCAAGGGCTATGGGGATGCCCATCAATTGATGTCAATGTGAGGAGTAGGGATTTCCATGCAACGGATCCACTAAGAGCTATAAGTGTATGAAAGCTCAAATTGGAAACTAAGTGGGTGTGCATCCAACTTGCTTGCTCATGAAGACCTTGGGCATTTGAGGAAGCCCATCATCGGAATATACAAGCCAAGTTCTATAATGAAAATTTCCACTAGTATATGAAAGTGATAACTCAAGAGACTCTCTATATGAAGAACATGGTGCTACTCTGAAGCACAAGTGTGGTAAAAGGATAGTAACATTGCCCCTTCTCTCTTTTTCTCTCATTTTTTGTGTTTTCTCTATCTTTTTTAGAGACTCCCCTCTTTTTTTGGAGACTCTTTCTTTTTTTGGACACTCTTTTGGCCTCTTTTTTTATTTCCTCACATGGGGCAATGCTCTAATAATGATGATCATCACACTTTTGTTTACTTACAACTCGATATTACAACTCGATAAAACTAATACATGATGACTATATGCATGCCTCTGACAGTGTACCAGGATGTGCAATGATCTAGCATAGCAAAGATATCAAAAAACAGACAAGCCATGCAAATATCATGCTAGCCGTCTTACGATCATGCAAAGCAATATGACAATGAATGCTCAAGTCATGTATATGATGATGATGGAAGTTGCATGGCAATATATCTCGGAATGGCTATGGAAATGCCATAATAGGTAGGTATGGTGCCTGTTTTGAGGAAGATATAAGGAGGCTTATGTGTGATAGAGCGTATCATATCACGGGATTTGGATGCACTAGCGAAGTTTGAACCAACTCTCGGGGTGAGAAAGGGCAATGCATGGTACCGAAGAGGCAAGCAATGATGGAAGGGAGAGAGTGTGTATAATCCATGGACTCAACATTAGTCATAAAGAACTCACATACTTATTGGAGAAATTTATTAGCCATCGAAACAAAGTACTACACGCATGCTCCTAGGGGAAGGGTTGGTAGGAGTTAACCATCGCGCGATCCCGACCTCCACATAAAGGATGACAGTCAAAAAATAAATCATACTCCGACTTCGTTACATAATGGTTCACCATACGTGCATGCTTCGGGAATCACAAACCTCAACACAAGTATTTCTATTAATCCACAATTACTCACTAGCATGACTCTAATATCACCACCTTTATATCGCAAAACTATTGCAAGGAATCAAACATATCATATTCAGTGATCTACAAGTTTTATGTAGGATTTTATGACTAACCATGTGAATGACCAATTCCTATCATCTCTCTAAATAGATATAAGTGAAGCAAGAGAGTTTAATTCTTTCTACAAAAGATATGCCCATGCTCTAACAAATATAAGTGAAGCAAAAGAGCATTCTACAAATGGCGGTTTTCTAACAGGCAATCCAAACTTCAAATGATTTAAGCGAAGCACATGAAGCATTCTATAAAGCCATACTCAAAAGATATAAGTGAAGTGCAAAGAGCATTCTATAAATCAACCATGGACTATCTCATACCAGCATGGTGCATCAAAGAAAAGTGAAAACTAAATGCAAAAGACGCTCCAAGATTTGCACATATCACATGAACGAAACGAAACCGAGAACATACCGATACTTGTTGAAGAAAGATGGGATGCCTTCCGGGGCATCCCCAAGCTTAGACGCTTGAGTCTCCTTGAATATTTACTTGGGGTGCCTTGGGCATCCCCAAGCTTGAGCTCTTGCCTCTCCTCCTTGTCCTCATATCGAGACCTCCTCGATCTTTGATCACTTCATCCACACAAAACTCAACAGAAAGCTCGGTAACATCCGTTAGTATAATAAAGCAAATCACTACTCTAAGTACTGTTGCAAACCAATTCATATTTTGTTTTTTCATTTTAGCTACTGTAATATAACTTTTCCATGGCTTAATCCACTGATAGAAATCGATAGTTTCATCAAAACAAGCAAACAATGCATCAAAAACATAATCTGTCTAAAAAAGGACAGTCTGTAGTAATCTGAACATTCACCATACTTATGGTACTCCGAAAATTCTGATTTTTTTTAAAAAATAAACAATTTTTATGGAAAGACATATCAAAAAGTTTCAGAACCATTTGACGTTCCAGTAAAAAATGTAAAAATCGCGCACTACAGCCAATATTTCTGTTTTGCACCGCACAAACCAACAAGCAATGTAAACATCCTAAAGGCAAATCTTGGCACTTTATTTTTATGATACAATGGATTTGTACAAGGGGATAATTATTTTTGTTGAAAAGTTTCTGTAATCAAGGGTCACAAAGTTTCCGTGAGCATGAACAAAGTTCAAGGCTAGCTCCCACTTTAACAATGCTCGTCTTTCTCACTTTCGCTTTTCTTTTTGAAAAAGTTTTATGTTTCCCTCTTTATTTTTTTGTTTTTAAACTATATAAAAGTACACAACAGAAATAAATGACTCGCTAAACCTTCCGGGTTGTCTCCCTGGCAGCGCTTTCTTTAAAGCCATTAAGCTAGGCATATAGTGCTCAAGTAATGGATCCACCCGGATCCCAAGGTATACCAAAGCCAATTTTAATTAACAATGATTTTTGATTTAGTAGTGATCACAAAGTAAAATATATCATGCAACAACGAAGTCTAACTCTCTTCCTATGCATTAGCATGTCATAAAAGAACAATTCATGCACACATAGTAAAGGCCAATGCATAGTATATATAGTTTCTTGCAATTTTATCACATTGGAAACATGGAGAGGCGGAGATGTAGTTCCTCTCCCATAATAATTGCAAGTAGGAGCAGAAAGCACATGCATATTATATCTATCAAAATCATCATGTGTAGTAGTAAAACGCAACCCATCAATATAATCCTTAATAAGGGCAAACTTCTCCGATATAGTGTAGTCGGGAGAATTCAAAAAGATAATAGGACTATCATGTGTGGGTGCAATAGCAACAATTTCATGTTTAACATAAGGAACTATAGCAAGTTCATCTCCATAAGCATAATTCATATTGGCATCTTGGCCACAAGCATAGCAAGCATCATCAAAAAGGGATATTTAAAAAGAATCAATGGGATCATAACAATCATCATAGCGTTCATCCTTCGGTAATTTCAAAGAGAAATTAAACAATGTATGGGATAAAGAGTTACTCTCATTAGATGGTGGGAACGGGTGATCAATCCGCTCTTCTTCCTTTTGTTCTTCGCTCTCCTCCTCATCTTTTTCATCCAATGAGCTCACAATGTCATTAATTTCTTCTTCCATAGGTTCCTGCAAAATATTAGTCTCTTCTTGGACAGTGGAGGAGTCCTGAATATATGGTTTAATATAAGGATTAGAAGCATAATTATCATAGCAATATTTAAGTATGGCCAAATTTTCAGATTTGTAGAGAGTAGTATCACACTCTTCAATAAAAGAAGCAATTTCACAAGTACCCCTAAAACCAACAAGTTCTTCAAGTTGTTGAACATCGTAGTAATTATAAACACCCTTAGTATACGAAGATACAATTACATTATCACTAAACTCACATTGGGAAGGAAGGTGTTTCTTAGGGTCTTTAGGACAACAAGTACAATCATATATGTCACATAAATTCCAAGCATAGCACTCCAAACGATGAATTCGATCTAGTAAAAGTTTCTCTTTTTGAGGTAAGCAGTGTCTCACATACCAAGCATGCTCATCTAAAGATTTTCCCTCAACTAAGCTAGTTGGGGTTTCAGCACGAGCACATAGGGATCGAAGATGATCCAAGTAAAAAGCTTCAGGAGTGTGATAGATTTTGAGTGGTTCTTCAACCATTGGTGTAGTAGGTACAACTATTTTTTTTTGGTATTTTGCGTTTCCTTCCCATAACTAAAGATAGAAAACAAGAGCACAAAATAAAAACTACTCAGTGATAAAGCAAACAAGCACACACGAGAATATTCACTCCACGCTATAACTCCCCGGCAACGGCGCCAGAAAGAGGTCTTGATAACCCACAAGTATAGGGGATCAATTGTAGCCTCTTTCAATAAGTATCCTTTTATGCTATCCAAAAATTCTATATCACTTTCAATCAACAATATGTCATCCACATATAATATCAGAAATGCTACAGAGCTCCCACTCACTTTCTTGTAAATACAGGCTTCTCCGTAAGTCTGCATAAAACTGATAACCCACAAGTATAGGGCATCAATTGTAGCCTCTTTCGATAAGTAAGAGTGTTGAACCCAACGAGGAGCTAAAGGTAGAACAAATATTCCCTCAAGTTTTATCGACCACCGATACAACTCTATGCATGCTTGACGTTCGCTTTACCTAGAACAAGTATAAAACTAGAAGTACTTTGTAGGTGTAACGGGATAGGTTTGCAAGAATATAAAGAGCACGTAAATAAAAACTAGGGGCTGTTTTTGGTAAAGAAGCAATAAAGTTAGTATGGCGAGTGTGGAAAAGTGGTGGTAGGAGTTGCGAAATTGTCCCTAAGCAATTGACTACTTTACTAGACCGATAGCATGTTTTATGTGGGAGAGGCCACTGCTAGCATGTCATCCCTGACTTGGAATTCTATGCATTTGTGATTGGAACTATTAGCAAGCATCCACAACTACTAACGTTCATCAAGGTAAAACCCAACCATAGCATTAAGATATATTGGTCCCCCTTCAATCCTGTATGCATCAACTTCTATGCTAGGTTGAAGCTTCTATCACTCTTGCCCTCCAATACATAGTCCTATCAACATACAACTAACCCTATGGTGTGATCCACGCACGCGCTCATATGATGGGCACCAAAGGACATCAACATAACCACAAGAAAATTAAACCAATCATAGCAATTCACCAATTACCGATAGGATGATGAAAATCTACTCAGACATCATAGGATGGCAACACATCATTGGATAATAATATGAAGCATAAAGCACCATGTTCAAGTAGAGGGTACATCAGGTTGCGGGAGAGTGGACCGCTGTAGATAGATGGGGGAAGGTGATGAAGATGTTGGTGAAGATGACGGAGGTGTTGGTGTAGATCACCGTCGCACGATGATGTCCCCGGCGGTGTTCCAGCGCCACCGGGAGAGAGGGCGAGAGAGCCCCCCTTCTTCTTCTTCTTCCTTGACCTTCTCCCTAGATGGGAGAAGGGTTTCCCCTCCGGTCCTTCGCTTCCATGGCATGGGAGGGGCGAGAGCCCCTCTGAGATTGGATCTGTCTCTCTGTTTCTCTTTGTTTCTGCGTTTTTGATTCTAGCCTTTCACCGTTTCTTATATTCCAGGAGATCCGTAACTCCGATTGGGCCGAAATTTTAACACGATTTGTATCCAGATATTGGCTTTGTTGCGGTGAAAGAAGGGCACCAACCGTCTTACGGGGTGGCCACGAGGGTCAGGGGCGTGCTCACCCCCTGGGGCGTGCCCCTGCCTCGTGGCCCCCTCGAGCATCGTCTCGCATTGATTCTTCTTCCCAAAAATCACATATATTCCAAAAAAAATCTCCGTAAGTTTTTATCCCGTTTGGACTCTATTTGATATGGATTTTCTGCAAAACAAAAAATGCAACAAACAGGAACTGGCACTGGGCACTGGATCAATATGTTAGTCCCAAAAATAGTATAAAAAGTTGCCAAAAGTATATGAAAGTTGTATAATATTAGCATGGAATAATCAAAAATTATAGATACGTCGGAGACGTGTCAAAAACCATATGCTTTGATTATCTCATCAAAGCGTGTATTCCAACTCCGAGATGCTTGCACCAGTCCATAGATGGATCGCTGGAGCTTGCACACCTTGATAGCACCTTTTAGGATCGACAAAACCTTTTGGTTGTATCATATACAATTCTTGTTTAAGAAACCTGTTAAGGAATGTAGTTTTGACGTCCATTTGCCAGATTTGGACAGACTTAAGCATCGCTATGGGTGAGAAAGTCTCATCGTAGTCAACCCTTTGAACTTGTCAAAAACCTTTCGCGACTAGTCGAGCTTCTTGAAGATCCATTTATTTTCTATGGCTTGCCGATCATCGGGCAAGTACACCAAAGTCCATACTTTGTTTTCATACATGGATCCTATCTCAGATTTCATGGCCTCAAGCCATCTTTCGGAATCTGGGCTCATCATAGCTTCTTCATAGTTCGTAGGTTCACCTTGGTCTAATAACATGACTTCCAGGACAGGATTACCATTCCACTCTGGTGTGTATCGTGCTCTGGTTAACCTACGAAGTTTAGTAGTAACTTGATCTAAAGTTTCATGATCATCATCATTAACTTCCTCTCTAGTTGGTGTGGGCATCATGGGAACGGTTTTCTATGATGTGCTACCTTCCAATTCAAGAGAAGGTACAATTACCTCATCAAGTTCTACTTTCCTCCCACTCAATTCTTTCGAGAGAAACTCCTTCTCTAGAAAGGACCCATTCTAAGCAACAAAGATCTTGCCTTCGGATTTGTGGTAGAAGGTGTACCCAATAGTTTCTTTAGGGTATCTATGAAGATGCACTTCTCCAATTTGGGTTCGAGCTTATCAGGCTGAAGCCTCTTGACATAAGCGTCGCATACCCAAACTTTTAAGAAATGACAGCTTAGGTTTCTTGCCAAACCATAGTTCATACGGTGTCATCTCAACGGATTTAGATGATGCCCTATTTAACGTGAATGCGGTTGTCTCTAATGTATAACCCCAAAATGATAGTGGTAAATCGGTAAGAGACATCATAGATCACACCATATCTAACAAAGTATGGTTACGATGCTCGGACACACCATTACACTGTGGTGTTCCATGTGGCATGAGTTGTGAAACTATTCCACATTGTTTTAAATGAAGGCCAAACTCATAACTCAAATATTCGCCTCCACGATCAGATCGTAGAAACTTTATTTTCTTGTTACGATGATTATCCACTTCACTCTGAAATTCTTTGAACTTTTCAAATGTTTCATACTTGAGTTTCATCAAGTAGATATACCCATATCTACTCAAATCATCTGTGAAGGTCAGAAAATAATGATACCTGCGGCGTGCTTCAACACTCATCGGACCGCATACATCGGTATGTATTATTTCCAATAAGTCATCAGCTCGCTCCACTGTTCCAAAGAACGGAGTTTTAGTCATCTTGCCCATAAGGCGTGGTTCGCAAGCATCAAGATTAATAATCAAGTGATTCCAAAAGCTCATCTGCATGGAGTTTCTTCATGCGCTTTACACTATGATCTAAACGGCAGTGCCACAAATATGTTGCACTATCATTATCAACTTTGCATCGCTTGACATCATTATTATGAATATGTGTATCACTACGATCGAGATTCAATAAACCATTTACATTCGGTGTATGACCATAGAAGGTTTTATTCATGTAAATAGAACAACAATTATTCTCTGACTTAATTGAATAGCTGTATTGCAATACACATGATCTAATCATATTAATGCTTAACGCAAACACCAAATAACATTTATTTAGGTTCAACACTAAACCGAAAGGTAGACGAAGTGTGCGATAGTGATCATATAAACCTTGGAACCAATTCCAACACACATCGTCACCTGCCCTTAACTAGTCTCTGTTTATTTTGCAACTCCTGTTTTGAGTTACTAATCTCAGCAACTGAACCGGTATCAAATACACATGGGCTACTACGAACACTAGTAAGGTACACATCAATAGTATGTATATCAAATATACTTTTGTTCACTTTGCCATCCTTCTTATCCTCCAAGTATTTGGGGCAGTTCCGCTTCTAGTGACCATTCCTTTTGCAGTAGAAGCACTTAGTTTCAGGCTTAGGTCCAGCTTTGCGCTTCTTCACGGAAGTGGCAACTTGTTTTCCATTCTTTTTGAAGTTCCCTTTCTTTTCCCTTTGCCCTTTTCTTGAAACTAGTGGTCTTGTTAACCATCAACACTTGATGCTCTTTCTTGATTTCTACCTTCGCCGATTTTGGCATCGCAAAGAGCCCGGGAATCGGTTTCGTCATCCCTTGCACATTATAGTTCATCACGAAGTTCTAGCAGCTTGGTGATAGTGACCAGAGAACTCTTGTCAATCACTATCTTATCTGGAAGATTAACTCCCACTTGATTCAAGCGACTGTAGTACCCAGACATTCTGAGCACATGCTCACTGGCTGAGCTATTCTCCTCCATCTTGTAGGCAAAGAACTTGCCAGAGGTCTCATACCTCTCGACATGGGCATGAGTCTGAAATACCAATTTCAGCTCTTGGAACATCTCATATGCTCCGTGGTGTTCAAAATGTTTTTGAAGTTGTCGGCATACTGGATTTGGGGGTATACAGCCCTGCCTGCCTGCGACCCACCACGTGGCTCCATCGGCGGCCTGGTACGGCCCAGCTTCAGCATCAACAACACAATACCCTCGCGAGGCAGGCGATGCCAAGACCCCTGAGGGAATAGGCCTCACCAGGCTGGCTCCTGAGGGGCAGAGAATTCTATGCAAGGTTACCTCACGAGGCTTAGCTGACGTGAGCCATGACGACCAAGGCCAGGCGGGCACCAGGTGGCCGCAGAGCGCATGTTTCCTCTTTGGTGCAAAGGAGGCAAGCTACAGGCACGGAGTCCCGAGGAATCAGCCAAAGGTTTCCATTTTGGTACAACAAGACCAAGATCGCCAGGACGGCAGGACAGAGGTCATAGACGAGCCCACCACGGCGTCACGACCAGAGGCTTTACGCAGGCGAAGACTACTTTTGTTAGGATAAGCTATACTACTTGTCCCCTTTCAAATCCGGCCGTTGTGGGATCCCTTCCCGCCAACATTTGGGAAGAGGACCAAGGCCACTATAAATAGGACTAGCCACCACCATGGAAGGGGGACGGAACCCAAGACAAGTAGAACTAGCACACACCACACCAGCCCAAGAACACCTCACCTCCGGAGGCTCGTTCATCCATTGTACTAGTTCATCCTCAGCCCTTCGAGGCAATCCACCAAAACGCTGGATTAGGGTATTACACCGCAAGGTGGCCCGAACCAGGATAAGTTGCTGTGCCTCTTTATCTCTTTGAGCTCGACGCTCTAGGATTAGGAGGATCGCGAGTAGGCAGGCTGGGTTGGTTGAGATCTCCGCACGCACCCAAGAGTTCGAACCTCTCAAGGGATTGTGGATCCCATAATCCAACATTTGGCGCGCCAGGTAGGGGTGCATCAGTATCTTCTTCCTCGACCACTAGATCGTGCCGCTAACTCTGATGGCGGGCGCTCCTCCATCGGCCTGGTCGACACGTGTTCCCGAAGAAGCGACGGGGTTGCGCTGCTTCACCCTCTCCCTGCGGCAAGTGCAATGGCCGCCCAAGTTCCGACCAGAGATGCCACCGTGCTATGACGGTGCGGCAGATCTGGCCCCCTTTCTTCAAGCATACGAGGAGGCAGTTTGGGCGACCGGCGGAGACGACAAGGTGAAGGCCAACTGGCTCCCGATGGCCCTTGTAGGCGTGCCGCGCGCCTGGTTGCTCAACCTGCCGGCATCCTCTGTGGCCTCTTGGGGGAGCTGTGCAACCTCTTCCTTGCCCACTATGCGGCACCGGCGCCCCCAGTCGTCGCATCTCTCCTAGGTGGCTCGCAGGCACCACCCTCTGACCGCCACATCAAGCAGTTCTACCAGCGAGTAGGTGCCATTCAGGCGAGCTCGGGGGCTCCCCGGGCTAGGCGGCGCCCAAGGCCGACCTCACCTTCGGCCCCAAGGATCACCCCGCCGCCACGACGGGAGCAGGCGCGCTCCCAATGCTTTGCACCCCCACCGTCTGCCATGTGGCGATCACCAGTACCCTCATCGACGGCGGAGCCGGCCTCAACATGCTCTCTCCGGAGGCGTTCGGCTTGCTCCATGTGCTGCCCAGCCAGCTCCGCTCCTCCAAGCCTTTCTCCGAGGTCGGCGGCGACTCCACCAGGCCTCTGGGGCAGATCCATCTCCCTGTCACCTTTGGGACCCGCGACAACTACTGCACCGAGCTCATCGACTTCGACATCGCCAAGATCGACCTATCGTACAATGCTATTTTGGGATACCCGGCCTCGGCCCAGTTTATGGCTGCGACCCACCCCGTGTACAACCTCATGAAGATGCCTAGCAGCAACAGTGTCCTCACGGTGGCGGGGGACACCAAAGGCGTGCTGCAGGCCCTCAAGCTCGCCTTTAGGACAGCCGCGTCCACGCTGCCTGACGAGAAGAGGGGTCAGGTGGCCCCGGAAGCAGCGCTGGCCAAGAAGAAGCAGTTGTTCTCCCAAGACCGAGCCGAGACGAAGCAAGTGCTGGTCTATGAGGATGGGATGGCCAGCGCCACCTTCACTATATGGGCTGGCCTCCCTGAGGATCAAGAGGAGGCATTGATCAACTTTTTGCGAGCCAACAAGGATGTATTCACTTGGGAACCCAAACACCTGGCTGGGGTCCCAATGGGGATAATCAAGCACCACCTGAGGGTATATCCAAGCATGCGGCCAGTGAAGCAGAAGGCTCACCGCCAGTCCGCCGAGAAGCATGCCTTCATCATCCAAGAAACCCGTAAGCTACAAGCCGACGGGGGTCATCAGAGAGGTATGGTACCCAGAGTGACTAGCGAACCCCGTCATCATCCCCAAGAAAGGATGGAAGGAGCGCATGTGTGTCGACTTCACCAACCTCAACAAGGCCTGCCCGCAAGATCCCTTCCCTCTCCCTCGCATCGACCAGATCGTTGACTCCACCACCGAATGCGACCTGTTGTGCTTCCTGGATGCCTTCTCCGGCTACCACCAGATCAAGATGGCCGTGGAGGATGTGGAGAAGACAGAGTTCCTCACCCCCTGCAGGGTGTACTGCTACACCTGTATGCCCTTCGGGCTGCATAATGCGGGGGCAACCTTCCACCGACTAATGCATATCACCCTGGGTTTGCAGATCGGGAGGACGCAGAGGCCTATGTTGATGACATAGTGGTGAAGTCTCGGGAGGCTATGACCCTGATAGAAGATCAGGAGGAGATGTTCGCCAGCCTGCGCAAGGTGGATCTTTGGCTTAACCCCGAGAAGTGTGTGTTCAGGGTCCCTTCCAGCAAGCTGCTGGGCTTCTTGGTGTCGTACAGACGGATCGAGGCCAACTCAGAGAAGGTCAAGGCGATAGAGGACATGAATCCCCCACAGACCCTGAAGTAGATGCATAAGCTAGTGGGCTGCCTAACTTCACTTGGGCATTTCATTTCCAAGCTGGGGGAGCACGCCCTCCCGTTTTTCAAGATGATGAAGAGGAAGGAGCCATTCAAGTGGACCCCAGAGGCAGACACAACCTTCCAGGACCTCAAGAGATATTTGACCAGCCCGCCAGTGATGGTGGCACCGTGCCCCCTCGAGACCTTGGTGCTCTATCTGGCAGCCACCCCTCACTTAGCCAGCGCCGCCCTGGTGGCGCTAAGGAAGGAATGCCCGATCAAGAAACCTCAGCATGATGCACAACCATCAAGCAAGGCGCAGCACCCTCAGGACGATGCATCTGGGGCCTCGACCAACCCGGTGGCCGACATTCCTCCCGAGGCCACGATTGATCCCGCGGCTATCAAGGCTCCCGAGGGCGGGCCTCATGAAGCCATGGAGGACCTGCGCCCTCGCGAAGAACAAGACTCCGCTGATGCCTCCCCACTCGTCGAGCACCCTGTTTACTTCGTCAGCACGGTACCGAGGGAGGCCCGGGCGCGCAACCCCACGCCTCAGAAGCTCCTGCTTGCACTCCTGATCGCCTCCAGGAAATTGTGCCACTACTTTCAAGGCCACCCCATCAAGGTTGTTTCAGCGTACCCGCTGGAGAGGGTGCTCTGGAGCCTGAACGTAGCCGAGCGAGTTGCTGAATGGAACATAGAGCTTCAGGCATTGAATCTCGAGTTCAGCACCACCAGGTTCATCAAGGGTCCGGCCCTCGCGGACTTTGTGGCCGAGTGGACTGACGCTCCCGACCATGGAGTAAGCGAGGACTGCTCCCTCCTGCCAGGAGACGAGGAGCCGGATGAATGGATCATGTACTTCGACGGGGCGTTTGTGCGACAAGGCGTGGGAGCGGGGGCCGTCCTCATCTCACCCACTAAGGACAAGCTCTGTTATGCAGTGCAACTCTGCTTTCAGCAGGGCGAGAAGGTATCCAACAACATCGCAGGATTCGAAGGCTTGCTCGGTGGACTCAGGGCCGCGGCCACGCTAGGAGTGAAGCGCCTCACCATCAAGGGCGGCTCTCAGCTTCTCGTCAACTTCTCCAACAAGGAGTGCACGCCTAAGGACGAGCACATGGAGGCGTACCTAGAGGAGGTGCGCAAGATGGAGAAGCGGTTCATGGGCATGGAGCTGCAGCACGTGCCATGCGGAACGAACAAGGAAGTGGGAAACATCGCCAAGAGAGCCTCCTGCAAGCTCCCTCGGGAGCCGGGGGTGTTTGAGGAGCGGCTCTTCAAGCCATCTGCGACCCCCCGCGTCAAGACTCCAGCACCGCCTCAGGAGGACTTGCCACAGGCACCCGAGATGGGCGCCCCAGCCTGTGGTCACCCCTCGGGAGTCCGCCTGCTGCTCGCGCTCGTGCCTCAGGAGGGGTGCTGGACCGAAGATTTCAAGGCGTACTTGCTTCAAGGGACCCTGCCAGAGAAGGAGGAGGACGCCGAGCGCATGGCCCGTCAAGCCACCGCGTACTACATCAAGGATGGTGAGTTATATCACAAGAGGCCCAATGACGTTTCGTTGCAGTGCATCTCCAGGGAACAGGGACTCGAGCTGCTAGCGGACATACATGGTGGGGACTGCGGGCATCATTTCTCGTCGCGCCCTCTGATGGGCAAGGCGTTCTGCAACGGCTTCTACTGGCCCACCGCGCTCAACAACGCTACAGAGCTGGTGCGCTCTTTTGAAGCATGCTAGTTTCACGCCAAGCAGATCCACCAACCCATGCAAGGCCTCCAGACGATCCCGCTCATGTGGCCGTTCGCAGTCTGGGGGCTGGACATCTTGGGACAATTCCCTCGGGCGCCAGGGGGCTACCGATACCTCTACATCGCCATCAACAAGTTCACCAAGTGGGCGGAGGTAGAAGCCGTGCACACTATCCCAGCTGGATCGCCCGTCAAGTTCATCAAGGGAATCGTGAGCCAGTTTGGGGTCCCCAACCGCATCATCACTGACAACGGCTCGCAGTTCACCAGCAACCTTTTCAAAACATATTGTGCTAACCTTGGAACACAGATCTGCTACACCTCAGTAGCACACCCGCGGAGCAACGACCAGGCCGAGAGGGACAATGTGGAAGTCCTGAGGGGCCTCAAGACCCGAACCTTTAAGAAGAAGCTCGAGGCCTGCAGAAGGGGCTGGCTCGACGAGCTGCAGTCTATGATGTGGTCCATCCGCACCACCGCGACCAAGCCAACAGGAGAGACGCCGTTCTTCCTCGTCTACGGAGCAGAAGCGGTTCTCCCTCATGAGGTCAAGCATCGCTCAACGCGGGTCCTGGCGTTCGATGAGACGCGGCAGGACGCCATGTGGGGGATGGATCTCATGCTAGGGGAGGAACGTCACCGTCAAGCCTCGGTCCGGGCGGCGAGGTACCAGCAGGCGCTGCGGCGGTACCACTCTCGCAGCGTCCGCTCCAGGACATTGGAGGTGGGCGACCTCATCCTGAGGCGGGTGCTCTCCAGGGAGGGGCTGCACAAGCTCTCTCCCATGTGTGAGGGCCTGTTTAGGATTGCCCGCGTCTCCATGCCTGGCGCCGCGCGCCTAGAGACATAGGACGGGGTCCCCATCCAGAACGCCTGGAACATGCAGCACCTCTGGAAGTTCTACCCCTGAAGAAAGGCTCCGGCCTGTGAAGCAAGGCTCCGGCCTGTGAAGGTCTCCGCTCATGACACTCTCACGTAATAATGAGTGGGGCTGTACACGCCCCAGAGTCTCCTGAGAGTTGCCCTGGGGCCTCATGGGGGCTCCCTCCCACGTCTTAGTGGTAGCACTTAGCTCCGCACTGGTGAGAAGACTAGATTAGGTGCCGGACGCGGCTTTTCATTTGCTTTCTGAAGTTGCTTGCAGTTTTTAGTAATCTTTCAATGGATTTGATATTCTAGAACACTGGTTCCTCGAGCTGTTTCCTTCTCCTGGGCTGTTTTTGGCCTAAGGGCATGAGAGAGGTGGAAGTCGCCCGTCACTTCTTCTCGTGCACCTCGCGCGTGGGGCTAGGTAGGTGTGTGCGCCCTGGGCTTGCCTTTGCACGCACGCACCATGCCGAACCCTAGTATTTCGGCTTCATCCTCGCGAGGAGCCCTCGATCAAGTCCACGGGCAACAACACCCCTCATCTCCGTGCCCCCCGGGCAGCACGCCATGGTGCATCAGGTCTGAGCTAATCCATGGCAGGGGGCTCACGTAAGGAGGAGTGAGCCGCTCGAAAGTTTTCTCTTCCTTCAAAGACAGCTCAACCCTGTCGTGGCTCCTAAGACCCCAAGGCGTTTCTTCCAGGGGCTGCACCCAACTGCCCGAGGAAGGGGGGCCCCGTCAAGTACCTAAGGCCAGGTTTTCATGAGGTGAAAAATGACTGCACATACCAAGATAAGCTTTCCTACTTTGACTCACCCAGATCGCAAACATTACAGCAAAGCATCAAGATAGCAAGCATAGCATAAATGGCATAACTGCCACAGTTCATTACACGCCCCCGCAGGGTACGTCTTTCTTTTTTTGAATTATAGGAGAAAGGAAAGGCTAAACAAAGAAGGCCCGAAGGCGTACGAGCTCGGCACCAGCACCGCATCCTCAAGTAGCACCTCAAGGTGGCCCGACGCTTCACTAGTTATCCCATAGGTGACCCGGAGCCACCGGCCTTGAGTCGAAGTTCGCCGGCTCCCAGCTTCACGCCGGGCTCCTCTCCAGCTTCACTAGAGCGTCGTGGCGGGACGAACCCCCGACATCCTTGACCCGAGCACGATAACGCGGGGGTAGGTCGTAGCCGCCACTACTCAAGCTCTCATCCGAGGAAGAGCTGCCATCACGGGAGGAGGAGCACGCGTCGCCAAGACCCTCACGTAGAGGGTCGCCAGACCATCGTACTTGAAGTGGAGGGTGCACCTTCCGCCCAGGCCATGCGCGCGGGCAAAGGTCTGCCAGCCACGGGTTAGGACCATGTTGCCGGAGGCGGCGACCTCGGTACCAACCCACGAAGCCCTGCTGCAGCAACCATCAGCCTGCAGCCAGAGACCATCGAGCCCCGAAGAAGGAAGCTCGCCAGAGAAGAAGCGCGGGAGGCGGCGCGAGGTGCCGGTCGAGCTCTCCAACCACACCACGAACTGAGGAAGCACATCCAGCAAGGAGAAGCACGGCCGAGGCGGGCGCACGATCACGGCACGTCTCCCTTCGTCATGGGGGTTGCTCCGAAGCTGGTGGCCCCCGCCGCAAGAAGAGGTGCCGTTGTGGGCACCAAGAGCAACGCCGCCTTTGGGGGGTGCGCACCCGCGCCCCCTACATCAAAGGAGCCGCGGGGTGCTTGCGAGGACGGCCGCAGCCCCTCTTAGGAGGTAGAGAGGTTGGCCCCTCCTTAGAGGCTTTCCCCTTCTCGGCCGCTGAAAACCTCCTCGGCGACGCCATGGGAGGAGGATGGAGAAGAGAAAAGCAGGCGGGAGCAAGATGAAGGAGAGATGGGCGGGGGGGCTCTGCCCCTCCCTCACATTTATAGCCAAGGGAGGCCAACCACCGGCCTCCACGACCTCGCGCCATCATGACCTTTTGAATGCCTCATCGACCAGTCAAGTCGAGCAGTTGCCAAGGCAGCGTGGGGAAGCGGAGTTGCCCACGTCCCATCAATCGCCACGCATCATCAAGGCCGTAGGCGGTTAGGGCCCGCGGCGCTCCACACTTGCCCTTTGGCTTCGCTTGGAAGCCAAGTCCGAGTGCGCCTTGGGCCCGGGGGCTACTGTCGGTGTCCTAGATTTGGGGGGTATCCAGCCCTGCCTGCCTGCGGCCCACCACGTGGCTCCATCAATGGCCTGGTACGGCCCAGCTTCAGCATCAACAACACAAGGCCCTCGCAAGGGTCCAAGCCTCATGAGGCAGGCGACGCCAAGACCCCCGAGGGAATAGGCCTCGCCAGGCTGGCTCTTGAGGGGCAGAGAATTCTATGCAAGGTTACCTCACGAGGCTCAGCTGACATGAGCCATGACGACCAAGGCCAGGCGGGCGCGGAGCGCAGGTTTCCTCTTTGGTGCAAAGGAGGCAAGCCACAGGCACGGAGTCCCGAGGAATCAGCCAAAGGTTTCCATTTTGATGCAACAAGACCAAGACCGCCAGGACGGAGGTTATCGACGAGCTCACCACGGCGTCACGACCAGAGGCTTTACATAGGCGAAGACTACTTTTGTCAGGATACGCTTTACTACTTGTCCCCTTTCAAATCCGGCCGTTGTGGGATCCCTTCCCGCCAACATTTGGGAAGAGGACCAAGGCCACTATAAATAGGACTAGCCACCACCATGGAAGGGGGACGGAACCCAAGACAAGTAGAACTAGCACACACCACACCAGCCCAAGCACACCTCACCTCCTGAGGCTCGTTCATCCATTGTACTAGTTCATCCTCAGCCCTTTGAGGCAATCCATCAAAACGCTGGAGTAGGGTATTACACCGCAAGGTGGCCCAAACCAGGATAAACTGTTGTGTCTCTTTGTCTCTTTGAGCTTGGCATGCTAGGCTTAGGAGGATCGCGAGTAGGCAGGCTGGGTAGGTTGAGATCTCTGCACGCACCCCAAAGTTCGAACCTCTCAAGGGTTTGCAGATCCCATAATCCGACAAAAGTCCCGGTTCTAAGCCGCAAAGCATGGTGCACTAAACTATCAAGTAGTCATCATACCGAGCTTGTCAAACATTCATAACGTCTGTATCTGCTCATGCAATAGGTCTGTCATCTAGCAGTGCATCAAGGACATAATTCCTTTATGCAGCAATGAGGATAACCCTCAGATCATGGACCCAGTCCGCATCATTGCTACTATCATCTTTCAACTTATTTTTCTCTAGGAACATATCAAAAATAGGGGAAATATATTGTGAGCTATTGATCTACAACATAGATTTGCAAATACTATCAGGACTAAGTTCATGATAAATTATGTTCAATTAATCAAATTACTAATGAACTCCCACTTAAATAAACATCTATCAAGTTATCTAAGTGATACGTGATCCAAATCAACTAACCCATGTCCGATCATCACGTGAGATGGGTAGTCATCAATGGTGAACATCTCTATGTTGATCATATCTATTATAAGACTCACGTTTGACCTTTCGGTCTCCAGTGTTTCGAGACCATGTCTGTACATGCTAGGCTCGTCAAGTTTAACCCAAGTATTCTGCATGTGCAAAACTGTCTTACACCCGTTGTATGTGAACGTAGAGTCTATCACACCCGATCATCACGTGGTGTCTCGAAACGACGAACTTTCACAATGGTGCATACCTGGGGAGACCACTTATATCTTGAAATTTAGTGAAGGGATCATCTTATAATGCTACCGTCATTCTAAGCAAAATAAGATGCATAAAAGATAAACATCAGATGCAATCAAAAAAATATGCCACATGATATGGTCGTCATCATCTCATGCTTTTGATCTTCATCTCCAAGGCATCATCATGATCTCCATCGTCACCGGCTTGACACCTTGATCTCCATCGTTGCGTCGTGGCCGTCTCACCAACTATTGCTTCTACAACTATTGCTAATGCATAGCAATAAAGTAAAGCAATTACATGGCATTTGCATTTCATACAATAAAGAGACAACCATAAGGCTCATGCCGGTTGCCGATAACTTACAATACATGATCATCTCATACAAATAACGTATATCACATCATGTCTTGACCATATCACATCACAACATACCCTGCAAAAACAAGTTAGACGTCCTCTACTTTGTTGTTGCAAGTTTTACGTGGCTGCTATGGATTTCTAGCAAGAACCGTTCTTACCTACGGCAAAAACCACAACGGTGAATTATAAAGTTTGCTGTTTTAACCTTCTTCAAGGACCGGCCACAGTCAAATTTGATTCAACTAAAGTAGAAGAAATAGACACCCGCCAGCCACCTTTATGCAAAACTAGTTGCATGTCAGTCGGTGTAACCGGTCTCATGTGCGTGGACATGTAAGGTTGGTCCAGGCCGCTTCATTCCATAGTGCCGTCGAATCAAAATAAGACGTTGGTGGTAAGTAGTATGAACATCACCGCCCACAACTTCTTTGTGTTCTAATCGTGCATATCATCTACGCATAGACCTGGCTCATGATGCCACTGTTGGGGAACATTGCATGGAAAACAAAAAAAAATTCTACGCACACGCAATGATCTATCCATGGAGATGCATAGCAATGAGAGGGATAGTGTGTCTTCATACCCTCGTAGACCGTAAGTGGAAGCGTCTCACAACACGGTTGATGTAGTCGAACTTTCTTCATGCTCCAAACGATCTAGTACCGGACACACGTCACCTCCGTGTTCTGCACACGCTCAACTCGATGACGTCCTTCACCTTATTGATCCAGCAAGACGGCGAGGAAGTGGATGAGTTCCGGCAGCACGACAACATGGTGACGGTGATGGTGAAGTGATCTCTGCAGGGCTTCACCTAAGCACTACGAGAATATGACCGGGGGTGTAAACAGTGGAGGGGGCACCGCACACGGCTAGGTGCTACCTATTGAGCATGCGTTGGTTTTCCCTTAGAGAGGAAAGGGTGATGCAGCAAAGTAGCGTAAGTATTTCCTTCAGTTTTTGAGAACCAAGGTATCAATCCAGTAGGAGGCTACACTCAAATCCCTCGTACCTGCACGAACAAATAAGAACCTGGCAACCAACATGATAAAGGGGTTGTCAATCCCTTCACGGCCACTTGCAAAAGTGAGATCTGAAAGAGATAATAAGATAACTATTTTTGGTATTCTTATAGATTGGAAAGTAAAGATTGCAAAATAAAATAGATTGGAAACTTATATGATGGAGAATTAGACCAAGGGGCCATAGGTTTCACTAGTGGCTTCTCTCAAGATAGCATAAGTATTACGATGGGTGAACAAATTACAGTTGAGCAATTGATAGAAAAGTGCATAGTTACGAAAATATCTAGGCATGATCATGTATATAGGCATCACGTCCGCGACAAGTAGATCGAAACAATTCTGCATCTACTACTATTACTCCACACATCGACCGCTATCCAGCATGCATCTAGAGTATTAAGTTCATAAGAACAGAGTAAAGCATTAGGCAAGATGACATGATGTAGAGGGATAAACTCAAGCAATATGATATAAACCCCATCTTTTTATCCTCGATGGCAACAATACAATACGTGCCTTGCTGTCCCTGCTGTCACTGGGAAAGGACACCGCAATATTGAACCCAAAGCTAAGCACTTCTCCCATTGCAAGAAAGATCAATCTAGTAGGCCAAACCAAAATGATAATTCGAAGAGACTTGCAAAGATAACAAATCATACATAAAAGAATTCAGAGGAGATTCAAATATTATTCATAGATAATCTTTATCATAAACCCACAATTCATCGGATCTCGACAAACACACCGCAAAAAGAACTACATCGAATAGGTCTCCAAGAAGATCGAGGAGAACTTTGTATTGAGAATCAAAGAGAAAGAAGAAGCCATGTAGCTAATAACTATGGACCCGAAGGTCTGAGGTAAACTACTCACGCTTCATTGGAGAGGCTATGGTGTTGATG
Source organism: Triticum dicoccoides (assembly GCF_002162155.2). Lineage (NCBI taxonomy): Eukaryota > Viridiplantae > Streptophyta > Magnoliopsida > Poales > Poaceae > Triticum > Triticum dicoccoides. Next base: position 556,062,859 of record NC_041383.1, read on the forward strand.
TAGAAGCCCTCCATGATCGATTCCCCCTCCGGCGGAGCGCCAGAAAAGGCCCCAAGATGAGATCTCACGGGTACAGAAGGTTGCGGTGGTGAAAATAGGGTTTCGTGGTGCTCTTGGATGTTTTCAGGGTATATGAGTATATATATAGGCAAAAGAAGTCGGTCAGTGGAGCCACGAGGGGCCCACGATGGTGGGGGGAGCACCTACTCCCCCTGGGCGCGCCTCCCTGCCTTGTGGCCGCCTTGTTGCTTCCTTGACGTCACTCCAAGTCTCCTGGATTGCATTTGTTCCAAAAACAATACTCCCGAAGGTTTAATTCCGTTTGGACTCCGTTTGATATTCCTTTTCTGTGAAACACTGAAATAGGCAAAAAACATCAATTTGCACTGGGCCTCCGGTTAATAGGTCAGTCCCAAAAATAATATAAAATTGCATAGTAAAGCCCATTAAACATCCAAAACAGATAATATAATAGCATGGAACAATAAAAAATTATAGATACGTTGGAGACGTGTCAAGCATCCCCAAGCTTAATTCCTGCTTGTCCTCGAGTAGGTAAATGATAAAAACAGAATTTTTGATGTGGGATGCTACCTAAGATAATTATCAATGTAATTTTCTTTATTGTGGCATGAATGTTCAGATCCGAAAGATTCAAGATAAAATTTTAATATTGACATAATGTCACGCCTAATATGCGACCCTATCCAAAAGGAACTCGAAGGTCCCACCAAGGATAGACCCGCATATTGGAACACTTTTGCAAGGTGGATATCATTACATCAGCATTACATAATAGATGTGGATACATACAAGAGGCATACAATGCCACACGAATACAACATCATCTTACATAAGAGCACCATCCGACTACGGATGAAACACAAATAGAAGCTCAAACGACATCCACCCTGCTAGCCCAGGCTGCCGACCTGGAACCTATCCCCTGGTCGAAGAAGAAGCAGAAGAAGAACTCTAAACAAGCAAACATCACTCTCGCGTCATGACCATCACAAAACCTGTACCTGCAACTGTTGTTGTAGTAATCTGTGAGCCACGAGGACTCAGCAATACCATTACCATGGGTATCAAGACTAGCAAAGCTTAATAGGTAAGGAAGGGGGTAAAGTGGTGAGGTTGCAGCAGCGACTAAGCATATATGGTGGCTAACATACGCAAATAAGAGCGAGAAGAGAACAAGCGGAGCGGTCGTGAAGCTAGCAATGATCAAGAGGTGATCCTGAACACCTACTTACGTCAAACATAACACAGAAACCGTGTTCACTTCCCGGACTCCGCCGAGAAGATACCATCACGGCTACACACGCGGTTGATGCGTTTTAATTCGGATCTGGTGTCAAGTTGTCTACAACCGGACATTAACAAATTCCCATCTGTCAATAACTGCAGGCACAGCTTTCGAAAGATTATACCCTGCAGGGGTGTCCAAACTTAGCCCATGATAAGCTCTCGCGATCAACGAAGGATATTCCTTCTCCCAGGAAGACCCAATCAGACTCGGAATCCCGGTTTACAAGACATTTCGACAATGGTAAAACAAGACCAGCAAAGCCGCCCGATGCGCCGACAATCCCGATAGGAGCTGCACATATCTCGGTCTCAGGGCAACACCGGATGACACATCCTACGAGTAAAACCAAACCTCGAGTTTCCCCGAGGGGGCCCCGCAGTCTACTCGGTTCGGACCAACACTTAGACAAGCACTGGCCTAGGGGGGCTAAAATAAAGATGACCCTCGAGAGCGCGACTCCCAAGGGAAAAGTAGGTGGTGGTGAGGCAAATGGTAAAACCAAGGTTGGGCCTTGCTGGAGGAGTTTTATTCAAAGCGAACTGTCAAGGGGGTCCCATAAATCACCCAACCGCGTAAGGAACGCAAAATCCGGGAACATAACACCGGTATGCCGGAAACTAGGGCGGCAAGAGTGGAACAAAACACCAGGCAAAAGGCCGAGTCTTCCGCCCTTTACCAAGTATATAGATGCATTAATAATAATATAAGAGATATTGTCATATCCCAACATAAATCCTGTCCACCATGGAGCAATCTTCAACTTCACCTGCAACTAACAACGCTATAAGAGGGGCTGAGCAAAGTGGTAACATAGCCAAACAACGGTTTGCTAGGAAGGGTGTCAAAGGTTAGAGGTTCATGGCAATTTGGGAGGCTTGATGAGCAAAAGATAGGTAACGCAGCATAGCGATAGAACAAAGCAACTAGCATAGCAATGATAGTAGTGAGATCCAGGGTAGCGGTCATCTTGCCTGAAATCCCGCTAGGAAGAAGAACGAGTCCATGAAGAAGACGAACGGATGAAGCCAAACCAAGCGTAGACGAACGAATCCTCACGATCGCAATGAAACAGGAACTATCGAAAAGAAGCACACAACATGGTAAACACACCACACGTAGACAAGACATGATGCACAAACAAGCATGATGCATGACAAAGCCGCATGAAGCTACTCATGGCAAGAGACGGTGGAAACAAGAGCAACACATCAAAGCAAGTTTAAATGAGGCCGGAAACAACATATAACAATTCCGGTAAGTCCTCATATGCAAATTTCGAAGTTGGTCCAGATCTGAATAAACCTTAAGTTGAAGTTGTTAAACAGCAAGTTAAAGAGCACCAAGAGGATCTACACGAAATTCTAGTCAAGTTACATATAAAGGTCATTTAATTCGGAGCTACGGCCTAGAAGATATGAGCAAAACAAGTTAAACATGGCATTGATGCAAAATGCACCCAAACATCAAGAAAACACCTCAAAACAAGGATGCAACATGATAATATGAAACTACATGCAAAATCAAGCAAGTTTCATATAGAGCACACTCAAAACGGAGCAACGGTTCAACACATACACTCTATACAAGTTATAGCAACAATCTGTCCAAAACAGCAACTAGGCATATTGCAAGCATCAAAACAATATGCTACAGCACCTCAACGTAATAACAAAAGGAATGGGCATGAATTACAGGTAAATCATAACAAAACATGAACACTGAGCTATCTCCAGAAATCACTAGAACATGCTCAAACACACATGGCAAGATTGCAAATAATAACAGTTACAGACTTATCAGGAAATAACATCAGGTTGCAATGTTTAGAGCTATAAAACAACATGTTACAGGAACTGATCATGGCAAACAAAGGCATGGAATGAATCTACTAATAGCATGGAACAAAAGTCCCTTACTGACCATGAGCCAAAAAGGATCAGAAGAAATGATGGCATCCATGTAAACATGGCAAGTTATATGACATATTCAAACATGGCAGGAACAACAATAAGTACACATGTTGGTGAGCTTGAACCACTGACCACAGAGCAATACATGGCATGGCAAGGCAACCAATAGCAAGAATACATGATTATGAAGCTAATCATGGCAAGATCAAGTTCATAGGGTGCATGGATCACTAGGAAATCACATGGCAAAACTGAACTTCATGTTAACAGGCTCACAGCAACATCATTTAGCAAGTTTAGAGCAAGATATGAACAATCTACAGCAAGCTATAAATGCAACCAGGGCCATGGATGGATAGCTCATAAACATATGTACAAAACATCCTTACTGAAGTATCTCAAAATAAGCATGGATCTCTCTGTAGCATCATGTTTACATGGCATAAAAATAACAGCAGAACAGGGACTGAAATCAGCAACATCATGAGGCCTAGTTTACATGCTTGTGCTAGTCACCACATTGATCACAAAAATACATGGAATACACCCCTGTAAATAAGTCATGGCATATATCAAAACACATGTAGGCATCAACCTCATAGGATGCACACATCAATCATGGCAAAAATGACAAATGAGCATGTTATAACAGTTTCAGCAGATTAACAGCAACATGCACTCTTGCAATGATGATTCAGGCATCAAGATGACCTCAAATGAACATGACGCAATGGAATGAAATGAAGTACTCGTTGAGGCGAACAATTTGACATATTACACGCATGAAAAGGAGCTACGGATGCAGAGATACAATGCGATGAACATGGCATGATTATGCAAAAAATATATTCGGGACTTAGGCAAAATCGGGGAAGGGGAAAAGTCAACCTCGTCTGCACATATTTCGAGGCGAGGCGGCTCGCCGGAGTTGGACGTGGTGGTGGCCGGAGACGGGCGGGGAAGGTCTCCTCCGACCGGATCCGGCCGGATCCGGCGCGGGGCGGCGAGTGGGCGGCGGGAGGCGCGGCGCCCGAGGCGCAGCCGGGCGGCGTAGGAGGCGAGGCAACGGCAGCCGGCGAGGGACGGGGCAGGCGCGGGCCGGCGGGGATCCGGGGTGGCGGTGGCGCTCCGCCGCCGGAGGAGAGGAGGCGGAGGCGGCGCAGGGCGGGCGGAGCCCGGCGGCGGCGTGGTCGGCGGCTCCCGCGGGCGCGCGGCGACGGCGGCCACGTGGCATGCTCCGATTCACGTGGGGAGCGGCGGCGGACGCGTCCGGCCGGGGACGGACATGTTCGGCGCGGCGCAGAGGGAAAAAATCTAGGGTTTGGGGTTGGACTACGGGATTTTTGGGGGAGGGCATATTTATAGATAGAGGGAGCTAGGAGAGTCCAAATGAGGAGCGGTTTTCGGCCACGCGATCGTGATCGAACGACCGAGAGCATGGAGGGGAGTTTGCTGGGTTTTGGGCCACTTTGGAAGGGGTGTTGGGCTGCACACAAAAGAGGCCTTTGCGGTTACCCGGTTAACCGTTGGAGTATCAAACGACCTCCAAATGGCACGAAACTTGACAGGCAGTCTACCGGTGCTATACCAAGGCCGCTTGGCAAACCTCGGGGCATTCCGAGAAAGTTTAACACCCACTCACAACGAGAGACAAAAGGGGGACGTCGGAGGACATAGGAGTGCCGGATTGCAAAACGGACAACGGGGAAAAAGCTCGGATGCATGAGACAAACACATATGCAAAATGAGATGCACATGATAACATGATAAAATGCAACACGCAAGCAAATGACATGGCAACGACGGCAAATAACTGGCGGACACCTGGCGCATCGAATCCGGGGCGTTACAACACTCCTCCACTAACAAGAGATCTCGTCCCGAGATCTTAGGACCAAGACGGAAGGAAAAAGGGATGAGGTGAAGCAAGAACTCAAGAGAAGAATCAAAGAATCGAGAGCACTCGAGAAGAAGAGAGGAGCAACGAGAATGACGAGAATCAAAAGCTCACGGAATTAGGTAGACTAAGAAACCACTCCGGTTAGAACAAGATAAGAAACGAATAAGACTGAAAGAATTTAGGCAGCACTCCGGCTGAAACATGGAGGAATAGAACACGAGCTTCACAAGATGGGATGACACTGACGAGATAACCATGCAATGCCTCCGGGAGAATTGAAAGAATGAGCACCTCGAGAAGCAATAAGAAGAAGATACTTGAGCTCTTTCAACAAAATCTTGATGAACTCTTGAAGAATGAATTAAATCATGAAGAACAACCATGAAGAACTCCGGTACAAAAAGGATGATGGGATAGAATGAAGGAAGAAAGAATAAGATGAGCCTTGCGATGATTTAGATGGAGGTTTCGACTAAATGGCCGAGGAAATTTGAACTCTAGAAAAGAAAAGATGAAAACACTTGGAACTAGAATTTATTCATCAAGAACAAACTCCAAAGGATGGGATTACTCACTTGGATGAAATAAGAATAAGATATATTGTATGTTTATCGTTCATCAAAATAAATTGATGACAAGCAATGGATTTTGCATATTACTTATTCTTCTTGAAAAGGATTAAGGGGGGTGTATGGCGCAAAACTTGAGAAAGTCTTTATGAACCACCGATAGGATTGAAAGAACGAATGGATTAAAATGATAAACAAGGAAAAGAATCTTGAATGAACCACCGTAAGAATTAGAAAATGACTAATGAAAGAGAGTGAATCACCGGGAAGAATTAGAAGAACAAATAAGCTAGAGAGGATTTAGATGCACAAGAACGAAGAGACAACGAGCTGATTAAAGAACACTTGAACGAAGCACCGGGATAAATAGAGAACGATAGCTGAAAAGTGAGGGCGAAGAATTCTTCTGGAACGATGGCCTCCGGTGAAAAGGAATGAAAAAAAAACAACTCCTGACATACTCCGGATGGATAAGAAAGAATATCTGACGGTTGGAATAATATGAGAGGATAACATGAAGCTAGAACCACGAAACTTCGAGAGAACGGGCAAGATTTAAGAGGAACTCTTCTTCGATCTTCAAATGACGATGAGAAACACCACCAAAATTAATGAGATACTCCAGAAGAATGAAAAGCACAAAGGTTGAGCCAACAATGAAATGATTTGAAATCGATCTTGGAAAAGGCATGTGACTGATGGAATCCATTCTTACATCACACTTTGAAAAAGAATTAGAGAATAGCTCCGGAATAATTAGAAGAGTCAGGTAAGATCCTGGAAAAAGACCTGTGGGTTAGGGCTCACTGAAGAGAAAAACACCGTTGGAAAGGATTGTTGAACAGATAGATGATGCACCGGAACAATTGAAATATTTAAATGAGGTGGCAACCTCGAATTAATTCAAACACAGACAAATCTCCTGAGATATCTTGAACACTCCGAAAGGATAAACTGGCGAGAGGCGAACGAGCAAAGAAAGCACTTCGAGGAAAAGGATATGATCAACCAAAAAAACTTGAATTGAATCCACCGAAAAAGAAAAGAGATGAAGAATGACGAACGAGACGAGAATTCACCGGTTGAAATAGTTGAGGAAATACTGAAGAGGCTCCGCACGAATGAAATTGATGCTCGAAATGAAGGAAATATTCCCTAGAGGCAATAATAAAGTTATTATTTATTTCCTCATATCATGATAAATGTTTATTATTCATGCTAGAATTGTATTAACCGGAAACATGATACATGTGTGAATACATGGACAAACATAGTGTCACTAGTATGCCTCTACTTGAACTAGCTCATTGATCAAAGATGGTTATGTTTCCTAACCATAGGCATGTGTTGTCATTTGATTAATGGGATCACATCATTAGGAGAATGATGTGATTGACTTGACCCATTCCGTTAGCTTAGCACTTGATCGTTTAGTATGTTGCTATTGCTTTCTTCATGACTTATACAAAGTTCCTACAACTATGAGATTATGTAACTCCCGTTTACCGGAGGAACACTTTGTGTTCTACCAAACATCACAATGTAACTGGGTGATTATAAAGGTGCTCTACAGGTGTCTCCAAAGGTACATGTTGAGTTGGCATAATTCGAGATTAGGTTTTGTCACTCCGATTGTCGGAGAGGTATCTCTGGGCCCTCTCGGTAATACTCATCACCTAAGCCTTGCAAGCGTTGTAACTAATGAGTTAGTTATGAGATGATGTATTACGGAACGAGTAAAGAGACTTTCCGGTAACGAGATTGATCTAGGTATTGGATACCGACGATCGAATCTCGGGCAAGTAACATACCGATGACAAAGGGAACAACGTATGTTGTTATGCGGTTTGACCGATAAAGATCTTCGTAGAATATGTGGGAACCAATATGAACATCCAGGTTCCGCTATTGGTTATTGACCGAGAATAGTTCTAGGTCATGTCTACATAGTTCTCGAACCCGTAGGGTCCGCACGCTTAACGTTACGATGACAGTTTTATTATGAGTTTATAAGTTTTGATGTACCGAAGGTTGTTCGGAGTCCCGAATGTGATCACGGACATGACGAGGAGTCTCGAAATGGTCGAGACATAAAGATTGATATATTGGACGACTATATTCGGACACCGAAAGTGTTTCGGGTGTTTTCGGAGAAAACCGGAGTGCCAGAGGGTTACCGGAACCCCCTCGGGAAGTAATGGGCCTTGATGGGCCCTAGTGGAGAGAGAGAGGGTCCGGCCAGGGTAAGAGGCACGCCCCCTTCCCTTGAGTCCGAATAGGACAAGGAAGGGGGGTGGTGGCGCCCCCCTTGCCTTCCCCCTCTCCCACTCCTTCCTTCCCCCTCCTTCTTGGAATACGAAAGGGAGGGGGCAAACCTACTTGGAGTAGGTTTCCCCCTCCTAGGGCGCGCCTCCCCCTTGGCCGGCCCCCTCCTCCTCTCCCCCTTTATATACGGGGGAGGAGGGCACCCCATGAACACACAAGTTGATCTACGGATCATTCCTTAGCCGTGTGCGATGCCCCCCCCCCACCATATTCCACCTCGGTCATATCGTCGCAGAGTTTAGGCGAAGCCCTGCGCCGGTAGAACATCATCATCGTCACCATGCCGTCGTGCTGACGGAACTCATCCCCGATGCTTCGCTGGATTGGAGCCTGGGGGACGTCATCGAGCTGGACGTGTGCTGAACACGGAGGTGCCGTCGGTACTTGGATCGGTCGATTCGTGAAGACGTACGACTACATCAACCACATTGTCATAACGCTTCCGCTTAACGGTCTACGAGGGTACGTAGACAACACTCTCCCCTCTCATTGCTATGCCATCACCATGATCTTGCGTGTGCGTAGGAAATTTCTTGAAATTACTACGTTCCCCAACAGTGGCATCCGAGCCTAGGTTTTATGCGTTGATGTTATATGCACGAGTAGAACACAAGTGAGTTGTGGGCGATACAAGTCATACTGCTTACCAACATGTCATACTTTGGTTCGGCGGTATTGTGAGATGAAGCGGCTGGCGGGTGTCTGTCTCTCTCACTTTAGTTGAACCGAGTGTGGCTATGCCCGGTCCTTGCGAAGGTTAAAACAACACTAACTTGACAAACTATCGTTGTGGTTTTGATGCGTAGGTAAGAACGGTTCTTTCTCAGCCCGTAGCAGCCACGTAAAACTTGCAACAACAAAGTAGAGGACGTCTAACTTGTTTTTGCAGGGCATGTTGTGATGTGATATGGCCAAAGACGTGATGCTATATTTTATTGTATGAGATGATCATGTTTTGTAACCGAAGTTATCGGCAACTGGCAGGAGCCATATGGTTGTCGCTTTATTGTATGAAATGCAAACGCCCTGTAATTGCTTTACTTTATCACTAAGCGGTAGCGATAGTCATAGAAGCAATAGATGGCGTAAACGACAACGATGCTACGATGGAGATCAAGGTGTCGCGCCGGTGACGATGGTGATCACGACGGTGCTTCGAAGATGGAGATCACAAGCACAAGATGATGATCGCCATATCATATCACTTATATTGATTGCATGTGATGTTTATCCTTTATGCATCTTATCTTGCTTTGATTGACGGTAGCATTTTAAGATGATCTCTCACTAAAAATTATCAAGAAGTGTTCTCCCTGAGTATGCAACGTTGCCAAAGTTCGTCGTGCCCAGACACCACGTGATGATCGGGTGTGATAAGCTCTACGTCCATCTACAACGGGTGCAAGCCAGTTTTGCACACGCGGAATACTCAGGTTAAACTTGACGAGCCTAGCATATGCAGATATGGCCTCGGAACACGGAGACCAAAAGGTCGAGCGTGAATCATATAGTAGATATGATCAACATAGATATGTTCACCATTGAAAACTACTCCATCTCACGTGATGATCGGTTATGGTTTAGTTGATTTGGATCACGTGATCCCTTAGATGACTAGAGAGATGTCTGTCTAAGTGGGAGTTCTTAAATAATATGATTAATTGAACTTAAATTTATCATGAACTTAGTACCTGATAGTATTTTGCTTGTCTATGTTTGTTGTAGATAGATGGCTCGTGCTGTTGTTCCGTTGAATTTTAATGCGTTCCTTGAGAAAGCAAAGTTGAAAGATGATGGTAGCAATTACACGGACTGGGTCCGTAACTTGAGGATTATCCTCATTGCTGCACAGAAGAATTACATCCTGGAAGCACCGCTGGGTGCCAGGCCTGCTGCAGGAGCAACACCAGATGTTGTGAACGTCTGGCAGAGCAAAGCTGAGGACTACTCTATAGTTCAGTGTGCCATGCTTTACGGCTTAGAACCGGGTCTTCAACGATGTTTTGAACGTCATGGAGCATATGAGATGTTCCAGGAGTTGAAGTTAATATTTCAAGCAAATGCCCGGATTGAGAGATATGAAGTCTCCAATAAGTTCTACAGCTGCAAGATGGAGGAGAATAGTTCTGTCAGTGAGCATATACTCAAAATGTCTGGGTATAATAATCACTTGGTTCAACTGGGAGTTAATCTTCCGGATGATAGCGTCATTGACAGAATTCTCCAATCACTACCACCAAGCTACAAGAGCTTTGTGATGAACTATGACATGCAAGGGATGAACAAGACAATTCCCGAGCTCTTCGCAATGCTAAAGGCTGCGGAGGTAGAAATCAAGAAGGAGCATCAAGTGTTGATGGTCAACAAGACCACTAGTTTCAAGAAAAGGGGCAAAGGGAAAAAGAAGGGGAACTTCAAGAAGAACAACAAGTAAGTTGCTGCTCAAGAGAAGAAACCCAAGTCTGGACCTAAGCCTGAAACTGAGTGCTTCTACTGCAAGCAGACTGGTCACTGGAAGCGGAACTGCCCCAAGTATTTGGCGGATAAGAAGGATGGCAAAGTGAACAAAGGTATATGTGATATACATGTTATTGATGTGTACCTAACTAGAGCTCATAGTAGCACCTGGGTATTTGATACTGGTTCTGTTGCTAATATTTGCAACTCGAAACAGGGACTACGGAATAAGCGAGCACTGGCCAAGGACGAGGTGACGATGCGCGTGGGAAACGGTTCCAAAGTCGATGTGATCGCAGTCAGCACGCTACCTCTACATATACCTTCGGGATTAGTTTTAGACCTGAATAATTGTTATTTGGTGCCAGCGTTGAGCATGAACATTATATCTGGATCTTGTTTGATGCGAGACAGTTATTCATTTAAATCAGAGAAGAATGCTTGTTCTATTTATATGAGTAATATCTTTTATGGTCATGCACCCTTGAAGAGTGGTCTATTTTTATTGAATCTCGATAGTAGTGATACACATATTCATAATATTGAAACCAAAAGATGCAGAGTTGATAATGATAGTGCAACTTATTTGTGGCACTGCCGTTTAGGTCATATCGGTATAAAGCGCATGAAGAAACTCCATACTGATGGACTTTTGGAATCACTTGATTATGAATCACTTGGTACTTGCGAACCGTGCCTCATGGGCAAGATGACTAAAACACCGTTCTCCGGTACTATGGAGAGAGCAACAGATTTGTTGGAAATCATACATACAGATGTATGTGGTCCGATGAATGTTGAAGCTCGTGGCGCATATCGTTATTTTCTCACCTTCACAGATGATTTGAGCAGATATGGGTATATCTACTTAATGAAGCACAAGTCTGAAACATTTGAAAAGTTCAAAGAATTTCAGAGTAAAGTGGAAAATCATCGTAACAAGAAAATAAAATTTCTATGATCTGATCGTGGAGGAGAATATTTGAGTTACGAGTTTGGTTTACATTTGAAACAATGCGGAATAGTTTCGCAACTCACGCCACCTGGAACACCACAAAGAAATAGTGTGTCTGAACGTCGTAATCGTACTTTATTAGATATGGTGCGATCTATGATGTCTCTTACTGATTTACCGCTATCGTTTTGGGGTTATGCTTTAGAGACGGCTGCATTCACATTAAATAGGGCACCATCAAAATCCGTTGAGACGACGCCTTATGAACTGTGGTTTGGCAAGAAACCAAAGTTGTCGTTTCTTAAAGTTTGGGGCTGCGATGCTTATGTGAAGAAACTTCAACCAGATAAGCTCGAACCCAAATCGGAGAAATGTGTCTTCATAGGATACCCAAAAGAGACTGTTGGGTACACCTTCTATCACAGATCCGAAGGCAAGACATTCGTTGCTAAGAATGGATCCTTTCTAGAGAAGGAGTTTCTCTTGAAAGAAGTGAGTGGGAGGAAAGTAGAACTTGATGAGGTAACGGTACCTGCTCCCTTATTGGAAAGTAGTTCATCACAGAAATCAGTTCCTGTGACAAATACACCAATTAGTGAGGAAGCTAATGATATTGATCATGAAACTTCAGATCAAGTATCTACTGAACCTCGTAGGTCTACCAGAGTAAGATCTGCACCAGAGTGGTACGGTAATCCTATTCTGGAAGTCATGTTACTTGACCATGATGAACCTACGAACTATGAGGAAGCGATGATGAGCCCAGATTCCGCAAAATGGCTAGAGGCCATGAAATCTGAGATGGGATCCATGTATGAGAACAAAGTGTGGACTTTGGTTGACTTGCCCGATGATCGGCAAGCCATTGAGAATAAATGGATCTTTAAGAAGAAGATTGACGCTGACGGTAATGTAACTGTCTATAAGGCTCGACTTGTTGCGAAAGGTTTTCGACAAGTTCAAGGGGTTGACTACGATGAGACTTTCTCACCCGTAGCGATGCTTAAGTCTGTCCGAATTATGTTAGCGATTGCCGCATTTTATGATTATGAAATTTGGCAGATGGATGTCAAAACTGCATTCCTGAATGGATTTCCGGAAGAAGAGTTGTATATGATGCAACCGGAAGGTTTTGTCGATCCTAAGGGAACTAACAAAGTGTGCAAGCTCCAGCAATCAATTTATGGTCTGGTGCAAGCCTCTCGGAGTTGGAATAAACGCTTTGATAGTGTGATCAAAGCATATGGTTTTATACAGACTTTTGGAGAAGTCTGTATTTACAAGAAAGTGAGTGGGAGCTCTGTAGCATTTCTAATATTATATGTGGATGACATATTGTTGATTGGAAATAATATAGAATTTCTGGATAGCATAAAAGGATACTTGAATAAAAGTTTTTCAATGAAAGACCTCGGTGAAGCTGCTTACATATTGGGCATTAAGATCTATAGAGATAGATCAAGACGCTTGATTGGACTTTCACAAAGCACGTACCTTGATAAAGTATTGAAAAGGTTCAATATGGAACAGGCGAAGAAAGGGTTCTTGCCTGTATTACAAGGTATAAAGTTGAGTCAGACTCAATGCCCAACCACTGTAGAAGATAGAGAGAAAATGAAAGGAGTTCCCTATGCTTTAGCCATAGGCTCTATCATGTATGCAATGCTGTGTACCAGACCTGATGTGTGCCTTGCTATTAGTTTAGCAGGGAGGTACCAAAGTAATCCAGGAGTGGGTCACTGGACAGCGGTCAAGAACATCCTGAAATACCTGAAAAGGACTAAGGATATGTTTCTCGTATATGGAGGTGACAAAGAGCTAGTCGTAAATGGTTACGTCGATGCAAGCTTTGACACTGATCCGGACGATTCTAAATCGCAAACCGGATACGTATTTTTATTAAACGGTGGAGCTGTAAGTTGGTGCAGTTCTAAACAAAGCGTCGTGGCGGGATCTACATGCGAAGCGGAGTATATAGCTGCTTCGGAAGCAGCAAATGAAGGAGTCTGGATGAAGGAGTTCATTTCCGATCTAGGTGTTATACCTAGTGCATCGGGACCAATGAAGATCTTCTGTGACAATACTGGTGCAATTGCCTTGGCAAAGGAATCCAGATTTCACAAGAGGACCAAGCACATCAAGAGACGCTTCAATTCCATTCGGGACCAAGTCCAAGTGGGAGACATAGAGATTTGCAAGATACATACGGATCTGAATGTTGCAGACCCGTTGACTAAGCCTCTCTCACGAGCAAAACATGATCAGCACCAAGACTCCATGGGTGTTAGAATCATTACTATGTAATCTAGATTATTGACTCTAGTGCAAGTGGGAGACTGAAGGAAATAAGCCCTAGAGGCAATAATAAAGTTATTATTTATTTCCTCATATCATGATAAATGTTTATTATTCATGCTAGAATTGTATTAACCGGAAACATGATACATGTGTGAATACATAGACAAACATAGTGTCACTAGTATGCCTCTACTTGAACTAGCTCATTGATCAAAGATGGTTATGTTTCCTAACCATAGGCATGTGTTGTCATTTGATTAATGGGATCACATCATTAGGAGAACAATGTGATTTACTTGACCCATTCCGTTAGCTTAGCACTTGATCGTTTAGTATGTTGCTATTGCTTTCTTCATGACTTATACAAAGTTCCTACAACTATGAGATTATGTAACTCCCGTTTACCGGAGGAACACTTTGTGTGCTACCAAACGTCACAACATAACTGGGTGATTATAAAGGTTCTCTACAGGTGTCTCCAAAGATACATGTTGAGTTGGCATAATTCGAGATTAGGTTTTGTCACTCCGATTGTCGGAGAGGTATCTCTGGGCCCTCTCGGTAATACCCATCACCTAAGCCTTGCAAGCATTGTAACTAATGAGTTAGTTATGAGATGATGTATTATGGAACGAGTAAAGAGACTTGCCGGTAATGAGATTGAACTAGGTATTGGATACCGACGATCGAATCTCGGGCAAGTAACATACCGATGACAAAGGGAACAACGTATGTTGTTATGCGGTTTGACCGATAAAGATCTTCGTAGAATATGTGGGAACCAATATGAACATCCAGGTTCTGCTATTGGTTATTGACCGAGAATAGTTCTAGGTCATGTCTACATAGTTCTCAAACCCGTAGGGTCCGCACGCTTAACGTTACGATGACAGTTTTATTATGAGTTTATAAGTTTTGATGTACCGAAGGTTGTTTGGAGTCCCGGATGTGATCACGGACATGACGAGGAGTCTCGAAATGGTCGAGACATAAAGATTGATATATTGGATGACTATATTCGGACACCGGAAGTGTCCCGGGTGTTTTCGGAGAAAACCGGAGTGCCGGAGGGTTACCGGAACCCCCTCGGGAAGTAATGGGCCTTGATGGGCCCTAGTGGAGAGAGAGAGGGGCCGGCCAGGGCAAGAGGCGCGCCCCCTTCCCTTGAGTCCGAATAGGACAAGGAAGGGGGGGGGGGCGCCCCCTTGCCTTCCCCCTCTCCCACTCCTTCCTTCCCCCCTCCTTCTTGGAATAGGAAAGGGAGGGGGCAAACCTACTTGGAGTAGGTTTCCCCCTCCTAGGGCGCGCCTCCCCCTTGGCCGGCCCCCTCCTCCTCTCCTCCTTTATATACGGGGGAGGGGGGCACCCCATGAACACACAAGTTGATCTACGGATCGTTCCTTAGCCGTGTGCGGTGCCCCCCCTCCACCATATTCCACCTCGGTCATATCGTCGCAGAGTTTAGGCGAAGCCCTGTGCCGATAGAACATCATCATCGTCACCATGCCGTCGTGCTGACGGAACTCATCCCCGATGCTTCGCTGGATTGGAGCCCGGGGGACGTCATCGAGCTGGATGTGTGCTGAACACGGAGGTGCCGTACGTTCGGTACTTGGATCGGTCGATTCGTGAAGACGTATGACTACATCAACCGCGTTGTCATAACGCTTCCGCTTAACGGTCTACGAGGGTACGTAGAAAACAATCTCCGCTCTCGTTGCTATGCCATTACCATGATCTTGCGTGTGCGTAGGAATTTTTTTGAAATTACTACGTTCCCCAATACGAAAGAGACTCAAGCTCCGGGAAGAAGAGGGTGGGAGGGCGGGAAAACAAAGGCAACTGGACGGGAGAACCAACGAATATCTTGAAGAGAAAACACCGGTTGAAATCATTGAGGAAAGAAAGCAAAGACTTCGCACGAGTAGGATGGATACTCGATTACGAACTCCGGCTCCGAGAGGAAGAAGGTGGGCGGGTGGGAAAATAAAGCAACTGAGGATTGAACTTGGCAAGACGAAGAGGCTCGAGTCAACTTGACGAGAAATGCACCGGATAAAAAGAGCTGAGGAACAACTACCGGAAAACCCACTGCGTGAACCTAAAGAAAAATTTGAAAGGGAAGAGAAGTAGTCCAAAACACCTACGTCAAGATTCCTTACCAGAGCGATGAAGAGGCTGAGGAGTAAAAAGAATTCCTACTCTCCGATATAACTAGACTCCGAAAACAGTTTTCTTCTATACTCGACAACGGCCAAACTATACGATCAATCAAGGGGGGCTCCTAGGGTCGGTCGAGGCTCTGATACCAACTTGTCACGCCCAATATGCGACCCTATCCAAAAGGAACTCGAAGGTCCCACCAAGGATAGACCCACATATTGGAACGCTTTTGCAAGGTGGATATCATTACATCAACATTACATAATAGATGGGGATACATACAAGAGGCATACAATGCCACACGAATACAACATCATCTTACATAAGAGCACCATCCGACTACGGATGAAACACAAACAGAAGCTCAAACAACATCCACCCTGCTAGCCCAGGCTGCCGACCTGGAACCTATCCCCTGATCGAAGAAGAAGCAGAAGAAGAACTCTAAACAAGCAAACATCATTCTCGCATCATGACCATCGCAAAACCTGTACCTGCAACTGTTGTTGTAGTAATCTGTGAGCCACGAGGACTCAGCAATCCCATTACCATGGGTATCAAGACTAGCAAAGCTTAATAGGTAAGGAAGGGGGTAAAGTGGTGAGGTTGCAGCAGCGACTAAGCATATATGGTGGCTAACATACGCAGATAAGAGCGAGAAGAGAACAAGCAGAACGGTCGTGAAGCTAGCAATGATCAAGAGGTGATCCTGAACACCTACTTACGTCAAACATAACACAGAAACCGTGTTCACTTCCCGGACTCCGCCGAGAAGAGACCATCACGGCTACACACGCGGTTGATGCGTTTTAATTCGGATCTGGTGTCAAGTTGTCTACAACCGGACATTAACAAATTCCCATCTGCCAATAACCGCAGGCACAGCTTTCGAAAGATTATACCCTGCAGGGGTGTCCCAACTTAGCCCATGATAAGCTCTCGCTATCAACAAAGGATATTCCTTCTCCCAGGAAGACTCGATCAGACTCGGAATCCCGGTTTACAAGACATTTCGACAATGGTAAAACAAGACCAGCAAAGCCGCCCGATGCGCCGACAATCCCGATAGGAGCTGCACATATCTCGTTCTCAGGGCAACACCGGATGAGACATCCTAAGAGTAAAACCAAACCTCGAGTTTCCCCGAGGGGGCCTGCAGTCTACTCGGTTCAGACGAACACTTAGACAAGCACTACCCCGGGGGGGGGCTAAAATAAAGATGACCCTCGAGAGCGCGACTCCCAAGGGAAAAGTAGGTGGTGGTGAGGCAAATGGTAAAACCAAGGTTGGGCCCTGCTGGAGGAGTTTTATTCAAAGCGAACTGTCAAGGGGGTTCCATAAATCACCCAACCGCATAAGGAACGCAAAATCCGGGAACATAACACTGGTATGACGGAAACTAGGGCGGCAAGAGTGGAACAAAACACCAGGAAAAAGGCCGAGTCTTCCACCCTTTACCAAGTATATAGATGCATTAATAATAATATAAGAGATATTGTGATATCCCAACATAAATCCTGTCCACCATGGAGCAATCTTCAACTTCACCTGCAACTAACAACGCTATAAGAGGGGCTGAGCAAAGCGGTAACATAGCCAAATAACGGTTTGCTAGGAAGGGTGTCAAAGGTTAGAGGTTCATGGCAATTTGGGAGGCTTGATGAGCAACAGATAGGTAACGCAGCATAGCGATAGAACGAAGCAACTAGCATAGCAATGATAGTAGTGAGATCCAGGGTAGCGGTCATCTTGCCTGAAATCCCGCTAGGAAGAATAACGAGTCCATGAAGAAGACGAATGGATGAAGCCGAACCAAGCGTAGACGAACGAATCCTCACGATCGCAACGAAACAGGAACTATCGAAAAGAAGCACACAACATGGTAAACACACCACACGTAGACAAGACATGATGCACAAACAAGCATGATGCATGACAAAGCCACATGAAGCTACTCACGGCAAGAGACGATGCAAACAAGAGCAACACATCAAAGCAAGTTTAAATGAGGCTGGAAACAACATATAACAATTCCGGTAAGTCCTCATATGCAAATTTCGAAGTTGGTCCAGATCTGAATAAACCTTAAGTTGAAGTTGTTAAACAGCAAGTTAAAGAGCACCAAGAGGATCTACACGAAATTCTAGTCAAGTTACATATAAAGGTCATTTAATTCGGAGCTACGGCCTAGAAGATATGAGCAAAACAAGTTAAACATGGCATTGATGCAAAATGCACCCAAACATCAAGCAAACACCCCAAAACAAGGATGCAACATGATAATATGAAACTACATGCAAAATCAAGCAAGTTTCATATAGAGCACACTCAAAACGGAGCAACGGTTCAACACATACACTCTATACAAGTTATAGCAACAATCTGTCCAAAACAGCAACTAGGCATATTGCAAGCATCAAAACAATATGCTACAGCACCTCAACGTAATAAGAAAAGGAATGGGCATGAAGTACAGGTAAAGCATAACAAAACATGAACACTGAGCTATCTCCAGAAATCACTAGAACATGCTCAAACACACATGGCAAGATTGCAAATAATAACAGTTACAGACTTATCAGGAAATAACATCAGGTTGCAATGTTTAGAGCTATAAAACAACATGTTACAGGAACTTATCATGGCAAACAAAGGCATTGCATGAATCTACTAATAGCATAGAACAAAAGTCCCTTACTGACCATGAGCCAAAAAGGATCAGAAGAAATGATGGCATCCATGTAAACATGGCAAGTTATATGACAGATTCAAACATGGCAGGAACAACAATAAGTAGACATGTTGGTGAGCTTGAACCACTGACCACAGAGCAATACATGGCATGGCAAGGCAACCAATAGCAAGAAGACATGATTATGAAGCTAAGCATGGCAAGATCAAGTTCATAGGGTGCATGGATCACAAGGAAATCACATGGCAAAACTGAACTTCATGTTAACAGGCTGACAGCAACATCATTTAGCAAGTTTAGAGCAAGATATGAACAATCTACAGCAAGCTATAAATGCAACCAGGGGCATGGATGGAGAGCTCATAAACATATGTACAAAATATCCTTACTGAAGTATCTCAAAATAAGCATGGATCTCCCTGTAGCATCATGTTTACATGGCATAAAATAACAGCAGAACAGGGACTGAAATCAGCAACATCACGAGGCCTAGTTTACATGCTTGTGCTAGTCACCACATTGATCACAAAAATAAATGGCATACACCCCTGTAAAGAAGGCATGGCATATACCAAAACACATGTAGGCATCAACCTCATAGGATGCAGACATCAATCATGGCAAAAATGACAAATGAGCATGTTATAACAGTTTCAGCAGATTAACAGCAACATGCACTCATGCAACGATGATTCAGGCATCAATATGACCTCAAATGAACATTATGCAATGGAATGAAATGAAGTACTCGTTGAGACGAACAATTTTACATATTACACGCACGAAACGGAGCTACGGATGCAGAGATACAATGCGATGAACATGGCATGATTATGCAAAAAAAATATTCGGGACTTAGGCAAAATCGGGGAAGGGGAAAAGTCAACCTCGTCTGCACGTATTTCGAGGCAAGGCGGCTCGCCGGAGTTGGACGTGGTGGTGGCCGGAGACGGGCGGGGAAGGTCTCCTCCGGCCGGATCCGGCCGGATCCGGCGAGGAGGCGCGGGAGGCGCGGCGCCCGAGGCGCAGCCGGGCGGCGGAGGAGGCGGGGCGACGGCAGCCGGCGAGGGACGTGGCAGGCGCGGGCCGACGGGGATCCGGGGTGGCAGCGGCGGGGTCGGCGGCGCCCGCGGGCGCGCGTCGGCGGGCGGGCCGCGCGGGCCCGACTCGGGCCCCGCGGGCCGCGGGCGGCGGACGGCGATGGCGGCCATGTGGCATGCTCTGATTCGCGCGGGGAGCGGTGGCGGACGCGTCAGGCCGGGGACGGACATGTCCGTCGTGGCGCGGTGGGAAAAAATCTAGGGTTTGGGGTTGGACTGCGCGATTTTTGGGGGAGGACATATTTATAGATAGAGGGAGCTAGGAGAGTCCAAATGAGGAGCGGTTTTGGGCCACGCGATCGTGATCGAACGACCGAGAGCATGGAGGGGAGTTTGCTGGGTTTTGGGTCACTTTGGAAGGGGTGTTGGGCTGCACACAAAAGAGGCCTTTGCGGTTACCCGGTTAACCGTTGGAGTATCAAACGACCTCCAAATGGCATGAAACTTGACAGGCGGTCTACCGGTGCTATACCAAGGCCGCTTGGCAAACCTCGGGCCATTCCAAGAAAGTTTAACACCCACTCACAATGAGAGACAAAAGGGGGACGCCGTAGGACATAGGAGTGTCGGATTGCAAAACGGACAACGGGGAAAAAGCTCGGATGCATGAGACGAACATGTATGCAAAATGAGATGCACATGATGACATGATAAAATTCAACACTCAAGCAAATGACAGGGCAACGACGGCAAATAACTGGCGGACACCTGGCACATCGAATCCGGGGCTTTACACATAAGAGTAATAATACTTCAAGCATACTAACAAAGTAATCATGTCTTCTCAAAATAACATGGCCAAAGAAAGTTATCCCTACAATATCATATAGTCTGGCTATGCTCTATCTTCATCACACAAAATATTTAAATCATGCACAACTCCGGTTTCAGCCAAGCAATTGTTTCATACTTTAGTATTCTCAAACTTTTCAATCTTCACGCAATACATGAGCGTGAGCCATGGACATAGCACTATAGGTGGAATAGGATGGTGGTTGTGGAGAAGACAAAAAAGGAGAAGATAGTCTCACATCAACTAGGCGTATCAACGGGCTATGGAGATGCCCATTAATATATATCAATGTGAGTGAGTAGGGATTGCCATGTAACGGATGCACTAGAGCTATAAGTGTATGAAAGCTCATCAAAAGAAACTAAGTGGGTGTGCATCCAACTTGCTTGCTCACGAAGACCTAGGGCAATTTGAGGAAGCCCATCATTGGAATATACAAGCCAAGTTCTATAACAAAAAATTCCCACTAGCATATGAAGGTGGCAACATAGGAGACTCTATATCATGAAGATCATGGCGCTACTTTGAAGCACAAGTGTGGTAAAAAGATAGTAACCTTGTCCCTTCTCTCTTTTTCTCTCATCTTTTTCTTCCCTTTTTTTGGTGGGCTTCTTTGGCCTTTTTTTTATTGGGCTTCTTTGGCCTATTTTATTTTTCATAAAGTCCGGAGACTCATCCCAACTTGTGAGGGAATCATTGCTTCCATCATCCTTTCCTCACATGGGACAATGCTCTAATAGTGAAGTCATCACACTTTTATTTACTTACAACTCAATACTTAGAACAAAATATGACTCTATGTGAATGCCTCCGGCGGTGTACTGGGATGTGCAATGAATCAAGAGTGACATGTATGAAAGAATTATGAATGGTGGCTTTGCCACAAATACGATGTCAGCTACATGATCATGCAAAGCGAAATGACAATGGTGGAGCGTGTCATAATAAACATAACGGTGGAAAGTTGCATGGCAATATATCTCGGAATGGCTATGGAAATGCCATAATAGGTAGGTATGGTGGCTGTTTTGAGGAAGGTATATGGTGGGTGTATGATACCGGCGAAAGTTGCGTGACACAAGAGAGGCTAGCAATGGTGGAAGAGTGAGAGTGCATATAATCCATGGACTCAACATTAGTCATGAAGAACTCACATACTTATTGCAAAAATCTACAAGTTGTCAAAACAAAGTACTACACGCATGCTCCTAGGGGAAGGGTTGGTAGGAGTTAACCATCGCGCGATCCCGACCTCCACACATAAGGAAGACAATCAATAAATAAATCATGCTCCAACTTCATCACATAACGGTTCACCATACGTGCATGCTACGGGAATCACAAACTTTTAACACAAGTATTCCTAAAATTCATAACTACTCCACTAGCATGACTCTAATATTACCATCCTCATATCTCAAAACAATCATCAAGTATCAAACTTCTCATAGTATTCAATGCACTTTATATGAAAGTTTTTATTATACCTAACTTGGATGCCCATCATATTAGGACTAATTTTATAACCAAAGCAAATTACCATGCTGTTATAAAAGACTCTAAAAATAATATAAGTGAAGCATGAGAGATCAATAATTTCTACAAAATAAAACCACCATCGCGCTCTAAAAAAGTACAAGTGAAGCACTAGAGCAAAATTATCTAGCTCCAAAGATATAAGTGAAGCACATAGAGTATTCTAATAAATTCCGATTCATGTGTGTCTCTCCCAAAAAGGTGTGTACAGCAAGGATGATTGTGGTAAACTAAAAATCAAAGACTCAAATCATACAAGACGCTCCAAGAAAAACACATATCATGTGGTGAATAAAAATATAGCATCAAGTAAAGTTACCGATGGACGAAGACGAAAGAGGGGATGCCTTCCGGGGCATCCCCAAGCTTAGGCTTTTGGTTGTCCTTGAATTTTACCTTGGGGTGCCTTGGGCATCCCCAAGCTTAGGCTCTTGCCACTCCTTATTCCATAATACATCAAATCTTTACCCAAAAACTTGAAAACTTCACAACACAAAACTCAACAGAAAATCTCATGAGCTCCGTTAGCGAAATAAAACAAACCACTACTTTAAGGTACTATAATGAACTCATTCTTTATTTTTATTGGTGTTAAACCTACTTTATTCCAACTTCTCTATGGGTCATACCCCCCGATACTAGCCATAGATTCATCAAAATAAGCAAACAACACACGAAAAACAGAATCTGTCAAAAACAGAACAGTCTGTAGCAATCTGTAACTTTCGAATACTTCTGGAACCCCCAAAATTTTACCAAAATAGGAAGTCCTATATAATTTGTCTATTAATCTTCTCCAAAAATAATCAAATGAAAATCACGTTTCTGTGATTTATGAAAATTATTCTCGTGCGTGCAAAAGTTTTTGTTTTTCAGCAATATCAAATTAACTATCACCCAAGATGATCCTATAGGTTTTACTTGGCACAAACACTAATTAAAACATAAAACCACATCTAACCAGAGGCTAGATGAATTATTTATTACTCCCTCCATTCCTCAATATAGGGTGTATAGTTTTTGGCATGGAAATTAAAGAACGACGTGGAGGGAATATTTCACAAGTTTTGGGCCATATTACATCTGACAAATTGGCATGAGAAAATAGAGGAGATTGCCTAATATAAGGAAATGTAATCAAATCCCTGAAAAAATTATCCAAATGAGTGGTGCAACGCAATACACCTTATATTTCCGGTTTTTTCTCAAAAATCTATACACCTTATATCAGGAACGGAGGGAGTACTAAACAGGAACAAAAAGCAAAGAATAAAAATAAAATTGGGTTGCCTCCCAACAAGCGCTATTGTTTAACACCCCTAGCTAGGCATTGAGATTTCAATGATACTCAAATGAAGACAAGAATTGAGGCCCAAAGAGAGCATCATAAAGCATGTGAAAAACACATCTAAGTCTAACACACTTCCTATGCATAGGCATCTTATAGGCAAACAAATTATCATAGCAAGCAAAAACTAGCATATGCAAGAAAGCGGAAAGAAACAATAGCAATCTCAACATAACGAGAGGTAATTTAGCAACATGAAAATTTCTACAACCATATTTCCCTCTCTTATAATAATAGCATGTGGGATCATAAGAAGATTCAACAAAATAGCTATGACATAAAATATTTTCAACACGATCCACATGCATGCGAAGTTGACACTCTTCCAAAATAGTGGGATTAACTAAAGTCATGACCTCTCCAAACCCACTTTTATCAAAAACTTCATAAGATTGAACATTATCCAAATATGTGCGATCTAAAGTTAACACTCTTCCAAATCCACTTTCAATAATATTGCAAACACTATTATCAATCTCATATTCATCATGGGGCTTAAATAAATTTTCAAGATCGTAAGAAACATTATCACCCCAATCATGATCATTGCAACAAGTATTAGACATAGAAAAACTAGCATCCCCAAGCTTAGGGTTTTGCATATTATTAACACAATTGACATCAAGAGAATTTACAATAATATTATTGCAATCATGCTTTTCATCAAAGGAACTATCAAGTACGGGTGCAATAGCAAAAATCTCATGTTTATCATAAGGAACTATAGCAAATTTGTCTTCATAAATATTGGCATCATGGCCACAAGAATAGCAAGCATCATGTTCATCATGGGATATTTCAATCATAATAATCTATAGATTCATGCATATCACTATTTTCTTCCAAAGCAACGGTCATTCTCTCAATAAATTCCTTAACATAGGCATCATGAGCATAGTTTTCATAGCAATATTTAAGTATGTCGGAATTTTCAGATTTGTAGAGAGTAATAGCATACTTTACAATCAAATAAGCAACTTCATGAGCACCCTTAAAAACGACAAATTCTTCAATTTGTTTGATATCATAGTAACTATAAACACCCTTTCCATAAGAAAATAAGATTTCATTATCATTAAACTCACATAGGTAGGGAAGGTGTTTTTTAGGGTTCTTAGAGCAACAAGTAAAATCATAAATTTCACAAAGATTCCAAGCCTAACACAGCTATCTATTTCAGACAAACAGTGACGCACAAAATGAGCATGCTCATCTAAAGATTTCCCATCAACTAGACTAGTTGGGGTTTTAGCACGAGCGCATAGGGATCGAAGATGATCCAAGTAGAATACTTTAAGTGGATCCATATCAATAGATTTTTAGCAAGCAAAGATGCAAGCAAATAGACGGCACGTGGAAACACAAACAAAAAAACATACGGGAAGAAGGCAAAGAAAAGGCAAAGGCAAAGGTGAAGTGGGGGAGAGGAAAACGAGAGGCAAATGGAAAATAATGTAATGCGAGGGATAAGAGTTTGTGATGGGTACTTGGTATGTCTTGACTTGTGCGTAGACTCCCCGGCAACGGCGCCAGAAATTCTTCTTGCTACCTCTTGAGCATGCGCTGGTTTTCCCTTGAAGAGGAAAGGGTGATGCATCAAAGTAGCGTAAGTATTTCCCTTAGTTTTTGGGAACCAAGGTATCAATCCAGTAGGAGGCTGCACTCAAATCCCTCGTACCTGCACAAAAACTTAAGAACCTTGCAACCAACGCGATAAAGGGGTTGTCAATCCCTTCACGGCCACTTGCAAAAGTGAGATCTGATAGAGATAATAATATCAATATTTTGGTATTCTTAGGAAAGTAAAAATTGCAAAATAAAATAGATCAGAAACTTATATGATGGAGAATAGACCCAGGGGCCATAGGTTTCACTAGTGGCTTCTCTCAAGATAGCATAAGTATTATGGTGGGTGAACAAATTACTGTCGAGCAATTGATAGAAAAGTGCATAGTTATGAGAATATCTAGGCATGATCATGTATATAGGCATCACGTCCGCGACAAGTAGATCGAAACAATTCTGCATCTACTACTATTACTCCACACATCGACCGCTATCCAGCATGCATCTAGAGTATTAAGTTCATAAGAACATAGTAATGCATTAGGCAAGATGACATGATGTAGAGGGATAAACTCAAGCAATATGATATAAACCCCATCTTTTTATCCTCGATGGCAACAATACAATGCATGCCTTGTTGCCCCTGCTGTCACTGGGAAAGGACACCGCAAGATTGAACCCAAAGCTAAGCACTTCTCCCATTGCAAGAAAGATCAATCTAGTAGGCCAAACCAAACTGATAATTTGAAGAGACTTGCAAAGATAACAAACCATACATAAGAGAATTCAGATGATATTCAAATATTATTCATAGATAATCTTTATCATAAACCCACAATTCATCGGATCTTGACAAACACACCGCAAAAAGAATTACATCGAATAGATCTCCAAGAAGATCGAGGAGAACTTTGTATTGAGAATCAAAGAGAGAGACGACGCCATGTAGCTAATACTATGGACCCGAAGGTCTGAGGTAAACTACTCACGGTTCATCAGAGAGGCTATGGTGTTGATGTAGAAGCCCTCCATGATCGATTCCCCCTCCGGTGAAGCGCCGGAAAAGGCCCCAAGATGGGATCTCACGGGTACAGAAGGTTGCGATTGTGGAAATAGGGTTTCGTGGTGCTCTCGGATGTTTTCAGGGTATATGAGTATTTATAGGCGAAAGAAGTCGGTCACGGGAGCCACGAGGGGCCCATGAGGGTGGGGGCGCGCCTACCCCACCTGCGCATGCCTCCCTGCCTTGTGGCCACCTCATTGCTTCCTTGACGTCCACTCCAAGTATTATGGATTGCGTTTGTTCCAAAAACGATTCTCCCGAAGGTTTCATTCCGTTTGGACTCTGTTTGATATTCCTTTTCTGCGAAACACCGAAATAGGCAAAAAAACAGCAATTTGCACTGGGCCTCCGGTTAATAGGTTAGTCCCAAAAATAATATAAAAGTGCATAGTAAAGCCCATTAAACATCCAAAACAGATAATATAATAGCATGGAACAATAAAAAATTATTGATACGTTCGATACGTATCACTAGGCAATTGTGTCCTGTGTGCTAGGTGCCCCCTCCCACATATATATAGGGGGAGGGAGGGAGGAGCAGCCAAAGGAGGCACCCAAGTAGGAGGAATCCTACTTGGAGTCCCTCCCGAGCCGCGTCCCCTGCCTTATATAGGTGCGGGGGAAAGGCAGGGAAGGGTGGCGCCCCCCTTTCGTTTCTCCCATGAGAGGGAAATGCAGGAGGGGCTAGCCCTCCCACCTTTCCTTCCCTTAGGGCCTGCTGTCCAAACAAGGGGCGCACCAGGGGCTGGTATGTTCCCCCTTTGTCCCATATCTTTGTCGGGGGTGCCTGAAACTCCTTTCCAGTGACCCGATAAGTACCTGGTGCCCTCCGAAACACTTTTGGTGTCCGAATACCATCGTCTTATATATATATATATATCAAGCTTTACCCCTCGACCATTTCGAGACTCCTCGTCATGTCCGGGACTCCAAACAATATTCAGTCACCAAATCAGATAATTCATATAATACTATATCGTCATCGAACATTACGCGTGTGGACCCTACGGGTTCGAGAACTATGTAGACATGACCGAGACACCTCTCCGGTCAATAACCAATAGCAGAACCTGGATGCCCATATTGGCTCCTACATATTCTACGAAGATCTTTATCGATCGAGCCATTATGACAACATATGTAATTCCCTTTGTCTATCGGTATGTTACTTGCCCAAGATTCGATTGTCCATATTTTCATACCTAGTTCAATCTCGTTACCAGCAAGTCTCTTTACTCGTTCTGTAATACATCACCTCATGACTAACTCCTTAGTATTTTGCTTGTAAGCTTATGATGTGTATTACTGAGAGGGCCCAGAGATACCTCTCCGATACTCGGAGTGACAAATCCTAATCTCGATCTATGCCAACTCAACAAACACCTTCAAAGATACTTGTAGAGCATCTTTATGATCACCCAGTTATGTTGTGACGTTTGATAGCACACAAGGTATTCCTCTGGTATCCAGGAGTTGCATAATCTCATGGTCGAAGGAATATGTATTTGACATTAAGAAATTAATAGCAATAAACTGAACGGTCATTATGCTAAACTAATGGATGGGTCTTGTCCATCACATCATTATCCTAATGATGTGACACCGTTATCAAATTACAACTCATGTCTATGGTTAGGAAACCTTAACCATCTTTGATCAATGAGCTAGTCTAATAGAGGCTTACTAGGGACACAATATTTGTTTATATATTCACACATGTATTATGTTTCCGATCAATACAATTCTAGCATGAATAATAAACCTTTATCATGAATAAGGAAATATAAAATAACAACTCTATTATTGCCACTAGGGCATATTTACTTTAGCCACTCGCAGTTGTACCCAATATAAACAACCCAATCTCCATTTGCACCAGCCCAGGCCTTATGCTTAAGCGATGGCATCTTAACATCACATAGAGCATTATCAAGCGACATCAACTAGCACAAGGATATCCTTTCGCCATCCCTGCGCTAGTGAGCGGGGTCATGGCGAAGAAGTTAGGGGAGATCAAACCGCTCTTGAACCCTTGGTTTGTTTGTAATGATCTTATTTGTTGAGTTGAGAATGAACTTGAACGGACCCGCCATGCTAGCCGTTGTGATTTCATCGCACCGATCAATGAGTCCTCCACCGCGTCATCTTTCAGATCAGGTCAAGAATAACGGGGCCAGGTCTTGCATCTTCCCTCCATCTAGAAGGTGAAAAATGACAGTGGGAAGAGTCAAGGCAAATGGAGGAAGGAAAGAGCGTGCAACAACAGTTCTAAAATCGAGAGGGAAAGGCGAAGAGGCAGTGAACGGTTGCCATGGTATAGGAAGAGGTGAGTGGGAGCAGAAGGTTGCCACGACATAGGAAGAGGCGACCTAGCCTTCATAGACATCTATTCGGAAATTATACAAAGGACTCATCGTCTTCTCACTGACATGTTGGAACAGGACCACATGTCAACGAAACATGGTGTGTCATTTCTCGTGCAAAATCTGATCAGGCCGCGTTGGCCCGAGGTGCCGCCTTATTTCTCAATTTATTTTTTTAATGGCGTACCATTCGATTTTAAAGCACAACTAATTGGTACCATATGCAGAGAAAATATAAACTACTCTACCACTAGTAAGAATAGTACTTGTACTAGTAAGATATATAGGCTGGAGCTTCAGCGCTTACTTGCTAGGGCTGCCCACTTGCTTCTCACACTATCACCCTCTCCATAGCTAAACAAGATGATGGTGGCCCTTCTCTCTCCCTCCTCACTGGTGGTCACAGATCCGCCCGGATCCCGCCCGCCGGGGAAGAGGAGGACGTGCATCATTGACACACTCGCCGTCCGCGAGCGAGGACGCACACTGATGATAAGGCCATCCTTTCAGACCTAGCACCAGCGTCGGATGGCCTCCATCCCCAAGCTCGTTGTTGTAGTGTGTGCGGAGGATGACGACCACGAGAGAAGCCACTTCACGCTGACCCTCGGGTATGCTACATCTTTTTAAGCCATACCCTTGTTCTATTGCCCCATCGCCCACGTCGCTGCATGTGGATCTTTTTCCACTCCCCCATCTCCCCAAGTTACTAGCCTCTGCTTGTAATGCAGATGAAAACCTTAATTTTCACTATTAAAGGAAATCCTACTTCATGCAGACTAATTCATGTCTGGGTTGAATAAGGAAAGAAAGGGGGAAAGTACTGTCGAAGATACTAGGTATCGAACCTGCATCTTGGCTGAAAAGTGAAAAATAGTAGCTAAGGAACGAGTCTCTTGTCTCTTTGTTGAAAAGGAAAAAAAGGTAGGACAACACAATAGAGAATGGCTAGGTTGGTAGGTTTGTTGTCTTCACATAGGAAAAAGGTGACTAAAGACAAGAAAAATGGGATGTAATCCAGACATGTTGCTTGGATATTGGTTGCTCACCATTATTTAAAATTATCGCCATCTCATACTGTACCTACTTTAAACAAGTCATAATCTTTACGCAGCAGATGCTGACATGTTACCAACAGAGTGGGAGAACATTAGTGAAGGCATGAAAAGAATAACCTATATCAAAATGAAGAGTTTTCTAACTCTGTACCTTAATTTCTAGGTCATCTAACCAATTTCCCTGTGTTCTCAGATACCAGAGGTCTTGTTCGCTGTCTAAACCATCTACAAGACCTGGCAGACCATGATAGTGATACTGAAAGTGAACAAAAAGATGCAAATTTGGCCATCATTACAAATGTAGAGGACATTATTATTGCAAGCTCTTCAGATGTGGTTAGAATATGCTTACTTGCTTTAACAATGCATACATATTGTAAATTGCCTACAGTCTAATGTCTTCAACTACATTATGGCAGCTTGTCATCATCTATGTGAAGTAGTGAGTAGGGTATATAGATGGTACATGAAGAGTTCGGAAAACTCATGTCTCTAACTTCAGATGCACCCCCAAGCTCAAGCACATCAAAGAGAAAGCGGGTTCATCCGGTGAGTAGCTCAACTATTTTTTGTAAACACTTCCTTAATTAGTAAGTCTGTCTTTCTTCACCCAACCATTGTATACTCTGGTAGATGCATGCACAATTTGGAATTATTGTCTATGTTGTAACCTCTATGAATTTTGTCTGTAAGGAAACTTAGGATTCTCAACTGATGACAATACTACAAGTGTTTGGGCCCAGAAACAATAATTTGATGTTGTGCAACAGGAACAACCAGAAGACGTGCAACAGGAACAACCAGAAGACATGCAACACACCATGGTTAACAAGCACGATGAAGTAGATGATATGAAGAAGGCCTTGGCATGGAAGCAGCTACAATTATAAGATGTTTCCAAGGCCCTGGAAGAGCGTGAGCTAGAAAGTGTACTTGTGAAGCATCTCGTGCGAGATACGCAACATTGCCAAGAATCTGTGAAGATTACCCTTGCAAAGCACGAAAAAGTTCTAGAACATGTCAAGAAGGCCCTGCCAGAGCAACATGCTGAAATTGAGAGTCAGAAATTGGGTCTGTAATATCTGCATAACCGTCTTGAATCAATGAACACTGTCCCTATGGAGCAAACAACAAGAACCCGACCTCGTTAAGAAAGCGAAGGAAGTGAAAACCTTGGATCTTGAAAACGGGCTTGATGATATTGATGGATTGCTAAAGTTCATTGCCCGGACTGCGTTGACACCATACAATGAGATGTGAGCGATGCAACTAAGTCGTATGTGTCTAATTTTCATTCTTTAGTTGTGGCCCATGGTTGGCTATTGTAATATCGTATACAACTTGTTTCATTTGACAATTGTGAAGGTTGCGGTTTACTAAAATCCGTGATTGCTGAATTTGGATTGAAATTCAAATTTTTGCATGAATTCATATTAAATTTATTAAAAAATCAATATTGTATGAAATGTGACCGCCAATTGCAATATAATACAAATTGACCGCGCCTAAATACAATGACGGTCATGAACAACATCACAAGCGTATGGTCCCACACATGTAAGAACCCGCATCACCCACATATGGACCCATGTGCTAGCATCCACATCATTGCGACAATGGTCCCGTGTGTCAGAATTGTTGACCGGTCATAGGACACATCATCACCGAAAATAGAACACCTGGTCCCACATGTAAGGAGCCACATCAGCATCTTCTAGGCCCATATGTCAGCAATATTGACCGGTCAATATTGATGCCGATTTATTACTGACGGGACCACCAACAATAAAACCCACGTCCAACCCATATGGAAGAAGCCACATCATCAACTGTTGGCCCCACCTATATGAATCTTTGACCGGTCAACCCTCCCGGACCTATCACCGGCGACAGATTGGGCTATCATTGGTGACATTCAGGGCCATCACCGAGGACGAGCACTGGTGACATTTTTTGGTCCGTCACCTAACATGCGAACTTGCATGACAAAAAAGTGGTACTGTAAAAATATTATTTTCTATGATGGCTTCGGTGATGGCGGGGGTGACGACCGGAAAACGTCACCAATGTATTTTTCACGACGCAAACGGGTTATACATGACACAAGTGAAACATCGCAAAATAGAGCAAAGTTTGTAATGCAAGCACCCCCTAGTTGAGGCCACCAACGCCAAAAACATGACAAAAAACAGGAACTGACACTGGATACTAAGTTAATAGGTTAGTCTAGGAAAATAATATAAAATGGCACAGAAAGCATACAAAAGTGATAATATAGCTTTTAATAATAAAAAACTATAGATACGTTTGAGACATATTAGCATCCCCAAGCTTGGGAAGAGAAACAAATGTTGTGACGGGAGGAACAAGTTTTGGTCACCCCAACATTGTCATATGTCAGAATGCGTCTGGAAAACCATGTGTGGTCCATAAACTCCAAAACTGGGCATCCCCCTTCACCATCCTTTGGAGCCACTTACCCGACACCCGCCACCCACAAGGAAACCTCAACACTACATGACAAACTGTTTTGTATTCTACGTACAGTTGAACAGCCGCCTGGAGGCAACAATTCTCACGCCAAGATGCCAAACGCTCGACATCCAGGCCAAGCCAAGTCCAAGAGATGCATTGGTCGAGTCGACAACATTCTTTCCCTCCCATAACATCCACCATTGAAACTCCTCCTCTTAGATCCATCATCACTATACCGGTTCGAACTGCATGTTGCTACATATGAGCCTTTCATCATAGAAACCGCCTTTGGGGTCACCGCCTTGGCGTCCAAAGTCCCGGCCCACTGATAACCCGCAAGTATACGGGATAATTGTAGCCTCTTTCGATAAGTAAGAGTGTCGAACCCAACGAGGAGCTAAAGGTAGAACAAATATTCTCTCAAGTCCTCTCTGCCACAGATACGACTCTATGCATGCTTAGTGTTTGCTTTACCTAGAACAAGTATGAAACTAGAAGTACTTTGTAGGTGTTGTTGGATAGGTTTGTAAGATAATAAAGAACACGTAAATATAAACTAGGGGTTGTTTAGATAAAGAAGCAACAAAGTAAATATAGCGAGTGTGGAAAAGTGGTGGTAGGAGTTGTGAAATTGTCCCTAAGCAATTGACTACGTTACTAGACCGGTAATCACTATTGCAATTCTATTTGAGGGAGAGGCATAAGCTAACATACTTTCTCTCCTTGGATCATATGCACTTATGATTGGAACTCTAGCAAGCATCCACAACTACTAAAGATCATTAAGGTAAAACCCAACCATAGCATTAAAGTATCAAGTCCCCTTTATCCCATACGCAAACAACCTACTTACTCGGATCTGTGCTTTTGAGCACTCACGCCACCCACCATAAGCAAATCATGAACATATTGCAAACCCTACTGAGAGAATCCCTCACGCTTGCGCGACACGGAGGGCACAATAGTACAGCACCAATAATAAAACATGCATCTCAAACCAATCATAGCAATTCATCAATCACCGATAGGACAACGAAAATCTACTCAGACATCACAGGATGGCAACACATCACTTGATAATAATATGAAGCATAAAGCACCATGTTCAAGTAGAGGGTACAACGGGTTGCGGGAGAGTGGACCGCTGGATATAGATGGGGGAAGGTGATGGAGATGTTGGTGAAGATGGCAAAGGTGTTGGTGAAGATGATGGTGATGATGATGGCCCCCGGCAGCGCTCCGACGCCACCAGAAGCAAGGGGGAGAGAGCCCCCCTTCTTCTTCTTCTTCTTCCTTAACATCCTCCCTAGATGGGAGAAGGGTTTCCCCTCTGGTCCTTGGCTCCCATGGCATGGGAGGGGCGAGAGCCCCTCCGAGATTGGATCTATCTCTCTGTATCTCTCTGTTTCTGTGTTATCTGATTCTGCCCCTTCACCATTTCTTTTATACCTGGAGATCCGTAACTCCGATTGGGGTGAATCTTTCACCCAGATCTTTCTCATAAAATTAGCTTTCTTGCGGCAAAAGAAGGGCATGGACCGCCTTATAGGTGGCCCATGAGGGTGCCAGGCGCGCCCGGGGGGAGGGCGCGCCACCTGTCTCGTGGCCACCTCGGGCACCGTTTCACATTGATTCTTCCTCCGCAAAATCCCAAATATTCCAAAATAATTCTCCGTCCGTTTTTACCCCGTTTGGATTCTGTTTGATATGGGGTTTCTGCGAAACATAAAACATGCAACAAGCAGGAACTGGCAATGGGCACTGGATCAATATGTTAGTCCCAAAAAATAGTATAAAAAGTTGCCAAAAGTATATGGAAGTTGAATAATATTAGCATGGAACAATCAAAAATTATAGATACGACGGAGACATATCAGCATCCCCAAGCTTAATTCCTGCTCGTCCTCGAGTAGGTAAATGATAAAAAAGATAATTTTTGATGTTGAATGCTACCTAGAATAATCTTGATCATATGTCTAATCATGGCATGAATATTAAGACACGAGTGATTCAAAGCAATAGTCTATCATTTGACATAAAAACAATAATACTTGGAGCGTACTAATAAAGCAATCATGTCTTTCAAAACAACAAGGCCAAAGCAAGCTTATCCCTACAAAATCGTATAGTTTGGCCATGCTTCATTTTCGTCACACAAAATGCTCCCATCATGCACAACCCCGATGACAAGCCGAGCAATTGGTTCATACTTTTTAACGCGCTTCAGCTTTTCCAACCCTCACGCAATACATGAGCGCAAGCCATGGATATAGCACTATAGGTGGAATAGAATATGATGATGGGGGTTTATGTGGAGAAGACAAAAGGGGAGAAAGTCTCACATTGATGCGGCTAATCAACGGGCTATGGAGATGCCCATCAATTGATGTCAATGCGAGGAGTAGGGATTGCCATGCAACGGATGCACTAGAGCTATAAATGTATGTAAGCTCAACAAAAGAAACTAGTGGGTGTGCATCCAACTTGCTTGCTCACGAAGACCTAGGGCATTTGAGGAAGCTCATTGTAGGAATATACAAGCCAAGTTCTATAATGAAAAATTCCCACTAGTATATGAAAGTGACAACATATGAGACTCTCTATATGAAGAACATGGTGCTACTCTGAAGCACAAGTGTGGTAAAAGGATAGTAACATTGCCCCTTTTCTTTTTCTTTTTTTTTGGGTGGGCTTCTTTGGCCCCTTTTTTATTTAGGCTTCTTTGGCCTTCCCCTTTTTTTTCTTTTTTTTCATGGGGCAATGCTCTATAATGATGATCATCACACTTTATTTACTTACAACTCAATATTACAACTCGATACTAGAACAAAGATATGACTCTATATGAATGCTTCCGGCGGTGTACCGGGATGTGCAATGATCTAGCGTAGCAATGACATCAAAAAACGGACAAGCCATGAAAACATCATGCTAGCTATCTTACAATCACGCAAAGCAATATGACAATGAATGCTCAAGTCATGTATATGATGATGATGGAAGTTGCATGGCAATGTATCTCGGAATGGCTATGGAAATGCCATGTTAGGTAGGTGTGGTGGCTGTTTTGAGGAAGATATAAGGAGACTTATGTGTGATAGAGCGTATCATATCACGGGGTTTGGATGCACTGGCGAAGTTTGCACCAACTCTCGAGGTGAGAAAGGGCAATGCACGGTACCGAAGAGGCTAGCGATGATGGAAAGGTAAAAGTGCGTATAATCCATGGACTCACATTAGTCATAAAGAACTCATGTACTTATTGCAAAAGTTTATTAGCCCTCGAAGCAAAGTACTACTAAGCATGCCCCTAGCAGGATAGATTGGTAGGAAAAGACCATCGCTCATCCCCGACTTCCACTCATAAGGAAGAGAACCAAAGAAACACCCCATGCTTCAAATTTGTCACACAACGGTTACCATACGTGCATGCTACGGGACTTGCAAATGTCAACACAAGTGTCTCTACAATCCACAACCACCCACTAGCATGACTCTAATATTACCATCTTCATATCGCAAAATTATTGCAAGGAATCAAACATATCATATTCAGCGATCTACAAGTTTATGTAGGATTTTATGACTAACCATGTGAATGACCAATTCCTGTCATCTCTCTAAATAGATATAAGTGAAGCAAGAGAGTTTAACTATTTCTACAAAAGATATGCCCACGCTCTAACACATATAAGTGAAGCACAAGAGCATTCTACAAATGGCGGTTTTCTATGTGAAGAGAAACAAGCAATCCAGACTTCAAATGATATAAGTGAAGCACATGAAGCATTCTATAAAGCCATACTCAAAAGATTTAAGTGAAGTGCAATGAGCATTCTATAAATAAACCAAGGACTATCTCATACCAGCATGGTGCATAAAACAAAAATGAAAACTAAATGCAAAAGACGCTCCAAGACTTGCACATATCGCATGAACAAAACGAATACGAAAACATACCGATGCTTGTTGAAGAAAGAGGGGATGCCTTCCGGGGCATCTCCAAGCTTAGACGCTTGAGTCTCCTTGAATATTTAGTTGGGGTGCCTCGTGAATCCCCAAGCTTGAGCTATTGCCTCTCTTCCTTTTCCTCATATCGAGTCATCCTCGATCAAACACTTCATCCACACAAAACTTCAACAGAAAACTTGATAAGATCCGTTAGTATAATAAAGCAAATCACCGCTCTAAGGAATGTTGCAAACCAATTCATATTTTGTTTTTGCATTGTGTTTACTGTAATATAGCTTTTCCATGGCTTAATCCACTGATATAAATTGATAGTTTCATCAAAACAAGCAAACTGTGCATCAAAAACAGAATCTGTCAAAAACAGAACAGTCTGTAACAATCTGAACATTCACCATACTTCTGGTACCCCAAAAATTCTACCAAAATTAGGAAAAATAAACAAGTTGTATAGTAATACAGTTATAAAAGAACCAGAACCATTTGACGTTCCAGTTAAAAATGTAAAATCGTGCACTACAGCCAAAGTTTCTGTCCTGCACCGTACAAACCAACAAGCATTGTAAACATCCTAAAGGCAAACCTTGGCACATTATTTTTATAATACAATGGAATTATACAAGGGGATAATTATTTTTTATGAAAAGTTTCTGTAATTAAGATTCACAAAGTTTCCGTGAGCATGAACAAAGTTCAAAGAGCTCTCCCACTTCAACAACGCTTGTCTCTCTCACTTTCACTTTCCTTTTTGAAAAGGTTTTAGGTTCCTTCTTTATCTTTTTGTTTTTAAATTATATAAAAGCACTCAACAGAAATAAATGACTCTCTAAAACTTTCAGGTTGTCTCCCTGGCAGCGCTTTCTTTAAAGCCATTAAGCTAGACATATAGTGCTCAAGTAATGGATCCACCCGGATCCCAAGGTATATCAAAGCCAATTTTAATTAACAATGATTTGTAATTTAGTAGTGAGAACAAAGTAACATAAATCATGCAACAATGAAGTCTAACTCTCTTCCTATGCATTGGCATGTCATAAAAAACAATTCATGCACACATAGTAAAGGCCAATGCATAGTATAAGCAGTTTCTTGCAATTTTATCATATTGGAAACATAAAGAGGCGGAGATGTAGTTCCTCTCTCATAATAATTGCAAGTAGGAGCAGCAAGCACATACATATTGCATTCATCAAAAGTATCATGTGCAATGGTAAAAGGCAACCCATCAATATAATCCTTACTAAGCGCAAACTTCTCCGATATAGTGTAGTTGGGAGAATTCAAAAAGATAATAGAACTATCATGCGTGGGTGCAATAGCAACAATTTCATGTTTAACATAAATAACTATAGCAAGTTCATCTCCATAAGCATAATTCATATTGGCATCTTGGCCACAAGCATAGCAAGCATCATCAAAAAGGGATATTTCAAGAGAATCAACGAGATCATAGCAATCATACTTCGGTAAGCACGAAGGGGAATTAAACAATGTATGAGTTGAAGAGTTACTCTCATTAGAAGGTGGGCACGGGTGATCAATCCGCTCTTCCTCCTTTTGTTCTTCGCTCTCCTCATCATCTTTTTCATCCAATGAGCTCATAGTTTCATCAATTTCTTCTTCCATAGCTTCCTGCAAAATATTAGTCTCTTCTTGGACAGCGGAGAATTTCTCAATATATAGTTTAACATAGGCATTAGAAGCATAATTATCATAACAATATTCAAGTATGGCAAAATTTTCAGATTTGTAGAGAGTAGCATCATACTTTTTAATCAAAGAAGCAATTTCATAAGCACCCTTAAAAGCAACAAATTCTTCAATTTGTTAAACATGAAAGTAATTATAAACACCCTTAGGATATGAAGATACGATTCCGTTATCAATAAACTCACATTGGTAGGGAAGGTGTTTCTTAGGGTTTTCAGAACAACAAGTAATATCATATATTTCACATAAATTCCAAGCATAGCATTGCAAACAATGAATTTGATCCAGTAAAAGTTTCCCTTTTTCAGATATACGATGTCGCACATAACAAGCATGCTCATCTAAAGATTTTCTTTCAACTAAGCTAGTTGGGGTTGCAGCACAAGCACAAAGGGATCAAAGATGATCCAAGTAAAAAGCTTCAGTAGTGTGATAGATTTTGAGTGGTTCTTCAACCATTGGTGCAGTAGGTACAACTATTTTTTTTGGTATTTTGTGTTTCCTGCCCATAACTAAAGATAGAAAACAACAAAGAACAACAAATAAAAATTACTTAGTGATAAAGCAAAGAAGCACACACGAGAATATTCACCCCACGCTATGACTCCCCGGCAACGACGCCAGAAAAAGGTCTTGATAACCCGCAAGTATACGGGATAATTGTAGCCTCTTTCGATAAGTAAGAGTGTCGAACCCAGCGAGGAGCTAAAGGTAGAACAAATATTCTCTCAAGTCCTATCAGCCACAGATACGAATCTACGCATGCTTAGTGTTTGCTTTACCTAGAACAAGTATGAAACTAGAAGTACTTTGTAGGTGTTGTTGGATAGGTTTGCAAGATAATAAAGAACACGTAAATATAAACTAGGGGCTGTTTAGATAAAGAAGCAATAAAGTAAATATAACGAGTGTGGAAAAGTGGTGGCAGGAGTTGTGAAATTGTCCCTAAACAATTGACTACGTTACTAGACCGGTAATCACTATTACAATTCTATTGAGGCATAAGCTAACATACTTTCTCTTCTTGGATCATATGCACTTATGATTGGAACTCTAGCAAGCATCCGCAACTACTAAAGATCATTAAGGTAAAACCCAACCATAGCATTAAAGTATCAAGTCCCCTTTATCCCATATGCAAACGACCTACTTACTCGGGTCTGTGCTTCTGTCACTCACGCCACCCACCATAAGCAAATCATGAACATATTGCAAACCCTACAGCAGGAATCCCTCACGCTTGCGCGACACGGAGGGCACAATAGGACAGCACCAATAATAAAACATGCAACTCAAACCAATCATAGCAATTAATCAATCACCGAGAGGACAATGAAAATCTACTCAGACATCATAGGATGGCAACACATCATTGGATAATAATATGAAGCATAAAGCAGCATGTTCAAGTAGAGGGTACATCGGGTTGCGGGAGAGTGGACCGCTGGATATAGATGGGGGAAGGTGATGGAGATGTTGGTGAAGATGGCGGAGGTGTTGGTGAAGGTCGTGGTGATGATGATGGCCCCGGGCAGCGCTCCGGCACCATCAGAAGCAAGGGGGAGAGAGCCCCCCCCCTTCTTCTTCTTCTTCTTCTTCTTCTTCCTTGACCTCCTCCCTAGATGGGAGAAGGGTTTCCCCTCTGGTCCTTGGCTCCCATGGCATGGGAGGGGCGAGAGCCCCTCCAAGATTGGATCTATCTCTATGTATCTCTCTGTTTCTGCGTTCTCTAATTTTGCCCCTTCATCGTTTATTTTATATTCGGAGATCCGTAACTCCGATTGGGGTGAATCTTTCGCCCAGATCTTTCTCATAAAATTAGCTTTCTTGCGGCAAAAGAAGGGCATCAACCGCCTTACGGGTGGCCCACTAGGGTGCCAGGCGTGCCCAGGGGGAGGGCACGCCCCTGTCTCGTGGCCACCTCGGACACCGTTTCGCGTTGATTCTTCCTTCGGAAAATCCCAAATATTCCAAAATAATTCTCCGTCCGTTTTTATCCCATTTGGATTCCGTTTGATATGGGGTTTCTGTGAAAGATAAAACATGCAACAAACAGGAACTCGCACTGGGCACTGGATCAATATGTTAGTCCCAAAAAATAGTATAAAAAGTTGCCAAAAGTATATGAAAGTTGAATAATGTTGGCATGGAACAATCAAAAATTATAGATACGACGGAGACGTATCACCCACCCCTTGCTAGGACCACACAAAAACATCCACCGCGCCCCCTAGAATATAAGATAGCTTTCAAGACTCAACCTTAAAGGTTCGGCTCCAACGACCTGTACCTTAGCATGATTGTGGTACATGGAGTAATTCAAAACTTCCAGATTTATTGCATTCTTTAAGTACAAACTGAGACCACCACTCCTAGTTACCAGAGCTACTAACAACAAAACAACAATGGAAACCCGGAGGAGGGGCTAATGCTTCGACACATGCTTTACTAATTTGAGTTACACAATTCCTAACAAGGGCATGGAAAATTTCCTTGCAAAATCCCGAAGTTCTTGAACTATTTTTTCATTGTGCACTCCACGATAGTTCCACCTAAGGACATTTCATTCTGTCCGACGGTACTCCTCTAGGGAGCCTGCCGATCATGCATCGCTGGTTTTGTTCTGCTGTCCAGATTTCTTCCCATTGTCATTTTAAGAGTTCTTGCCCATCTTGGTGCACTTAGGGCCCCTCATCAGGGGAGGACTTGGTGGCACAGTGGGGGTGGAAGGGAGAGTTACTGGTTGTCGTCCCCAAGATCAAGGGTACCTCGTGGAGCACCAGTTGCACCTGGATCAATGACCTCAGTCGAGGATCTCTTTCTGTTACGATTGGGCTCGCCCATGTCAGCATTAATGTTTGCCCCTTCCGACTAGTCATCACGGTCGAAGCCTCTATCTCCTCGTCCCGTCACTTTGCCGCGTCCTCGGCCTAAACCATTGCCGTGCCGTCTCCCATGGCCTGGTCCTCATCCAGCCGCATGAACTAGGTGGCCTTTAGGTCCTTGAAGATCAACATTGATGGAGTATGAACGCTATCACCATGTTCCTTGTGAACATGCCCAAGATTACTACAAATAGTGCACCAATATGACAATCTTTCATATTTGACACGAAAAATCTGGCGCTTGTTATTCTTGACCATCGAGACATCATTCTTGAGCAGTTTGTTAACATTTTATCTTGATGTGGACCATGAATAAATTGCCTAGGAAATCGTGTGACCGAGGTTCTACATAAATAAATCCCCCCACTTTTGCTGCCAATGATTTCAAAAGATGAACAAATCCATTCGGCAGATCATGGATTTGAATCTAGATATCAACGGTGTCAAGCTTGATAAATGATGACTTAGTGAAGTTGTCATGGGGGATTATCAGAGCAGCCTTCCTTTGGAAGGTCCAAGGGTTTTCCTCCAAAGACCTGGCAGCGATCCTAGGATCACCCCTTAGTCGGTTCATACCAAAGGCACTGGGGGATTACCGACGATAGGGATGAGAGATATCCGCAGTGGGAGAAGCGCCACCAAGAGGAGACTAAACCCTAACGAGAGGGCAACTCATTTTGAAGCATAAACGAAAGGTCCCATTTGCTACTTTAAGCACGAAGAAATCTTCGCTCCAAGGCTCCAAACACGGGTTGCATTTGGCACAACCTATTAATAGGTACATTTGCTAATATCAAAACTTATTTTTGCTACTTCTAAAACTAGCCTAATTGTTATAGAAAAGTGTTGTTGTAAAAAAGAAATGTCTCATCTACATCAAACTAAAGGTTTGTGCATATTGAAATAGTTTTTATGTGTTATCAATATGAAACTGAAAAATATTCATATGATTTGAAGTAATTGTTCATAAAAATCAAAATAATATTCATCTAACATAAATATAATGTTCATGTGTATAAAAATAAATTTCCATAGATATAGAGAAATGATAATGTATTTACAAAAAAAATCATGTATTTGTGAAAAATCAAACTAGAATAAAAAGTTCATACATTTGTGAAGATGTAAAATAAAACAAAATGAAAAGGTTAGAAAACAGAAGCCTAATTCTAGAAAAAATAAATTTAAGAGCAAAATAAAAACAAAAAAGAAACAGGAAGGTAAAGAAGGTACGAAATAGTAATAAAAATAAAAATATATGTAAAAATCACGAGAAAAAACGAAGCACATACCAGAATCTTAAAATGCTGGCCCATTAAGCTGCGGGGGGTGCGCGGACGTCGCCGGTCAGAAAGGGGTATATTTGTGTCAAAAAAAAAAGGCAAGGGGTATATAGGGTACATTTTCACCCTGCCCGAAGCTTCCGCGTAGCTTCCTGGGCGCCGCCACCCACATTTCTGCGGCGCGTCAACGTTTTCGTAGCACTATATATAACACACACAGCTCAACCATTTTCGTGCTCAAGACTCGAGACCACAAGCCGAGTCCGTTCTCTGGCTCACCACCACATATTACACACCAACGAAACAATGAATTCTCTCATCCACGCTACGAGCTTGATTTCCGACGCATGCCTCAACGCGGAGAAGCTGCCAAGGGCCCTGATCTTGTGTGGCGTCGTCAAAGCCGCCGCCGCGCTCTGCCTAATCATTTTCAAAGCTCCAGGAGGCATATTTCTCCACCATGGCAAGGCTCCATTCTTCTTGTACTACGGCATTCTCATCGCCGTAGTCGTCTTCGGGCTCATCGAGGCGTCAACCGGCTTCTGGGTGTCAGGCGACGTGGTCGGAAGGCGTGCTGCCGGGAAGACGTTCCTGTTTGTGTCCATCCCACCCCTCGTCATCGTCATTGCGTTGGGAGGCTTTGCCATGCTGAACTTGAAATAGTATCTTCCATTTTTTTTTTACTTTTGTAGTGCATACAGTACGTAGTGTATTTAAATTGTTGTTGTACAGTACAGTATATGAGTAGGCTGCGTAAGCCCGAGGTTTACGTTTCATTAGTTTCCACTTGTACACTCATAGATTTTGGTTATTAAGCTGCTAGTATTATTCATGCAATGGATGTCTGGTTTGTGCTTTTTTGAATGAAGACGCTAGGGGCGTCGGGCTTCAAATTAATAAAGCCACTCGGCAGCATTCAAACAAGGTTCAAAAAGAAACGGAGACCAACCAGGTCAGCAAGTACATCGATACAACACATAGTCCAAAAGCACGCAGGCTTAAACATATCTAGCATAAGATCCAACAAGCCCAAACGACCCCCGCAAGGATGAAGGCCTCCCCAAAAGCTGCTTAGTCGTGCCTCGAGTCTTGCCTGGCCAACGTCTGAGTCATCCTGATACGCTCCAAGACTTCCATCATGCGCTTAGTGTTGCGCTCCTTCCCCAACGGTGTCCACGTCTGTAAAAATAGATGACATTTGAATATCACATCAACAGGATGGTTAGGGAATTTCTTCTCTATCGTAATTTTGTTATGAGTCGTCCAAATAGCCCATAGCAACGGCCCTATGCATCGCCAAGCTATTCTAGCACTGGACCCCTTTTGGGTTTTGATCAAGGTGAGCAGATCCGCACCCGAGGAGGGGTTCCAGTTCGTGTGAAACGCATCCCTAACCACGCTCCACGCAAACTTGGCTAGGTGGCATCTAAAGAACACATGGTTTGCGTCTTCACCTAGACCGCAAATCGAGCAGGACCCGTCGGACGGGCCATTATGTTTAGCTACACTGTCGGAAGTTGGTAGCCGGTTCCTAAACATTTGCCACATGAAGATTTTTATCTTGAGTGGCAACCCGGCCTTCCATAGCCCATGGCTATATCCAGCGCGCTCTCCTCAGTAAGTTTGCTACATAGCGATTTCACCGAAAACTTCCTGGAGGCAGACAGGTTCCATTCCACCGGGTCGGCCCCCAAGCCTAGTCGCTGATCATCTTGTTTCGATTCTTCAAGATAGTGGCATTGCGGTTGAGTCCTCCACTGAGGATATTATCTCGTTAGTTCGTGCGAGGGAAGTAGCTCAGGCTGCTCTTGCTGCTGCTGCCGCTCGCTGTGTGGCAGAGCAGGCAATGTCCGAGCAGGTCGTGGTACCAGTAGGAGCTGGTGCGAGCCTTGAGCCCACCGAGGGGGACGAGGCTAGGGCAGCCTTGGA
Organism: Triticum dicoccoides; assembly: GCF_002162155.2. Classification (NCBI taxonomy): domain Eukaryota; kingdom Viridiplantae; phylum Streptophyta; class Magnoliopsida; order Poales; family Poaceae; genus Triticum; species Triticum dicoccoides. The sequence goes on from NC_041383.1 coordinate 556,106,518, forward strand.
CGCCCCTTCTTCCAGTCGCGTGCCGGCACGGAAGAGAGTGGCCAAAGCGGTGAGCTCCCGTGGAGTTCGCTTTCGCAACCGTATTATATAATGCGGTACATCTTCTGGAATAATCGCGGATACGGCCATGGGGGCCGGCGGATGCTACTTAGAGAGTATATGGCCAAAGAATGTATCTATTTCATGGCATTGCAGGAAACGATCAAAGCCGACTTCATGTTTAGAGACCTCCTCCCGTACGATCCCCTACAACATTTTGACTGGTTCTAGATACCCTCCTCAGGCCACTCGGGTGGTCTCCTTATGGGCTGTAATCGTGATGTATGTGATGTAATTCTATGGGAGTCTGGTGTTTTCTTTATTGCTGCAACTGTTCGACACTGCGTTTTTGGGTTAACCTGGGTGATTGTGAGCGTCTATGGGCCGGCCGACCATGCTAGGTCTGCTGATTTCTTGGGTGAGATCATGGCCCTGGTTGGGGCTAAAAGAGCGGTTAATCTGCCGCTAGTAGTTGGTGGGGATTTTAACTTGATCCGCTCGGGGGCGGACAAGAACAATGACAATGTTGATTGGGCAAGGGTGTCCCTTTCCAATAATGCGATTGCGGCCGCCGCGTTGTGTGAAATTGCGACGACATGTGTGAGATTCAGGTGGACTAACAAACAACACATGCCTGTCTGTTCTGTCCTCGATCGTGTTTTCTGTACTGGAGACTGGGAGGTGCTCTTCCCTCTATGTACCCTAGTCGTTGAGACGCGCATACGATCCGACCACGACCCTTTAATTTTGTCCTTTGAGGAGGACAGCGCTCGGCGCAGTAGAAGATACACTACAAAAAAAAGACACATCCATAACATTTTGGGCCGAACGAAAAAAATTTATGTCATACTTATGACACTTCTATGAACAGGACCCCGTGGAGGGCTGGATGAATAGGACCCCAATCGATCGAGCCGGTTGGGTGTGGATGAACAGGACCCCGTGGAGGGCTAGATGAACAGGACCCCATGGAGGGAAGGTTGAACAGTTACCGGTGGAGGGCTGGTTGAACAGTAGTCGGTGGAGGGCTGGATGAACAGTAGCCCGTGGAGGGGTGGTTGAACAGGAGCCCGTGGAGAGGGGTGTTTGAACAGTAGCCAGTGGAGTAGCGCGCGGTGGAGGCTGGATGAACAGGAGCCCGTGGATGAACAGTTGCAGGTGGAGGCTGGAGGAGGTCGACGGTGGATGAATAGTAGCTCGTGGAGGCTGGAGGAGGTCGACGATGGAGATGAACAGTATCCCGTGGAGTCTCGTTTTGCGGTACACCACACCCCTCCCAATGAACAGGACCCCCGTTTCGACCATAGCGCTCCAACACAAGTCTGTTTCCTCCGTTTTGCGGTACGCCAGACCCCTCCCGTGACCGGTCGAACACAAGGTCGTTTCCTCCGTTCTGCGGTACGCCAGGCCTCGTTTCCATCGGTTGTTCCGTCCAAGCCCATGAACACGATGATGCATTCCATTCCGACCCAGCCAGTTGGCTCCCCATGAACACGACGACGACGCAGTTTCTCCGTTCCAACCCAGCCATGTACATGAGCCCTGGCCATACGTATGCGCGAGTAGGCGTTCGAGACCCCTCCCGTATGTATGTACGTGGCCGTATTTACTTTCTTGCACCCTGGCCGCTGTACGTACGTGTACATGCTACGTGCGCGCCTCTACTACGACACGTGCGCGCCTCTACATCGACCAGTACGTACGTACATGTTTGCGACCAGAATGACAACGCTACATACGCTTTGACCAGGTGGGTCACAACTGTCAGGCACTTCCTTGCGTGCGAAGATGTAGCTGGTGGGTCCCAGCAGTCAGGGGGGCAAATAGTTTTTTTGCCCCTAATATGGACGCACTTCCTTGCATGCGAAGATGTAGCTAGTGGGTCCCAGCAGTCAGGGGGGAAATGTTTTTTTCGCGAAATACACTGGCCCGTCCGGTGGGTCCCTGCTGTCAGTCTCTCCATGTACAGTACTCTTCCGATGGAAGTCGTTCCTTAACCACGTTGACCACGCCGCGCCTAGAGCACCAAGGCGGTGGACGACGGCGAGACCTAGGAAGGGGACGATGCGGCAGTGGATGCCCACGCAAAGAGGAGTACGAGGGTTCACTGGTTCGGCTGCGGTGTGAGGCTGTCGTCACCGCAAAATAACAGGGGGTGTGGGTGAGTAGAGGGATGGCCTGGCCAGCGGTAGGAGTAGTAGGGGCGGTGAGGCCTCCGCGGCATCACAGCCGGCCACGGGAGGTAGGAGCACGCGGCGCGACCGGCACTGGTTTGGGCGGCTGGAGCAAGAAGACTAGAGGTTGAAGAAGCACTATGGCCATTGGATGGACATCGTACGGTCACTGGAGCTATAATCATTCATATTGACTAAGTTGACAAATCTCTTCATCCGCATCAACTTAGTAGGCCCACAAGTCAGCCTCCCACTATGGTGGGTCCCAGCTAGCAGGGGGTATTCATTTTTTTGTGCGTAATAAGGAGGCACTTCCTTGGGTGCGAAGATATAGCTAGTGGGTCTGACCTGTCAATGGGGGGACGTTTTTTTTCATGAAATATAGAGGCCCTTCTGGTGGGTCCCATCTGTCAGGTGGAGGAATCATTATTTTGCGCGTAATAAGGAGGCATTTCCTTGCGTGTAGCCGTGGACCCAGCTGTCAGCCTCTCCATGTACAGTCCACTTCCGATGGATGTCATTCATCGACCATGTTGACCAGGCCGCGCCGAGAGCACCAGGGCGGTGGACGACGGCGAGGCCTAGGAAGGGAACGATGCGGAGCCAGGGAAGACTCGGTAGTTGTTTCCCACACGGAGGGGAGTACGAGGGTTTACTGGTTCGTCTGCCGTCCCCAGAGAATAACAGCAGGTGTGGGTGAGTAGAGGGATGGCTAGGCCAGCGATGGGAGTACGATGGGGCGGTGAGGCCTGCGTGGCAGCATAGCCGGCCGCGGGAGGAGGGAGCAGGCAGTCCCGTCGGCGCTTGTTTGAATGGCTGGAGTGGGAAGAGCAGAGATTGAAGAAGCAGGACGGCTGTTGGGTGGACATCCAACAGTCACTGCTCTCGTGTGTTGACTAAGTTGACACGGCGTTGCGTGTGCGTTAACCTTTTTTAGGAAAGCATATGTGTCAACCTGTAGTAGGCGCACAAGCCAGCCTCAAATCTGTGGAAAATAACATACAACCCATCTGCCATTATTTCTAATAATGTACAACCAATTTGCTAATTCTTAAGAATTTTTTTGGAGCCCATCTTCTTTTTGTTAGCATTACACCCCATATTGTGGCCACAGTTAAAAATTATAGGAAATTTTGCATATTTTGGTGTGGTCAACTATTTTTAATCCCGAAATATCGATTCACATTCAAACTATTTTGAAAAGATAATTTATATAAATATAAAATCCAAATAATTGTCCATGCGTAAAAATAAATGGAATTTAAAATCTTGTAATGAAAAAAAATTGAAACTAATTCCCGGTTTGATGTGTTTCAAAAATGTACAGCCCATTTCTGGGCAAACCGAATGAAACTCTCCTCGTCTCGAAAGATTTGCAGCCCAGCAGGGTTGATAAAGCAAGTAGGCCTCGTTTGGGTATTTCTTTAAAAAAATAGAACTGGGCTAGCCATTTTCAGCAAGAAAAAAAACACAACTGGGATCATGATGTGGTAAACATAAATAAAACCCTGGCTAGATGGGCCACAGCCCCTGCACAGCTCCGTTGTTACCCTGATCCGTCGCTAAAATTAGTATAAATAACAACTGCTTGTTCCTCAAAAAAATGCGCAACCTGCTGGGTCCCTGGTGTCAGCCGCTCGTAGTGTAATTCTCTCGTTTATTGACTACGTTGACAATGGCGTGAGCCCCAGATGTCCAACCATTAGGAGGAAACATTTTTTGGGCTTGTAATAAGGACGCACTTGCTTGCATACTGCCACGACGCTGGTGGGTCCCTACTATCATCCTCTCCACGTATAGTCATCTCCTTGTTCCTCTCCCTTGTTGACGATGTTGACAACGCAAGAGGGCGGTGCACTGTGCACAGCGAGCGAACCAAGGCGGAGGACGACGGCGAGGCCTCGGACGGAACGAACAAGAGCCGTGGAAGATGCGCCAGTCCAGTCGCAGGCAGAGGGGAGTACGAGGGTTGATTGGTTCGGGTGCGGGTGCATGTTGGGGCTGGCATTGCCGAAGAATAACAGGACGTGTGGGGAAATAGAGGGAGGGACTAGCCAATGTTGGAGGGTATGGTAGGGCGGCGAAGGCGCAACCAGCCATGGGAGGCCGGATTAGGCGGAGCCGATGGGGTGGTTTGGTTTGGGCGGCTGGAGGAAGAAGAAGACAAGAGATAGAAGATACACGACAGATGCTGGATGTCAATCCAACGGCTGGTAGGCAGAATCGTTTGTTGACTGGATAGTAAGTCGACACCACCTTGGATAGGCTATTTCCTCGCGGGTCCCAAATGTCATAATCCAAATCTGTCACAGTCATGCAACCTTTCCTATGAAAATTTACTGCCCATTTGATGTGCTAGTTTGAAATAAGTTTGTGAGTGCTAGTGGGGGCTAATCACTTGGCTTCTGTAATGCACAGTGAGCTCAAGCAGCCGGCAAGAGTGATGTTATTTCCCTTGGTTGGGATTTGTCACAATATTTCACTCTAAATTAAATGAATGGCAAGCCATTTGCCTTGTTTCAAAGAAAATATGACAGTCATTACCAAGTTGAAAAGGGCAAGAACATCTGACTCCAGCTTACAAACTATACAAAAGCACGAGGGTTAATTGTTCATCGGGTTTACGCAAACCCAGGTTGAAAAGGGCAACAACATCTAATTCCAGCACTGTTTTCGGCAGTCACAGTCAAATGGATTTGTTAGGTCCATAGAATGAACATCCCGGGTCATAAAATTTACTGGATTATGACCACAATATGTTGTAAATAGTAGCCCGGCACGTTCAGAAGCTCTTTTGCCCACCTGAAACTCATTTTTTTGCTCTTCGACATACCCATCCGTCAAAACCATGCTGCTAATAAACTTAAGCCTGATGGACAATAGTAACCTTGCATCCAGCAGGAAGAATGTGACAAATCTAGTGTTTGCACGGTTGGCTACATACCGTTCTAGCGTTATTGTCTTCAACCGAATCTCATGAGAAGTGAGAAAATCCCGGTGCTTACGAATCCACCGATTGGTTATAACTTTCTTATCCTGTCATGTTGCCTAAATAGACATGAAGATTGAACACAGTTAAGGTCTAAAAAAGAGTGTTGAAAGAGCAACAACTGAACGGTTAATCCTAGTACACTATATGCGGGCTTCCAATGTGCGTGAAATTATCACCTTTATATACAACTTCTCCAGACATGGAAAGCATTGCAGCAAGCCAATAATCTTGTTCAGATCAAAACTATTCATTTGGATATACAAGATCTTGACAGAATCCAGCACCATTGATAGGCCATCCATGGAGAAACTCTTCATTGAGCATAGAACATAATAGTACAAAATGTGTACTCCAAGATGATATATAACTTATGCATAGAAATTTAAAATGCAGCTTATGGTTACAAGTGTAGATAATAATATAAAGTACCTGAAGAACTGTGGAGCCAAACACCATATTGAAATGAGCACAGAGATCATGTATTACACCCAAGGACTCCAGTTTAGGCGCAGAGAGGACGGTTATTTGCAATGGTGAATAACTAGAATCAAGGATCAACCTTTGAAGTGAAGGGGCATCTTGGATGATGAGCTGCCTTTCATCAAAAGAAATTCCAATTCTTACAAGGTTAGGCGACTTTATTTGGAGACAATTGATTCTAACTGTGAAAACAAGCACCAAGCACTCCAGGGCAGGGCAACTGTAGTGGATGGTGCTGTGCAATGAGGCCTCCGATATACGAACCCGCACAAGTGAAAGTTTCTTCAGAAATGGGAGTCAAAGGTTTAGTACCAGATTGTCTGGTAGGTAGCACAGCGCAAAGATGGCGGTGTGGAGAGAGGAGGAAAACTGCGAGATGGACATCGGTGCTGAGGGCACAAGTACATGGCGTTCGGTATGTGGTAGGTGATTTCCAGGGGAAGAGTAGAAGTCAAGCAGCTGTAGTTCTATGAATTCAGGGGATTTCAGCCAGGCTTCCACCATGCAGGGCATGGTATGCTTGCTTAGGTAGCATGACGGGATGCAGAGGCTTTGAACGGAGCCCTGGTGGGAGGATATGATGGCTTTGGGGATTTTCAAAATCATTGAAGAGAGATAGCTGACGACAGTCGAGATTAAGGGGCACGGCGCGCCATAGAGGGCGCCACCGAATTAAGAGGACTTGGGTGCGGCAGCAATCCTTGGTGGGGAGAAGCCAGATGATCTCCCCCAAGGACGGTGTTCGGGAGATCGCTGATGCGGTCCACCCGAGATTCTACGGGTTCCTAGGATCCGATGGGGGTGGGGTCGCCGCTTCTCCCCGCGCTACCGAGTGCGGGATCTACAACAGGTGTCGCCGCTGGCGGGAGCCTCATCTTCTTGGCGCTGGGGTTAGCCGACTCCATTTTCCTCGAGGGCGTCGCGTCGCGCTCACGGATTTGAGCAGAGTAACGAATGACGAGCCAAGTTGTAGTGCGAGTGAAGAAGAAGGGGAGATGGGGGTTTTTCTGTAGTAGTGAGGAAGAAGGGGAGATGGTGTTTTCTGTAGGAGTGAGGTGAGAAATTTGGGGGTACGAGTGGAGCGAGCTGACGTGAGGTGGGTGGGAGTGAGGAGGAAGAAGAGCACCCAAGTTTTTTTGGGGGGCGGTGTGCTGGGTGTGGGTAGCGCCTCTGATTCAGTAAATATATGGGCTTTTGAATTGATTTTACTATTTACTAGGGTGGATGGGCTGTTTTGTCTTGGGCCTAGAGAAAAAATTACTACTAGTACAGTGGAGACACTCTACAGCTACCAATAAAAACAATTACTACTAGTACAGTGGATACAATACCGCTTCTGGCTCCTCCTAGGTCATCGAAACGTCTCCCTCTACTGAATGTCGTTATAATTTTGTTCACCGACATGCGGGCCATGCAGCGCGCGCGCCCGAATGCCATCCACCAAATTAGAAGGCACTATGCAGGAGGAGAGTCACCCGGTTGTAGCGCGGTAGTAACGAGCCGTCGTATCACAAAACCCCACCTCCCCGCAGTCTAAGTTTGACAGACAAAGCAACCATCATTTGACTCTTCTCTGAATCCCCTTCTCCCTCACCGTCTTCAAGAAAGGCAACACTCGCATCTGCCACTGTTCTTCAATCCCAGCAAAGGGAAGGTAAGCGGATCCGTGATGTTGGTATATTTTCGTTCAGAGAAAAAAAAGAACTTTTGTAAAGCAGTAACCGATCCTCACTCTCCTTTTTGTTTCATTGTCATTGCCATTGTGTTTTCCTTCCAGTGGCCTCCTAGTATTCGTCAGTTTCATGATGGACCAAGGAGAACCAAGCAAAGATCTGTCGATATTGGAGCAGACGCGGGAGGCTGATCCCCACGAGACAGAGAGCTCCAAGAAGATGGAGGCAGCCACCGAGCCGACCCCAGATACACTCACGACCACTACTGAGATGGCCAACTCCCCGTTTGAGGTTACAGCCCCTATGGCACTGCAAGAGCAGTTTCCCCCCTTCGAGGATGTGTCCCCCCCCCCCCCGCTGAGCTGCCCAAGGTGATTTTATTCTTTGCCGATCTCGATTGTGGTTTTTCATCTAAGTATGTGGTGATGAATAATGCAAAATTTTATTAGCTTTGATGCCATGCTATACATAGTGGTTTAAATAACTTGTGTTTCTTATACTGGAAAGTAATTTAGAATTTGTTTCTGTTTCAATTAGAGCCCTGATGCAGACAAGGATTGTGTGGTTGTACATGTCACTCGCTATGAGGCGGATGACCTGAATATACGCACTGGGAAAACAGAGTTCTTAGGCTGTTGGATCCTGGAAGCCATTTGCGCTTATACCAATGTCGAGTTGTATTCCAGCCTCATTGTTGTCAGGCGTGTTGTCCAGGGTGTACTGAAGCATAAGAAGTTCAAAGCTACTCCTTTGTTTGTGAGGCATACTGTTCTTGTCAAGATTAGGCAGGAAGATGACGTGGCATGCCTTCACAAACAAGTTTATGAGTGGCAAGGCCACAAGGTTGTCTTCATGAAGGTTCACAGGATTGAGCTGCTGCCGGACGTCCTCGACGATGTTCATGGCAAGGTCCGTCTTGTGTCCAGCCCAAATTAGATCAAGGCATGAAATAGTTGCCCCAGCTAGTGTTTAATAGTAGTTTGGATTGTATCTAATTATCCGAACCTTGCCTGTTATCGAGCCCTCTGGGGCTAGTACTATGTTTGAATCCGTCTATGGGAACTGCTGCTACTTTTGTGTGCACGTGAATCGTGTGAGAACAATCGTAATTGTTGCTGAAACAGATGTGTCCTCACTAGTTTTTTCATGAATATGGCATGGTAAGACATAAGCTGTCACGGTTTATCATACGAGCAGTGTGTGTTTGATGAAATAGAGTACTCGTTCGAGAACTATGCGCCGACGTATACGTAAGTACTTGTAAACACGGTTGGTGCTACCCCACTTGTAAGCAGTTGTGCAAAACACGTCACATTGGCTCAGCTCGCTTCAACACTAGGCTATCAACCAGCTAACAATCAACAATCTGATGTCTGACATATAAGCAACTATGTATCTTGTTACAATGGTTCATGCAGTTAACTGGGGCCACAATGTAAATTCCAAATGTTCACACGCCAGTCCAGCGTTCATGTGGAACACTCACATTAAACTCGGCTTCATAAAAAACTTGAAAAGCATAAGTTAAGCAATTTTATACATCTCAATGATTCATAGAACATAACAAACATATACTAGTTCACAGCAAAATACAAAGTTGTGAGAAGGTTTCCAAATCAGGAAAAAACAAGCAAGGCTTCTCTGAGCAAAGGGCTTCCCGACAGGCTTAAATTCCTGGAGTTCACTCTGGTTTTTTCTTGTTGCCACCATCCAGGGTTAGGTTCTCTCATTCCAGAATAACCAACTATAATTGTGGTCTCAGCTGGAATGCTGAACTGGACCATGCAGCGTACTAACCGGCTGAAATTCTTGTGCATTCCACTAAATTTAAGCACCGTGATACGTCCATTTTGCGTCATGCTTTTATATCAATATTTATTGCATTATGGGCTGTTATTACACATTATATCTCAATACTTATGGCTATTCTCTCCTATTTTACAAGGTTTACCATGAAGAGGGGGAATGCCGGCAGCTGGAATTCTGGCTGGAAAAGGAGCAAACATTGGAAACCTATTCTGCACTGCTCCAAAAATCCTGAAACTCCACGAAACTTATTTTTGGAATTAATAAGAATTATTGAGCGGAAAAAACACCTCAGGGGCCCACACCCTGGCCAGGAGGGTGGGGGGCGCACCCACCCCTACTGAGCGCGCCCCTATCTCCTGGGCCCCGTGGTGGCCCCCCGGTTTCCATCTTCTGCTATATGACGGCTTTTACCCTGGAAAAAATCGTGGGCAAGCTTACGGGACGAAACTCCGCCGCCACGAGGCAGAACCTTGGCGGAACCAATCTAGAGCTCCGGCGGAGCTGTTCTACCGGGGACACTTCCCTCTGGGAGGGGGAAATCATCACCATCGTCATCACCAACGATCCTCTCATTGGGAGGGGGTCAATATCCATCAACATCTTCACCAGCACCATCTCCTCTCAAAACCCTAGTTCATCTCTTGTATCCAAACCACAAATTGGTACCTGTGGGTTGCTAGTAGTGTTGATTACTCCTTGTAGTTGATGCTAATTGGTTTACTTGGTGGAAGATCATATGTTCAGATCCTTAATGCATATTATTACTCCTCTGATTATGAACATGAATATGGTTTGTGAGTAGTTACATTTGTTCTTGAGGACATGGGTGAAGTCTTGCTATTAGTAGTCATGTGAATTTGGTATTCGTTCGATATTTTGATGAGATGTATGTTGTCTTTTCCTCTAGTGGTGTTATGTGAACGTCGACTACATGACACTTCACCATTATTTGGGCCTAGAGGAAGGCATTGGGAAGTAATAAGTAGATGATGGGTTGCTAGAGTGACAGAAGCTTAAACCCTAGTTTATGTGTTGCTTCTTAGGGGCTGATTTGGATCCATATGTTTAATGTTGTGGTTAGGGTTACCTTAATACTTCTTTTGTAGTTGCGGACGCTTGCAATAGGGGTTAATCATAAGTGGGATGCTTGTCCAAGTAAGGGCAGTACCCAAGCACCGGTCCACCCACATATCAAATTATCAAAGTACCGAACGCGAATCACATGAACGTGATGAAAACTTGCTTGACGATAATTCCCATGTGTCCTCAGGAGATCTTTTCTCATTATAAGAAATTGTCCAGGCTTATCCTTTGCTACAAAAGGATTGGGCCACCTTACTGCACTTTATTTACTTTCATTGCTCGTTACTCGTTACAATTTATCTTTTCACAAAACTATCTATTACCTACAATTTCAGTGTTTGCAGAGAAAACCTTACTGAAAACCGCTTATCATTTCCTTCTGCTCCTCGCTGGGTTCGACACTCTTACTTATCAAAAGGACTACGATAGATCCCCTACACTTGTGGGTCATCGAGGCTCTTTTCTGGCGCCGTTGCTGGGGAGTGTAGCGCTTTTGGTGAGTGGAACTTGGTAAGGAAACATTTATATAGTGTGCTGAAATTTTCTGTTACTTGTCACTATGGAAACTAATCCTTTGAGGGGCTTGTTTGGGGTATCTTCACCCCGACCAGAAGAGCAAAGAGTTGCTCCTCAACCTACTGAACTTTTTGAAAATATTTACTTTGAGATTCCTTCGGGTATGATAGAGAAACTGCTAGCTAATCCATTTGCAGGAGATGGAACATTGCATCCTGATTTACACCTTATCTTTGTGGATGAAGTTTATGGATTATTTAAGCTTGCAGTTATTCCCGATGATGTTGTCAAAAGGAAGGTCTTCCCTTTATCTTGGAAGGGAGATGCATTGACATGGTATAGGCTATGTGATGATACGAGATCTTGGAGTTATAAACAATTGAAGTTGGAATTTCACCGGAAGTTCTATCCTATGCATCTTGTTCATCGTGATCGTAATTACATATATAATTTCTGGCCTCGTGAAGGAGAAAGCATCGCTCAAGCTTGGTGCAGGCTTAAGTCAATGTTATATTCATGCCCCAATCATGAGCTCTCTAGAGAAATGATTATTCAAAAATTTTATGCTCGGCTTTCTCTCAATGATCGCAACCTGCTCGATACTTCCTGTTTTGGTTCTTATATGCTGAAGACTATTGATTTCAAATGGGACTTATTGGAAAGAATTAAATGCAACTCTAAAGATTGGGGTTCCGACGACGGTAAGGAATCAGGTATGACACCTAAGTTCGATTGTGTTAAATCTTTTATGGATATCGATGCTTTTTGTGGATTTAGCACTAAGTATGGACTTGACTATGAGATAGTAGCTTCTTTCTGTGAATATTTTGCTACTCATGTTGATCTCCCTAAAGAGAAGTGGTTTAAATATAATCCTCCCGTTGAAGTAAAAGTAGTTGCACCTATTACAGTTGAAGAAAAGACTGTCACCTATAGTGATCCTATTGTTCCTACTACTTATGTTGAGAAACCTCTTTTTCCTGTTAGGATAAAGGGTCATGTTAAAACTTCGGCTGTTGTTCGTAAGAGTAATACTAGGACTTATACCCCTCCTGAGCAAATCAAAGTTGAACCTAGTATTGATATGGTTAAAGATCTCTTGGATGATGAATTAGATGGGCATGTTATTTATTTCTGTGGTGAGACTGCTAATATTGCTAGACCAGATGCTAGGATACATAGACCTGTGGTAGGCACACCTTTTATTTCCGTTAAGATAGGAGATCATTGTTATCATGGTTTATGTGATATGGGTACTAGTGCTAGTGCGATACCCTATGACTTATATAAAGAAATTATGCATGACATTGCACCCGTTGAATTGGAAGACATTGATGTTGCTATTAAGCTTGCTAATAGGGATACCATTAAACCAGTTGGGATAGTTAGAGATGTTGAAGTCTTGTGTGGGAAGGTTAAATACCCTGCTGATTTTCTTGTTCTTGGTTCCCCACAACATGCTTTTTGTCCCATTATTTTTGGTAGACCCTTCTTGAATACAGTTAATTCAAAGATTGATTGTGAAAAGGATACTGTTACAATTGGCTTAGAGGGTATGTCTCATGAGTTTAATTTTGCTAAGTTTCGTAGACAACCTCGGGATAGAAAATAACCTAGTAATGATGAGATTATTGGTCTTGCTTCCATTGCTGCACCTCCTACTGATCCGTTAGAACAATATTTGCTAGACCATGAAAACGAAATGTTTATGAAGGAAAGAAGGGAAATAGATGAAGTGTTCCTTAAACAGGAACCTATGCTGAAACACAACCTTCCCGTTGAAATTCTTGGGGATCCCCCTCCACCCAAGGGTGATCCCGTGTTTGAACTCAAACCATTACCTGATAATCTTAAGTATGCTTATCTTGATGAAAATAAAATATATCCTGTTATTATTAGTGCTAACCTTTCAGAGCAAGAAGAAGAAAGATTATTGAAAACTCTGAAGAAGCACCGCGCTGCTATTGGATATACTCTGGATGATCTTAAGGGCATTAGTCCCACGTTATGCCAACACAAAATTAATTTGGAGGCCGATGCTAAACCAGTTAGAGATCCTCAACGACGACTGAATCCCAAGATGAAAGAAGTGGTAAGAAAGGAGATACTAAAGCTCCTTGAGGCGGGTATAATTTATCCCGTTGCTGATACTGAATGGGTAAGCCGTGTCCACTGTGTTCCTAAAAAGGGAGGTATTACCGTTGTTCCTAATGACAAAGATGAATTGATCCCGCAAAGAATTATTACAGGTTATAGGATGGTAATTGATTTCCGTAAATTAAATAAAGCTACTAAGAAAGATCATTACCCTTTACCTTTTATTGATCAAATGCTAGAAAGACTATCCAAACACACACATTTCTTCTTTCTAGATGGTTATTCTGGTTTCTCTCAAATACCTGTGTCAGCTAAGGATCAATCAAAAACTACTTTTACTTGCCCTTTTGGTACTTTTGCTTATAGACGTATGCCATTTGGTTTATGTAATGCACCTGCTACCTTTCAAAGATGCATGATTGCTATATTCTCTGACTTATGTGAAAAGATTTGTGAGGTATTCATGGATGATTTCTCCGTTTATGGATCCTCTTTTGATGATTGCTTGAGGAACCTTGATCGAGTTTTGCAGAGATGCGAAGACACTAGTCTCGTCCTGAATTGGGAAAAGTGTCACTTTATGGTTAATGAAGGCATTGTCTTGGGGCATAAGATTTCCGAGAGAGGTATTGAAGTTGATAAAGCTAAAGTTGATGCTATTGAAAAGATGCCATGTCCTAAGGACATAAAAGGTATAAGAAGTTTCCTTGGTCATGCCGGTTTTTATAGGAGGTTCATTAAGGACTTTTCTACCTCTGACTAATTTATTGCAAAAAGATATTCCTTTTGTCTTTGATGATGATTGTGTAGAAGCATTTGAAATACTTAAGAAAGATTTGATACTGCACCTATTGTTTAGCCGCCTGATTGGAATTTACCCTTTGAAATTATGTGTGATGCTAGTGATTATGCTGTAGGTGTTGTTCTAGGGCAAAGAGTTGATAAGAAATTGAATGTTATCCAGTATGCTAGTAAGACTCTTGATACTACCCAGAGAAATTATGATACTACTGAAAAAGAATTCTTAGCAGTTGTGTTTGCATGTGATAAGTTTAGACCTTATATTGTTGATTCCAAAGTTACTATTCACACTGATATGCTTCTATTAAATATCTTATGGAAAAGAAAGATGCTAAGCCTAGACTCATTAGATGGGTTCTCCCGTTCCAAGAATTTGATTTACATATTATTGATAGGAAGGGAGCCGAGAACCCCGTTGCAGACAATTTGTCTAGGTTAGAGAATGTTCTTGATGGCCCACTGCCTATTGATGATAGCTTTCCTGATGAACAATTAGCAGTCATTAATCCTTCTCGTACTGCTCCTTGGTACGCTGATTATGCTAATTACATTGTTCCTAAATTTATACTTCCTAGTTTCACATACTAGCAAAAGAAAAAGTTCTTTTATGATTTAAGACATTACTTCTGGGATGACCCACACCTTTATAAAGAAGGAGTAGATGGTGTTATTAGACGTTGTGTGCCTGAGCATGAACAGGAACAGATCCTACGCAAGTGTCACTCTGAATCATATGGAGGACACCAGGCTGGAGATAGAACTGCACACAAGGTACTGCAATCTGGTTTTTATTGGCCTACTCTCTTCAAAGATGCTCGTAAGTTTGTCTTATCTTGTGATGAATGTCAAAGAATTGATAATATTAGTAGACGTCAAGAAATGCCTATGAATTACTCTCTTGTTATTGAACCGTTTGATGTCTGGGGCTTTGATTATATGGGACCTTTTCTTGCCTCTAATGGTTATACACATATTTTAGTTGCTGTTGATTATGTTACTAAGTGGGTAGAAGCTATTCCAACTAGTAGTGCTGATCATAACACTTCTATTAAAATGCTTAAAGAAGTTATTTTTCCGAGGTTTGGAGTCCCTAGATATCTTATGACTGATGGTGGTTCACATTTTATTCTTGGTGCTTTCCGTAAGATGCTTGCTAAGTATGATGTTAAGCATAGAATCGCATCTCCTTATCATCCGCAGTCTAGTGGTCAAGTAGAGTTGAGCAATAGAGAGCTCAAATTGATTTTGCAAAAGATTGTGAATAGATCTAGAAAGAATTGGTCCAAAAAACTTGATGATGCACTATGGGCCTATAGAACTGCATACAAAAATCCTATGGGTATGTCTCCATATAAGATGGTTTATGGAAAAGCGTGTCATTTACCTCTTGAACTTGAACATAAAGCATATTGGGCTATTAAAGAGCTCAACTATGACTTCAAACTTGCCGGTGAGAAGAGGTTGTTTGACATTAGCTCACTTGATGAATGGAGAACCCAAGCCTATGAGAATGCCAAGCTATTCAAAGAAAAAGTCAAATGCTGGCATGACAAAAGGATACAAAAGCGTGAGTTTAACGTAGGTGATTATGTGTTGTTATTCAACTCTCGTTTAAGATTTTTTGCAGGAAAACTTCTCTCTAAATGGGAAGGTCCTTACGTTATCGAGGAGGTCTATCGTTTTGGTGCCATAAAAATAAACAACTTCGAAGGCACAAGTCCGAGGGTGGTGAACGGTCAAAGAATTAAACATTACATATCACGTAATCCTATCAATGTTGAAACTAATATTATTGAAACCGTAACCCCGGAGGAATACATAAGGGACACTTTTCAGAACGTTCCAGACTCCGAAAAGGAATAGGTATGTGGTACGGTAAGTAAACCGACTCCAAAACAATTCTAATGGCATTTTTTATCAGTTTTGGAATATTTAAGAATTTTAGGAAGAAAGAAGTAGTCCGAGAGGGACACGAGGCCTCCACGAGGGTGGAGGGTGCGCCCCTGTCTCGTGGACACCTCGTGTGCCTCCCGGACTTCGTTTTCTTGCACGTTACGTATTTTGGTCGGTAAAAATTCATTATATAAACTCCCAAAGGTTTTGACCACTGTATCACGCAAGTATCCTCTGTTTTCATTTTGAGTTGTTTCTGTTGCAGATCTAGAGCACCATGACGTCGCCCTCCTTCAACAATGAAGACAAGGATGCTTGGCTATTGAAGATAGAGCTGAAAAGAGAAGAACCGGAAGAGATCAAAAAGGAGGAAGGGATCAAGAAGGCCACGGAGGTCCAAGCTCCGGCGGTGGAAGAAGAAGACATCCCTCAACCCTTACCTAACCTCTTTACTCCAACAGAGCTTGAAGCTTTCAAGATGATTGAATTGGCTCGTATTCAGAACAAGTATCTCACGCAGGAGAATATTTTTTTGATGGATCATATCGCCGGACTCAAGGGCATTATCCGCAAGCTGGAGGAGCTTTTACGCTCGATGTGCGATTATCCACCATCATCATCACCACCTCCATCACCTCCGAGGACATAATCACGTGGGTATGGGCACTCCCCTTGGTAACTGCCAAGCTTGGGGGAGGTGCCCCAGTATCGTATCTCCATCACACTCCTATCCTTACCGTTTTATTTAGTTCGATCCCTTTAGTAGTATTTTGATCTAGTAGATTGAAGTTTTGATATCAAGTAGTTTTGAGTTTTGCTTTGTGATCTCTTTATGTAATCGAGTCCGTGAGCTATCTATAATAAAGATTAGTGTTGAGTCAAGGGCTTTGCTATCTTGCTATGATCTTGAGAAAGTAGAGAATAAAAGAGTTCATATTGATCCTATGGTTAGTGATGACTTCACACATAGAAAGTATGAGGCATAAAAGTTGTTGAGAGTTGATAAACATAGTTTTGGTCATCGTTGCAATTAATAGGAAGTAATAAGGAAAGAGAGGTCCACATACAAATATATTATCTTGGGTGTCTTTTATGACTGGGAGCACTCATTAAGTATGACATGCTAAAAGAGTTGACGTTGGACAAGGAAGACAACGTAATGGTTTATGTTTTCTCACATCTTAGTTAAAGTATATTGTCATTGACCTTCCAAACATGTAGAGCTTGCCTTTCCCCCTCATGCTAGCCAAATTTCTTGCACCAAGTAGAGATACTACTTGTGCTTCCAAATATCCTTAAACCCAGTTTTGCCATGAGAGTCCACCATACCTAACTATGAATTGAGTAAGATCCTTCAAGTAAGTTGTCATGTTGTAGGCAATAAAAATTTCTATCTAAATATGTATGACTTATTAGTGCAGAGAAAATAAGCTTTATACGATCTTGTTATGGAAGCAATAAAAGCGATGGACTGCATAATAAAGGTCCACATACAAGGGGCAATATAAAGTGACGTTCTTTTGCATTAAGATTTTGTGCATCCAACCCTAAACGCACATGACAACATCTGCTTCCCTCTGCGAAGGGCCTATCTTTTACTTTATGTTTTTACTTTATGCTTGAGTCAGGATGATCTTCACCTTTCCCTTTTTCATTTTATCCTTTGGAAAGCTCTTCGTGTTTGAAAGATCATGATACATATATCCAATTGGATTTAAGTTAGCATGGGCTATTATTGTTGACATCACCTAAAGGTGAATACGTTGGGAGGCAACACAATAAGCCCCTGTCTTTCTCAGTGTCCGGTTGAAACTCCATAACCACAAGTATTGCGTGAGTGTTAGCAATTGTAGAAGACTACATGATAGTTGAGTATGTGGGCTCGTTGAAAAGCTCTATTCTTGACTCTTTCTGATGTTATGATAAATTGCAATTGCTTCAATGACTGAGATTATAGTTTGTTAGTTCCCAATGAAGTTTCTGAACCATACTTGACATTCTGAATTGTTTGTCACTTGAGTATAAGAAGTCATATGATAAAATCTATATATGTTGCTGTTATAAGAATGATCATGATGCCCTCATGTCCGTATTTTATTTTTATCGACACCTCTATCTCTAAACATGTGGACATAATTTTCGATTTCGTCTTCCGCTTGAGGACAAGCAAGGTCTAAGCTTGGGGAGTTGATACGTCCATTTTACATCATGCTTTTATAACAATATTTATTGCATTATGGGCTATTATTACACATTATATCTCAATACTTATGGCTATTCTCTCTTATTTTACAAGGTTTACCATGAAGAGGGGGAATGCCGGCAGCTGGAATTCTGGCTGGAAAAGGAGCAAACATTGGAAACCTATTCTGCAATGCTACAAAAATCCTGAAACTCCACGAAACTTATTTTTGGAATTAATAAGAACTATTGAGCGGAAGAAACACCTCAGGGGGCCCACACCCTGGCCAGGAGGGTGGGGGCGCGCCCACCCCTACTGGGTATGCCCCCTATCTCCTGGGCCCCCTGGTGGCCCCCCGATGTCCATCTTCTGCTATATGAAGGCTTTTACCCTGTAAAAAATCATGGGCAAGCTTATGGGACGAAACTCCGCCGCCACGAGGCGGAACCAATCTAGAGCTCTGGTAGAGCTATTCTGCCGGGGACACTTCCTTCCGGGAGGGGGAAATCATCACCATCGTCATCACCAACGATCCTCTTATCGGGAGGGGGTCAATCTCCATCAACATCTTCACCAGCACCATCTCCTCTCAAAACCCTAGTTCATCTCTTGTATCCAATCTTGTATCCAAACCACAAATTGGTACCTGTGGCTTGCTAGTAGTGTTGATTACTCCTTGTAGTTCATGCTAATTGGTTTACTTAGTGGAAGATCATATGTTCATATCCTTAATGCATATTATTACTCCTCTGATTATGAACATGAATATGCTTTGTGAGTAGTTACGTTTGTTCCTGAGGACATGGGTGAAGTCTTGCTATTAGTAGTCATGTGAATTTGGTATTCGTTCGATATTTTGATGAGATGTTTGTTGTCTTTTCCTCAAGTGGTGTTATGTGAACGTCGACTACATGACACTTCACCATTATTTGGGCCTAGAGGAAGGAATTGGGAAGTAATAAGTAGATGATGGGTTGCTAGAGTGACAGAAGCTTAAACCCTAGTTTATGCGTTGCTCCTTTAGGGGCTGATTTGGATCCATATGTTTAATGCTGTGGTTAGGGTTACCTTAATACTTCTTTTATAGTTGTGGACGCTTGCAAGAGGGGTTAATCATAAGTGGGATGATTGTCCAAGTAAGGGCAGTACCCAAGCACCGGTCCACCCACATATCAAATTATCAAAGTACCGAACGCGAATCACATGAACGTGATGAAAACTAGCTTGATGATAATTCCCATGTGTCCTCGGGAGCTATTTTCTCATTATAAGAAATTGTCCAGGATTATCCTTTGCTACAAAAGGATTGGGCCACCTTACTGCACTTTATTTACTTTCATTGCTCGTTACTCGTTACAATTTATCTTATCACAAAATTTTCTATTACCTACAATTTCAGTGCTTGCAGAGAAAACCTTACTGAAAACCGCTTATCATTTCCTTCTACTCCTCGTTGGGTTCGACACTCTTACTTATCGACAGGACTATGATAGATCCCCTACACTTGTGGGTCATCACACCACTATTTGCAGAAATAAGCAGACCACAATGCCTCTTGTCCGCGCACCTGTTCAAAAAACCGTTGTGCAGCGGTGCCAGCTAGTCCTCGGTCCATGGATGAACTGGTAGAAAGTGCATTCCGGACTAGGATGCAGTTGTTTTCGCTCGTCCCTGCACTGCAATAAGGAAGTAAAACATACGAATCAGCTTCTTTTAGATTGTGTTGGTCATTCTACCTAGTTACTACCAATGTAGGAATACCTGGAACACTGGTGGTTAGAGGATGGCAGCTAGGAATAGCCATATCATTTTGTGCAGTTGTACTAAAACTGAGGTGTGTACTTTTGATTGCGCAGAAAAGAAACGATATGGAGACAGACATCCCTGTTTGCACAAATACGAAATACTGTTATTTAAACAGTGACAGATATTTGCAGTGGCGTATGATTAACAACAGCATATATTGTGTTATAATTGGCACTAGATTGACAGTATGAAAGTGCCCTTAAGTAAGTAGCATCACATCACATCAACACTGCCACTAGATTAACATGCAGAATAATAGCATTAGTATTACTGTCATGAGAGTAGCACATGGTCAGTAAATGTGCAATCAAATTTGTGCAGTTCCACTGAGATGAAGCAATGTTAGCGGTGTGAGATTTAAGTGTAACTGCAAAAACACAATTCATGGGAAATAAAGCAAGACGGAAGCACTTCATAAAATGGCGGTGGCATTGCTTCAATTTATCGACGGCACTAGACTATTACTTATAGTGACATAAAGCAAGAAG
>NC_041383.1:556127292-556256020 GCF_002162155.2 Triticum dicoccoides
AAGAAGAAGAAGAAGAAGAAGAAGAAGAAGAAGAAGAAGAAGAAGAAGAAGAAGAAGAAGAAGAAGAAGAAGAAGAAGAAGAAGAAGAAGAAGAAGAAGAAGAAGAAGAAGAAGAAGAAGAAGAAGAAGAAGAAGAAGAAGAAGAAGAAGAAGAAGAAGAAGAAGAAGAAGAAGAAGAAGAAGAAGAAGAAGAAGAAGAAGAAGAAGAAGAAGAAGAAGAAGAAGAAGAAGAAGAAGAAGAAGAAGAAGAAGAAGAAGAAGAGGAGGATATGGGCATAGGGACAACATGGGCATAAAGTGGTGAGGCAGATGTGGTTGCCGAGAGCGGCAAACACTCAGGCAACATGTCTGCATTTGTCCCATTTTTTATCTCCTCAGCGACATTTTCCTATGTGAGCACAGGAAATCTAGACCTGCTCATTCTCATTTGCGTTGTCCCCCAACACCCGTCACTTTCTTTCCTTTTTCAACTAAGAGACAGGTCCACTTCCCCCACCCTTCACCATCCACCATGCTTTCTTCGCCTTTTCAACCAAGAGACCGGTTGGGTAGCCAGTATCTACTACTTTCCCCTGTTTCCTCTTAGAACCAAGTCCTAGATTCATGCTACAGCTTTCCCCTTTTCTTCCCTATTTGAACCAACTCTTAGAGTCGACGGTATGAACTAGCTTTACCTCTAATAATAGTAGAAGTCTTGGTGGCTTTGGAACAGCGGATGGAAGTAGAAAAAGATCCACACGAAGCCAAGTGGGGAGCTGGGGCAGTAGAGCAAGGCAGGCTTCGAAGGAATATATACCTGAGGGTCGTCAGCATGTGGCAAAGACGGCGTCGGGAGGACGCATCTTGGCCACAATACCGCAGGGAGGAAGAAGGGGTCGAAGGCCCTCCCGAGCCGGCACTCTCTCGGAGAGAACGGCACGGCCGACGATCGGGACGTGCGGGCAGCCATTGGTCTCCTCCCTCGCCGCTGACAACAGCGTGAACGATGCACCTACACCCCTGCCCCGGATGAGGTTGTCCGGCCAGATTTGTGACCAGCCGTGAGCAGAGAGAGAGTGTGGCCACCTATGTCTTGCTTAGATCTGGAGAGCATGAGAGAGTGAAAGAGAGGAACCCTAGTAAAGCAAGCACTAAGGCTCCTGCTTATATATATAGTGGAGTGATTTTGTTGTACTAGCTTCAAAAAAATGCACTCCTACATGTACCCGTGAGTGGGTGTGAGAGAACTAGTGCGTGTGTGCACCGCTTCTCTTCGTGAGAGTACAATATACTATGCCCAAAGAACGTTCACCACAAGAGTAATAGTATAAGTGTGTGACGTGTGAGCTAAAATAAAATGTGTGCGACGTCTTTTGTTTTTTAGAAGTTCTGAGGGTAGGGTGTGAAGAGCACATATGTGTATGACGTCTAGCTACAGATAGACGGTGGGTGCGAGAGGACTCGGGAGAGTCGTGACTCGTGAGGGTGTGTGTGT
The DNA here is from genome assembly GCF_002162155.2 of Triticum dicoccoides. Classification (NCBI taxonomy): domain Eukaryota; kingdom Viridiplantae; phylum Streptophyta; class Magnoliopsida; order Poales; family Poaceae; genus Triticum; species Triticum dicoccoides. The sequence goes on from NC_041383.1 coordinate 556,128,767, forward strand.
GCATGAGAGAGAGGGGGCACGTATCAATGCAATGCATGTGTCCGTAAATCATTATCCGACAAACGTTCGCCACAAGCCTTTTCCTGACGAACGTCGTAAGAACCGTTAGATCGGCATCAACCAATGTCAGTTTCGCCATGTCATTTAACAGAACAGCCACTCCTCCTACACACAAATCTTCCACGTGAGTGTTAGCAACTACCGTATGCTCCCTCCATTCCAAATGCAGTGCATATAGCTTTATCGAAAATTCGAACTTCACAAACTTTTACCGAGTTTTCATGTACCAAATTGCACATATAGAATACCCAGTATATATCATTTCATTCATCTTCGAGAGGTAACTATAAAGATGGGGGAGGAGTCTACAAAGAAAGACCATCGTATCACCTGCAACAATTTCAACCATCCTTTGGTGTGGAGGAATATCATAGGAACTCTATATGATATGATTTTTATAGGATTTTTTCCTTTAGAGCCAATTGGTTCATAGGAATAGATTCATATAATCGACATTTCAAAGGTAATAAACATGATATCATTTGTATAGCTTTAGAGCCACTTGGTTCATATGAATTGATTCCTATACTCCCATAATTTCAAAGGAAAATAAACATTAGCGTATATTCAATAGAAAAGTTCCTATGATATGAACCAAATTACATATCTTTTCTAATCCCTCCTCATAGGAATTGAGATACATGTCATCTCTAGATTCAATAGAAAAGTTCCTATGATGTGAACCAAATGACATCTCTTTTCCAATCCCTACTCATAGGAATTGAGATACTCCATGTCATCTCTTTCCCTACAACTTCCATGTATACATCTTCTATTACTAAATAGCTAGTACAACCCACTAGTAGCTTTTTTCCAAGACATGCAAGTATGGCACAAGAACTATATAGTGTGCGAATAACTTTGAAAGATGGTCGCTGGATGAAGCTAACCCGACAGGGCAGAGATGGCAAATCCAAGCACTACTGGCCGTTGGATATCATCAACATTCCACCAGATCTGCCACATGTAAAATTTAGAAGACTCCATGGTTGAACTTAAGCATAATGCACAAACCTCAAAACACAAGCACTTCTCCTTTGTTCTAGAATCTTCCGTATCATAATTACCCAAATTTTTTAAAATGAATTGCCATTATTTGTTTTTTACTTTATGCTTTACGATGCACAACCCCATGAATCTTAACATTTTTATAAAACTAATTGATTTTGAATGAGATGAACTATAAGAACTAAACGAACATCTACATCATGCATATATGACTCAAAGCTTTACATGCTATATGTGTATTTATTCATAGTTTAGTTTCCGAATCTCATGCGTTTAATGCATGTGTACCTTACTAGTTTTGAGTAGAGTAGCAAATTTCACGTGGCCCTGGGTATATCAAAATGCAGGGCCCATGCATCATTACCTTTCGGTCAAACCTACATCCACAATTTTTTGTACGTATATCCCCACTGGTCCCCGAACCCAAAATGTTGCCTCATTCCCATAAAACCAAGTGGCCCACACATATTTAAGGCGTCGACTCGAACTCAATCCCTCTCCCGTTTACTACGACGTGGCCCCGCACGCCGTAGTACTCCTACAAACCCTACCGCCGCACTCATCATCGGTTTTCTTCAAGAGGACGAGGGAGAAGCCTATTTATAGTGGAGGCGCTTTCAAAAAAAGGATTTGTAATGGAGACCCCTACCCTAGGTGCCCTAGGTAGCTGTCGCACGCATCATTGGTTTTCTGTTTTCTTTATGCTCTTCCACCCTAGAGTGAAATGATGGTTGCTTCGTCCATCTAGCTTAATGTGGGAAAGGTGGGGCTTTGTGATTTGACCTCTCATCGCTCATTTTCTACTACTGCAGCGCTACGACCGGGGTGCCTCCAATTCCAACCGCTGCTCCGAACTGTAATTTGGTGCATCGCACGTGGAACAAGACGGTGGATGAGCCACATGTCGGCCAAAGGGGTCCTGTTAAGTGTGTCGCCATTTCGTGTGTGGACTGACCCTGCTTGAGTTGCTACGCCAACACGACAGGAGCAGCCTACCACTTGGTTTTGCTCCTAGGTGAATCCCAACTATATTGATCTAAAACGATACATACTATACTACCCTCTCCGTCTCGTTTTTTAAGGCGTCTCAGTTTATAGGGCATGCACATAGTTCTAGGTCATCCATTTGTTAAATATGATTTACTATGTCACAAAAAGTATACCATTGGATTCTTAAGCGGATGTAGTTTCAAAACATATACTGTTCATCACATATATAGCCAGTTAAATTCTCAACCTAGAACGACATGCATGCCATGTAAACCGATACAGAGGAAGTAGTAAAAATGAGGTGATTTTACCGAGCGATTGGCGGGGGAGCATGGCCTGTCATGCGGTCCCACGTGTCATCATGTACCAAGGCGATGCGCGTGTCCCTCTTGAGGATGGCCTGTCATGCGCTCCCACGTGGTTTGAGATGATGGCGAACCAAAGTGTGAAATAATGGTTGCTTCGTCCGTCTGGGAAGGTGCAACATTGTGATTTGACGTCTCATTGCTCATTACTACTACTGGGGCGGTACGACTAGGGTGCGTCCCCCTGCTATTCTGCACTATTATTTGGTGCTTGACACATCGACTCATTAGTATATGTCCCACATGTCGGCGACAGGAAGTACAAAATTCATGAAAGCGAGTCGACGGAGGAGTACAAGACACGGCTTGGTTTTTGCTGCTTCGCGCGATCCATCGATACAAACCCGGACTAAAAAAGGTGAGGGCGGGTCTTTACCCGCACGGCAGGTAGGGGAGTTTGGCATAGTCTGTTCGAGGCAAGGAGGCGGGAAGGGAAACAAGCAAATAAAGGTTGAGCGAGTTAGTTTTGGGAAAATCTGATTTTACGGAGTACGTACCCACTAGGGTTTATAGGCTCATCTAAAAAAATTCGTTTTTCCGTTTCATAAGTCTCAATTCTACTACTAGTAGTAGTACCATCACATGTTGGATTTCGAGGTGCGTTAAATCACCCTATGCAAGCAGTGTCAAGAGAAAACTCACCAATGCATGTAGAAGTTCATGGAAATTTAGTGGTCATTCATGCATTCGTTCTAATTAATGCCTCGGTAAACATAACTTCTTGAAAAAAATGAGCGTACTAATTACTTGTGCAAGGTGCGAAATTAATTCCACCACTCACTGTCTACCTTGGTTGGAGAGATATTGAAATTGAGCCATAAACTGGAAATGAGGGAGTAGTAACTTTTGTCTCGATTACTATTTGTGGCCTTGTATAGATGCAAAATGCATTTTTTATAGTGGCCTTGTATAAGTAAATGGAGGGAGTACTAAAGGACATATATTCCAAACAATATGATAATCTCTCTAACCAAGGTAGGGATGGGGAGTAAACGGAGGGAGTAGTAAAATTTTCTCCTCGTCCTGCGAGCCACCACGCGTGTGGGCGAGGGAGTGGGCGTAAGGCGTACAGTACTAGTAGTAAGCAAGCTTCACCTCATCCTGCAAGCCACCGCGCCCGTGGGCGGGGGAGACGGCGTACTAAGCAAGCTTCTCCTCGTTTTGCGAGTTGACGGGACACATCAAAAGTACTCCAGTGTATAGAGCCTTGCCTCTAAGGTAGGCCCCACATGGTTTGCCTCTTTTTTAACATAACGCGTCAAGTCGCAATTTGTTTGTTCACTCGTGGTAGACGATCCTCCCTCCATCAAGTAGACAACCAGTACACATGTCAAATTACCATGTGGGCTGCCTATTTGTACAGAAATGAGCTCCACCGTGTACCCGCGCGGGTGTGGTTGGGAAAGAGACGGGAGTATGTGTGTCGTGCGTGCACATGTTCTCTTTATGCATGTACCCCACCTACGTGGGTGTGTGTGTGAGAGAGATACAAACCTAGACATAATGCACCGTCCATCCCCATGCCTCCGCCTAGTCCGACCACCAGTCACCACCACGCCCCACTCCTCCTCACCTTATCTCTCATCTTTCTCCCTCCATTTTTATATACAAGGCCACTATCAAAAGTACAATTTGCAGATATACAAGGCCACTAACACTAATCGATGCAATATTAATGGTGTTTGCCACGTAGTACTAGCAAAGGAGGACATTAATTATCCCTTGCATGCATGTGGTAGTGTGAGCATTGGCTTGATGTGAATGAAAGAGAAGAATACACATTCATTTACATGGCAAACAAGGAAACGAGGTGGCTTGCAACATTGACTTATAAGACATTAATTTTTGCCTCGCTACCTGTAATATGGGTTTGTGGCCTTGTATACAAAAATGGAGTCCGAAAAAATTCTCGAGATACCATTTTTTCGATAAAATTCTCGAGATATCATTAGTTTTTACAAATGGGATTACTCCTGCATGGGTCAAACACAACATGTGTTTTGTAAAAAAATGCATCTTGATGTTCCGTGTAATGCACGGGCATCTTGCTAGTCCATGAAAACAACACATGGAAAAATTCCACGGCGAATGAGGGATTTGAATCTACTGGGAGGGGTTGTTTGGATCTTGCCCGGGGTAGCCAAAATATTGGCGACCCTTTTGTCCACCGGTGCCTTTGCCACCGATGAACAAGGAATGGCTCGGGTGCTCATGCATCCTCTAGCGCGCACGTTGGAGATGAGCTCACACGAGATGTGTTTTTTTGTCCCACCACGCTGCTCGAGCCGCCCGCAGACCGACTGATGACCCGCAAATTACGTCATCCAACCATAGTCGCACACATTATGACAGCAACTCAACCAACCGGACGAAATTCATGCAACCACGACAATATTTCATATAAACAATGACGAAAATCATATAAAATACCGGATTTTCATACAAACATGATGGATTTCATTACATTCAAATGAACTACGCGGTGCTAGTTCTGGATAGCACAGGTATATAATACCCGGCCTAAATGGTCGCCCACCGATCCATTTGTGTTCCTCATGTCCGGCAGCACGATCACCGGACTGCCGGGAGCCCCGAAGGTATATGCTTCAGCGCAAAGGATGGCTCGCTTCCCCACTGCCCAACTGATATCATTGGCTAATGCCGAAGATGATGGTGGAAGGGGGCTTCCCCGCTTCTGTGGAGCCCATGCGGGGTCGACGAAGGTCCTCGCAACAAAAGGATCCGGCAAGACACCTGCTGTGTATGCCGGCGTCACCTCTGCGGTGGCCTTCATGGGACCCAAGCGGCGGCAGCCTCCCGTGTTCTACTTCTCCTTGATGACGGCGCCGGAGCGGAGGCACTGGCCACCGACTCATCGTTCTCCATGCACCTGGCTTTTATCGCTGATTGCATGGCGCGGCCACCAGCATGGGAGTCTCGGCCACAGAAACGGGAGACGCAGTCGCAGACACGGGAGGCACGGTACGAGGCGGCGGCGTGGACGGTAGCGACGACGCCCGTGCGCCTCTCCTCGTTAAGCTGGCCTGGAGCAGCAAGTTGCTGAACCGCGTGCTAGCTTGGGGCGGCAACTGGCTCCGTCGTGCGAGGGAAGGGAGGTGGATCAGCGAGCTGCACAGCTCGTATCCGGCGGGCTCGGCGGGCCACCCAGCCGGCTAGGATGTGGGATAACTACTCTTCGTAAGCCATTGTAAGAGTGGACAAAATGGTGAAGGAGGAGATAGGGGAGCGGCGAAGGTGTGCGATTCTTGGTCGGCGTTTGGCCTCGTTTAAATAGGAGATTAAATAGACGGCGGACGGGAGGAGCTTGGCCAGCATTGCATTTAATGCCGGCCCGGTCATGAATGGACGTGTGTCCAGAGTGGGTTTCTCGGCTTCCACACTGGCAGGTTTCATGGAGCCGTTTGAATGCGGCAAGCAGGCGTGTTCAGTCGGGCGTGCAATGAGTGGAGCCCTCGACTCTGACGTATGACACCGCGCCGTTCTTCCACTGACATGTGGGCTCTTTGGGTACATGGCATGCATGTCAGTGACCCAACACAGGCAGTGCACAACAGAGGAACTTTTGGTGGGCCAGGGCAGTCAGAAGCGGGCATTTCATAAACCGATGATTGTTCATTGAGTGTGACGTCATCTATTTCATGCAGATAAGCCTACTATGTTGATAGCCCATTCGATACTTGTGATTCATAAAGACTGCTACAAACATCAATGTTCTGCTTATCACAGATAAGATTGATTAGTACCCGAAACAATCCATGTCCTTAACAAAGGGTGCATGCACGTATAGGTTGAGCTGTGTCTTGTGTTGTGTGTTGCGTGCATGCAGGCGTGCGTGTAAGGGTATGTTTCAGTGTTGCATGCATGTGTGCGTACGTGCATGTGTTCGTGAGTGCATGTGTGTGTGTCAGTGTTGCACGCCTGCATGCGTGCGTGTGTTTGTTATGTGTACGTGTCAGTGTTGGACGCCTGCATGCGTGCGTGTGTTGCGTGCGTGCTTGTGTACGTGCGGGGTGAGGCTACACGTCAGTCGACTGACTTTTTCATCTCCGGTCATTAGATTTTCCAGCCGTTGGATACGAAATCAAGGGCTTGGAGTTTATCTTCAAACTCCACCCCCCTGAGCCGCCAGCCACCACCGGCCGAACCGCCAGCCCCCGCCGCCACGCCACCCCGCCTGCCCCGAAACCACTCCCCACCGCCAGTCCGCCGCCGCACCGGCCATCCCTCTAGGCCCACCTTGCGCCGAGCTTTTGCTCCGGTGATCCCCATGCCACCTCCCAATCCACCACCGCGGGCGACTGCCAACCAGAGGTCTCACGACTTCGAATACCCACCGACCACTAATTTATTACCATTTCTGTCCTTCATATACGCGCTGATGGGTGGGCCCTATGGTAATGTGCGCTGCTGAATGTGGACCATTTGACCGGTCAATTGATCGTGTCATCAACAAATTACGAAGTTGTATGGTGAGCCAATGACCGTATGATCACCCTAAAATGTATTTTATTAACACAGTACAGACTCAAACTACCATTTCTTTCTTTCATATATGGGCTGACAGGTGGGCCCCACGGTTACGCGCCCCGATGGTGCAACACTAGTTGCGCCACGTGGAACGTTTGACTCGTCAATTGATTGTGTCATCAACAAAATACGGAGTTGTACGGTGATAACCCACAAGTGTAGGGGATCAATTGTAGCCTCTTTTGATAAGTAAGAGTGTCGAACCCAACGAGGAGCTAAAGGTAGAACAAATATTCCCTCAAGTTCTATCGACCACCGATACAACTCCACGCACGCTTAACATTCGCTTTACCTAGAACAAGTATGAAACTAGAAGTACTTTGTAGGTGTTGTTGAATAGGTTTGCAAGATAATAAAGAGCACGTAAATATAAACTAGGGGCTGTATAGATAAATAAGCAATAAAGTTAGTATAGCGAGTGTGGAAAAGTGGTGGCAGGAGTTGTGAAATTGTCACTAAGCAATTGACTACTTTACTAGACCGATAGCAAGTTTTATGTGGGAGAGGCATAAGCTAACATACTTTCTCTTCTTGGATCATATGCACTTATGATTGGAACTCTAGCAAGCATCCGCAACTACTAAATATCATTAAGGTAAAACCCAACCATAGCATTAAAGCATCAAGTCCCCTTTATACCATACGCCAGAACCCCCTTACTCGGGTTTATGCTTCTGTCACTCAAGCAACCCACTATAAGCGAATCATGAACATATTGCAACACCCTACAGCGGGAATCCCTCACGCTTGCACGACACGGAGGGCACGATAGCACCAATAATAAAACATGCAACTCAAACCAATCATATCAATTCATCAATCACCGATAGGACAACGAAAATCTACTCAAACATCATAGGATGGCAACACATCATTGGATAATAATATGAAGCATAAAGCACCATGTTCAAGTAGAGGGTACAGCGGGTTGCGGGAGAGTGGACTGTTGAATATAGATGGGGGGAGGTGATGGAGATGTTGGTGAAGATGATGGCGGTGTTGGTGAAGATCGCGGTGATGATGATGGCCCCCGGCGGCGTTCCGATGCCATCGAAAGCAAGGGGGAGAGAGCCCCTCTTCTTCTTCTTCTTCTTCTTATTCTTCCTTGACCTTCTCCCTAGATGGGATAAGGGTTTTCCCTCTGGTCCATGGTCTCCATGGCATGGGAGGAGCGAGAGCCCCTCCGATATTGGATCTGTCTCTCTGTCTCTCTCTGTTTCTGCGTTCCCAGATTCTGCCCTTTCACCGTTTCTTATATATCCGGAGATTCGTAACTCCGATTGGATTGAAACCTTTGCCCAGATTTTTCTCTGAAAATTAGCTTTCTTGTAGCAAAAGAAGAGCATCAACCGCCTTACGGGGTGCCTACGAGGGTCAGGGGCGGCCCCCTACCTCGTGGCCCCCTCAGACACCGTCTTGGGTTGATTTTCCTTCCAGAAAATCATAAATATTCCAAAATTATTCTCCATCCATTTTTATCCCATTTGGACTCCATTTGATATGGGGTTTCTGCGAAACATAAAACATGCAACAAACAGGAACTGACACTGGGCACTGGATCAATATGTTAGTCCCAAAAATAGTATAAAAAGTTGCCAAAAGCATATGAAAGTTGAATAATATTGGCATGGAACAATCAAACATTAGAGATACGACAGAGATGTATCATACAGGTGAGCCAGTGACCGTATAATCATGACATATATTTTTTAACATGGTACAGATGCAAGGGCTCATATATACGCGCAAGCACTCACCGCTATAAGTGCACACACGCAGACCCTACCCCTATGAGCACCTTCGGGAGAGTGAGCCAGCATATGATCTTGAGATTTTATGAAGTCACCATAGGTGCCTCGTAGTCGAGTGGAACGTCTCCTCCCACTGAATGCACATCGCCGGAAAATACTGAAATTAACCCAGGATAAATGCGAGCACCGGGACTTTAACCCTGGTGGGCTCGAGAAACCACTGTCCTCCTAACCAGCCAACCACATGTTGGTTAGCATGAAAAAATGTATGTGGTGACCGTGATGAGCTTATTCTGAAGTCCAGTGACCATATCGTGCTTTCACTTCAAATACAATGACCGTAAGTGTCGTCAACAAAATACAGAGCACGCATCAAATGCAAAGTCCGTCAGTGTCATCAAGAAAATAGGGAGATGTATCGTGAGCTAGATACAGTATGATCACCACGAGAATGTATACGGTGACCGTAATGAGCATATTCTGAAGTCCAGTGACTATATGGTGCTTTAGCTTGAAATACAGTGACCATCACGCGTGAATGTGTCGTGGGCATGCATACTTTTAGAGGGCTGAGAGATAGTTTGTGTGCGTACGTGAAAGTGGTGTAGAAAGAGGGGTCCGGTGGAGACAAGGAGAGATATGCCCTTTGTTTATCTTTCCTGTGACTAATATTTTAGGAGAATATATAAACATTCACAATGCAGAACAAATATTTTTCGATGCACCATGCAATTAACTTTCATGTATAACATTGTACTATTGTATATGCTTATTTTCTTAGTGGCCGATTGCGTGTGTGGTGTGGTGGGCACATCATTTCTAGTTGTGGTGGGTCAACATGAGGACTCATGGGTCGGTTCCATCCTGCGCCACATAGATTGGACCAAGACGCATTATACGAAGACCCATGTGGAGGACTCGACATACAACACGAAGCTACCAGGGTCGTGGAGAACTCTATCCCCACTGGTGATAAGTCGACTATATATGATTTGTAACCCTAAGCCCTGAGTATGTTATAGAAGCTTGGGGGCTAGTTCGTCGATAGTATACACACACGCACAATGCCTGGTATTCACGTGTACTTTGTACACACCCTTATCACTAATATACAGTACCAAGAGTAGGTTTTTTCCTCAACTTCAAGGGTCTAAACTAGGGTAAAACTTTGCCTCGTATTACCATCCAGCCTAACAGTCAGGGATATCCTACCGAATGATATGATGGAATCATATCTGCCAACTACTAAGAGAGAGGTGTGTCTGGGGAGGGGGGTCGGGGGCAATGTGTGCGAGAGAGCCTAAAGATAATGTGCGTGCGGGAGACACGTAGGCACATATATGTGCGTATAGAGGGCTAGTAGAGACCGTGCGTGTGTATATATGCATGTGAGAGAAATAGTGTTTTCCAACTGAGATTAGTGAAGGGAGTGGTACATAGTAGTCAGAGAGAGAGAGAGAGAGAGAGAGAGAGAGAGAGAGCATGTGCGTGAGACACCCCGACACCCAGGGAGAGACTGTGAGCATGTGTGAAAGAGAAATGCGGATGCATATAAAGTGTGTGCACTTATGTGTTAGATAGAGAGATATATAGCGCGTTTGTGAGAACGGGACGAGGCATAGTGCATCTACGTGTAAAAGGTGGTTCTACACATTAAATTAAAATATAAATGGCATTATTATTTTTGGATGAGATCATGAATTTTGCAAATTGCATATGGACAAAAATTGGTCTATCAGACACCCATACTCTATTGAATTCTAGCATGTGCATGTGTTTATTTCATATTATCGATCCATAGAGTGAGAGTGGTTTGAAATACATGCAATGGATTGATTTTGCAATTAATATATAAACATTAGTTAGTGCACTCCATGTTGTTAGTGTGAAGCACTTTATACATTTGTCACTTGCATGGATACATTCCAAATTGCTAGCTATGAAATAGAATACATGTTGAATTCAACGTAAAGGGGGTTTCAAAGATTTGAATTCATAGGAAGTGCATTCATCTATTTGAACCCGAGATAATGGCATTTGTAAATCAGATCTAAAAGGGGGCATCAATCTTTGTTGTGCGTTTGAACATGCTATATATTCATACGCATGTCTAACTTTTTTTTGCAACCAAGGAGATTATATCTGGAACCATGCATGAACTGAGGTAAGTTGCATATTTTTTAATATATACTCGTGTGCAATGTATATTCAAATGTACCCCCTCCATTCCAAAATAATCGTAGCTTTAGGATTTTCAAGAGTAAAGATTTGTGAAGTTTGACAAATCCTGAAAGTTCAATTCAAGAGAACCGAAAACGTTAATGCTTCTGCTCCCAAATATTGAACAAAGCACCAAATAAGCCTCTGGTCACCCGAAACCGCGCGAGACTAATGTTTGGTGGTAGGAAATTACTGTCCTGACTCTAGCCCGTGTAGCATATCGGCCTGATGTCCAAAGGTCTAAACCGGGGTAGGTTTGTAACTTCACCAAGACGCCAGTCCCAACCGCCTCTGAGAAGCATTCATATGTCGTGGGCGCCTAAACACCCAGGCACTCGGCCGAAATCTATCCCGCCCACATTTGGGACACCTGAGATTACTGTCCTACCCCCAACCCGCAATATGTCCAAAATTTTAGATGGGGGCAAAGTTTGTAACTTTCCCCAAATTTCAAACAAGCGCGTCCCAAACCAAAACATTGTTCCCCCTTAGTTCCCCTCCCTCTGTTTCCCATTCATACTCTGTGGGCGCCAAAACACCCTCTCCACTAGCCGCGAAACCCCAGCCTCCTCCGTCCTCCACCCCATAGCGCCCAATCCACCGCCCCCCTCCTCCATCACGTCGGAGCCGGTACCCCGACGTCATCGCCCAGCACAACCACAACCGCAATGCCCTCAAGGACTTAGCAGCTGAAGCCGAGGCAGAGCTGCCTCCACGACGCCGACGCCGACGTGCGTTGTACCAGAACCACTTCGACCACATTGTCCTGCGCCTCACCGCTGCAGCTCCACTGTCGCAACCGTCCACCGCACCGGAGCTGTTCCCACTATGCTGTCGTTCGCCGCCTTGGATATGGTTCCCTGCCGCCGACAAACGGCCATCGCACCACACTCAACAACTTGGCCATGGGTTCGTCCAAAGATCCACCGTCCTCCACAACTTATTGTTTCCAGCAAACCACAAGAAGATCATTGGAAAAACAGAAGGAGGACACATCACTGCCAGCAGAAAGAGGTACTCCTCTTCCCTTATTCGTGCAAATCTTAAGTCTCTGCTCACACCATATTCATCCCACGAAACAAACTAGTTGAGCGCTTCTTATTGCATCTTCTTTGTGATACTAAATGCACAAGGTTTCCTCCCTTTACTATTTCACCTTTGCTAGAGGTCAGTAGCCCACCTAGATTTCAATTCAGGGTCAGTCGAATCGCAATTAAAAGAAGCAGCACCCACCTAGGCGCGCAGAGCACCTAGTCCGCCTATTCAACGGGGAAGCGGCGCATCGATCTCTATCATAGGAGTGTGGGGCGCAGGAGCTGCTTGCGCCCGATCTTGAGGTCGGCGGGCTTGAATGGATGGCCGGGGGCGGTGCCAAGCACAGCGGTGCGGTGAGGTCAAGGGGAGGGCGGAGGCAGGAGACTGGGCCGATGGTCGCTGGCGTTTCGAGGAAGATCGTCAACAGTGACTGGCCGGAGGTAGATGAAGGCGATCTGCCCGTTCTTTGTACATCGGACGGTACAAAAAAATGGACTGGCCTATTTGTTTTCAGTCAACTGTTATTTTCATAGAATCCTGTAGTAATTTGGTGTGCCATGCATGTTGTAGAGCTATCATATGTCTCCCGTCATTTATTCCTCACCGACCTGCTATCTGCTACCTTTACACTATACTAATTGTGCACACACTTCACCCATACTCACAGTATTGTTTTTTTATGCATGGGTATTTTAGACTCTGATGCAGTGTTGATGAACGCAGAAAAGAAAAGACAGAAGTCGCTCCAGTGTAATTCAAAGATAAGCACTAAGCGTTTCAGCCATCTGAAGGGTGCAGTGTCAGCAGTTGGAGACAGTAAACGTAGCTCTGCAGTTGATGATCTCAATTGCCACACACAACCATCCCAGGTGCTTGCTTTAACTTCGCGTTGTCAAATGTGGTTGCATGTTGCATATGGTGTCTAGCTTGTGTTGCTTCCAATTTGGTTAAATTGCATCTGCTTACTTTACACATTATACCTTTGATAATGACATGCCTTCATGTTTCTTATACATACTACATATGTCTATTAACCATGTTCGTACATCAAACTAATGCTCTTTTGTATCCCTCATCAATCACTTATGATGAGATAGTCACCCCAGTGGGTTACTGTGAGACGCCCTACTCGTTTAAAGAGTGCAGTGTCATCCTCCCCACATGATTCTCAAGAAACAGCAAGGCTAAATGAAGATAGTCAACGTAGCTCTCTAGTTGATGACCACAATTCCCCCACATCACCATCGCAAGTGCTTGCTCTTACTTGGCAGTGTGATATGTGGCTGCATGTTGCATATGGTGTCTACCTTGTAATGCTTCTAACTAGGGTAAATTGCATCTGCTTAGTTAACACATTATACCTGTGAATATGACATGCCTTCTTGTTTTTGGTACATACTACATCTTTCTATTAACCATGTTCTTACATCAAACTACTTTTCTTGTGTATCCATCATCAATCACTTTTGACGATACACCTTCAAGTTGACAGTGTAATATTGGTTGCATCTTGCATATCATTTCAAACATGTATTGCCTCTAATTTGTTGAAGTGCCACTTACAATGAGACACATCTAACTTGGTAGAGTGATTTTGGTTGGATCTTTCATATGGTGTCTAGATTGCATTGCTTCCAATTTGTCGAAATGCCTTCTGTTTAGCATTTTTCATACATATTCCATCCTCCTACAATGTGGTTGCCATACATAAAAGTTCTGTTCGTTTGTATCATGCATCAACAAATTGGGAGTGCGAATTTCATTCCTTTTTCTTGTATGTTTACTTGACAAGGCAAAATCTGAAAGGACGAAGGCACGGAATGATGGTGGTCCTCTGGAGCAACCAAAACAGATGATCTCTAAAGATTCTCCTGCTACTCCTAGTGTAGTGCAAGCTCCAAATCTCATCTCCCCTACTCCACAACCCAAGGTGCTTGCTCTAACATGGCAGTGTGATATCTGGTTGCATGTTGCATATGGTGCCTAGCTTGTATTGCTCCTAATTTGTTAAATTGCATCTCCTTAGCTTACATGTTATACATGTGAATATGACACGCCTTCCTGTTTTTGGTACATACTACATCTGCCTATCACACCATGTTCTTACATCAAACTACTGTTCTTGTGTATCCTGCATCTATCACTTATGATGAGACAGTCACGCCCGTGGGTTAGTATGAGACGCACTACTCTTATAAAGAATGCAGTCTCATCCTCTCCACATGATTCTCAAGAAACAGCAAGCCTAAATGAAAATATTGAATGTAGCTCTGTACTTGAATACCGCACTTCCCCTACACCACCATCACAGGTGCTTGCTCTAACTTCGCAGTGTGATATGTGGTTGCATGTTGCATATGGTGTCAAGCTTGTAATGCTTCTAATTAGGGTAAATTGCATCTGCTTAGTTTACACATTATACCTGTGAATATGACATGCCTTCCTATTTTTGGTACACACTACACCTATGTGTTAACCTTGTTCTTACATGAAACTACCTCTCTTATGTATCCTGCATCAATCACTTATGATGAGTCACCTTTATTCGTTGCATATTGCATATTATTTCTAGCCAGTTGCCATGTATTGCTTCTAATTTTGTCAAATACATTTTTAGGGCACCCTTTTAATTTGGCAGAGTGATATTGGTTTCATCTTTCATATGGTTTCTAGCTTGCATTGCTTCTAACAAGTTCAAACACCTTGTGCTTAGTTTACACTTTATACATCATATATGTCAATATGTCACACCATCCTGTTTTTCATACATATTCCATCCTCCTATCATGCGGCTGACTTACATGAAGTAGAGTTCATTAGTACTATGACAGCCTGGTTTTTGCCCTCTCTTCTTAGCCTGGTTTTCAGCTCATTTGGATTTGACTTTGGAGATTTTGGAATCATTTCATTTCGACTTAACCACTTGGGTACCCCTTAACTTTCACCCAAGTGCTTCTACTCTTTCTCAAACCACTTCTTCACCTCTAGATCATCTCAAAATATCACTTGGAATATTTTTCTTAAATGAAAAATATTCATTTTCCCCTCCAAAACCCTAGCTAGCCCTTTGTGCTCCAAAGCAACCCTAATTTTTCTTGCCCCTAAAATCCTGAGAAAAATCCCAATTATTCTTTGAACCCTAGGGCACCTTTCTAAGAAAAAATATTTCATCACTCTTTGGAATATTTTGGCTACAGAAAATAATTTCATTTCTAGACAGAAATGGTGGTTTCTATAGGAACTACCATTTTACTAGCTCCATTGTACCTGGTTTTTCTTGTGCCTCTTTACCTTAGTAAGTGTTGGCTAGCCTCCAAAGCCTAGCCCTCAACTCCCAGTGGTTTGACCATAGTAAACCTCCAAAGTTACTGTCCAGAAACTTACTTGGAGTACAAATTCATTTCTACTGCACCTGGAACCAAACCCAACCGTGGTAACACTCCAAACTACCAAGGACTACATGCCAAACATGAAGTTAGCGCTTAGGCTGGCCTGATGTCATGGTTCACGCAGTGACCGCGTTCGTCCGGGCATGCTGGCATGCAAAACATGCGCTCTGCGTGCCGCCTAGCGCTCTGTTGCGCGCGTGCTCGCTGCCCAGCCTGCCCGAGCGTGCCAAACCGCGCCACCATCCCCGTCTCAACTCCCTTAACTCCTTCCTGGCACTCACCGACGCTGGAGCTTGCTGCAGCGGGCACGGGCACGGTCCGGCCAACGACATAGTGTGCGGCGCACTATGCTTGTCATCTTGCCCCTCGCCCCTGTGCTCGTCCGCGCCCACCAACAGTCCCCGCGTGATCTCCGTCCTCTTCCCCCTCTCTCACTGGTGCCGTTCATCGTCGGGCGCCGCGGACAGGTGTCCTCCGGTGGAGCCCGAACAACCCTGGCCGCTTGCCTATAAATGTCGCCACCCCTAGCCTCCTCGAGCACCCGCAGCCACTCCCACACTCACCTCAAGCCAGTAGAAAGCCGCAGCCCGGCCGGGCAGGCCGCGGGCTGCCGTCCCCGAGCCCGAGCTCACCGACGATCCCCTTCGGATCGTCCCTGCAGCTCCAACCCCTCCCAAGCCAGGGCAACCCTGCCAGGGCCTCCGCCCCTCTTCGGTGAAGCCATTCCGCCTTGTTGGAGCCCCTGGAGCCGCCCCTAGCCGCCGTTGTCTTTGGCGATCGCTGCCCTGTGCCTCCACTGGAGAGGTCGTTTCCGACGCTGTCCGACCACCTCTAGACATGCTACGGGTACGGGCAGGTGCGCCGTCTTCTTCTCCTTCGATCCCCCCCCTCTTGTTTGGTCCCAGGAGACCTCGCCGCCGGCGTGCACTCCGGCGAAGCTCCACCACTTTCTGTTTCCCTCTCCCCCTCCTTCTCACCTGACTAGCAGGGCCCGCTAGTCAGCCACTCTGTATGCGCGTGAAGCGGTACGAGTGGTGGCGCCCTGGGCTTTTAAGCCTTCGACGTCACCCCCCAGTCTGTTTTATTTTTAATTCAAATTCATTTAAATCCAGAAAACTTCAAACAACCATAACTTTTTGTCTATAAGTCCAAATGCATTGATTCTTTTTGCATTGTGTTCTTTGTCCAAAAATCTAGCAGCACCCAAAATATGGGATTTTTCCTTGCTGTCTAGATTTTTTAGTAATTTTCAGAAGGTTTCTTGATGTTTTCTTTTTGTGGTTTTATTTATTTTCAGAAGAGCAGGCTTGTCTTGAGGATCACCACGAGGCTTGTGAACGTCATCTGCACTATGGCAAGCCACATCAACATTTTCATAGTGCCACTTCAATATTTGTGATTTTCCTACTTGAACTTATGATTATTCATGCATTTAAATTATTATTATGATAAGTATATTCTGTTAGATGCTTGTCATGTTAAATATGCTTGGTTTACAGAAAGTTTGAAGTGAATCTTGTAGATAAGCTAACAAGAATTTAGTTATGAGTAATGATAAAATGAGATGGTCATGGAGATAAATAATCAGTAAAATCATTTTTGCATGATGAAAAATGATGAGATTGTTAGAAAGGATTCTGGTTTAAGTGAGGTTTGATCTTAACCAGAGGAGTATCATGAGTTGAGGATAGCTCCGTGGGAGCGTAGTTGACTTAGTTATTTTCATTGATTTGTGATGCATATGTTGGTGATGCATGTCATGGCATTATGACACTGGTTACTTTTACTGTAAGTTGAACCTGATGTATAACTCAACTTAAATATGTTGTTGACACGTCTCCAACGTATCTATAAATTTTGATTGCTCCATGCTACTTTATCTATTGTTTTAGGCAATATTGGGCTTTATTATCCACTTTTATATTATTTTTGGGACTAACCTATTAACCAGAGGCCCAGCCCAGATTTGCTGTTTTATGCCTATTTCAGTGTTTCGAGGAAAAGGAATATCAGACGGAGTCAAAACGGAACAAAATCAACTGGAGAAGTTATTTTTGGAAGGAAAGCAACCTGATAGACTTGGAGTGCACGTCAGGGGAGTCCCGGGCTGCCCACGAGGGTGGGGGGCGCGCCCACCCCCCTGGGCGCGCCCCCCTGCCTTGTGAGCACCCCGGAGGTCCACCGACGTACCCCTTGCACCCATATATACCTACGTACCCTAAAACTTCCAGAACAGAAGATAGATCGGGAGTTCCGCCGCCGCAAGCCTCTGTAGCCACCAAAAACCTCTCGGGAGCCCTTCCCGGCGCCCTGCCGGAGGGGGAAGGCATCACCAGTGGCCATCTTCATCATCCCGGGGCTATCCATGACGAGGAGGGAGTAGTTCACCCTCGGGGCTGAGGGTATGTACCAGTAGCTATGTGTTTGATCTCTCTCTCTCTCTCTCTCGTGTTCTCTCTCGTGTTCCCTCTATGGCACGATCTTGATGTATCCCGAGCTTTGCTATTGTAGTTGGATATTATGATGTTTCTCCCCCTCTACTCTCTTGTGATGAATTGAGTCTCCCCTTTGAAGTTATCTTATCGGATTGAGTCTTTTATGAGAACACTTGATGTATGTTTTGGTCATCAACTTGCGGGTTTCGAGACATTGGGAACCTATGCATAGGGGTTGCCACACGTTCTTGACTCTCCGGTAGAAACTTTGGGGCACTCTTTGAAGTACTTTTATGTTGGTTGGATGAATCTGAGATTGTGTGATGCATATCGTATAATCATGCCCACGGATACTTGAGGTGACAATGGAGTATCTAGGTGACATTAGGGTTTTGGTTGATTTGTGTCTTAAGGTGTTATTCTAGTACGAACTCTTTTATAGATTGATCCGAAAGAATAACTTTGAGGTGGTTTCGTACCCTACCATAATCTCTACGTTTGTTCTCTGCTATTAGTGGCTTCGGAGTGACTCTTTGTTGCATGTTGAGGGCTTGTTATATGATCTTTCTATGTTATTATTGTTGAGAGAACTTGCACTAGTGAAAGTATGAACCCTAGGCCTTGTTTCCTATCATTGCAATACCGTTTACGCTCACTTTTATCATTAGTTACCTTGGTGTTTTTATTATTTCAGATTACAAAAACCTTTATCTACTATCTATTTTGCACTTGTATCACCATCTCTTCGCCGAACTAGTGCACCTATACAATTTACCATTGTATTGGGTGTGTTGGGGACACAAGAGACTTTTTGTTATTTGGTTGCAGGGTTGCTTGAGAGAGACCATCTTCATCCTATGCCTCCTACGGATTGATAAACCTTAGGTCATCCACTTGAGGGAAATTTGCTACTGTCCTACAAACCTGTGCACTTGCAGGCCCAACAACGTCTACAAGAAGAAGGTTGTGTAATAGACATCAAGCTCTTTTCTGGCGCCATTGCTGGGGAGGTGAGTGCTTGAAGATATATCTTTAGATCTTGTAATCGAATCTTTTTGTTTCTTGTTTTAGCACTAGTTTAATTTATAAAAGAAAATTACAAAAAAATGGAGTTAAGTTTGTCTCATACGCTTCACCTTTTTAATATCTTTCGTGAGTATGATGGAAAGGATAATTGTGCTCAAGTGCTAGAAGAAGAAATCTCTAAATTGTTTGGCACTAAATCTTTGAATGATGAGCATGATTGCAATGTTGTTAGTACGAATTCTTTGAATATCCATGATGCTAATGATGATTGCACTAGTTATGATGAAAATATCTCTTATGAGCATGTCAACTTTTGTGGAGTGCATGTTTGCATGAACACACCAAATAGAGAAGATATTTATTGCAAGAGGCATAAGTACTTAGAAACCAAATTTTTGCAAGAAGAGCTAGATGAATGTGCTGAAAGATTCAATATTTTTTGCGCCCCTTGTGAACTTTGCAATGAACATGGTCATTTAAAGCTCCAATGCTATTTGTTTCATGATCAAGTCATTTCCAAATATTGTGATAATTTGATTACCCTTGAGCATCGTAAAGAGCTTAGCCTTCTTTTGGGTTATGAAGAAATGAAACGTATAACTAAGGATATTCCAAAATTTGCCCTTGATAAAGTTCTTGATTTTGATCTAGAAGAAATTTATATGTATTGTGCGGTGAATTGCATTGAAAATCCTTATATTGCCAATTACATAAAGAAAAGAAAACAAATAGAGGATGAGAGAATACAAATGAAAGGGAAGAGACTTCCCAATCTCCTCCTATTATTTCTTATGATGAATCAGATAACGAGGAGGAGCCTTCTATTCAACCAATCTCATCAATAAGGAGCTCAAAGAGGATGGTTGAACACACACATAATGTGAAGAAGAAGAAGAAAAGAAGTAGCAACAAAGGTAGAAAGATATCCCTCCCAAATGATGTTGCTCCTACTACTCATTGTGATGATGATAATTGCTATACTATTGGTGCTATCAATATTTTTAATGATGAGAGTGATTATGCTTATGATATGAAAGGGCCCAAGCTTGGGGAAGCTATGTTTGAATGGGATGAAATATTTGAGAATATATTTGCTGGAATTAATGTTTGTCCCAAGCTTGGGGATGCTATGTTTAATGAAGATGATATTTTTAGCATCCCAAGTTTTGATATGCAAAGTTGTTATGATGATAGCATGCCTCCTACCTATGATGATTATATTGATGAAAGTGGATTCGGAAGAGAGTCAACTTTAGGAAGTAGTGATCCCACTATTTTGGAGGATGTTGAATTTTATTGTGATGAATACAAAAGTGGATTTGGAAGAGTGTCAACTTTATTTAGTGATTCCACTATCTTGGGAGAGGTTTCAATCGATTATGATGAGAACGAAGTTGCTACTTATGATGATTATTGTGATGAAACTTATGCTATAAAAAGTAGTGATGATTATATTTACAAATCTTGTCATGATTATGATTACCCTTTTTCTGAACATTACTCTTTTAATGTGGAAACATTTTTAGTGTTCAAGTCTCTTATGATACTCCCACTATTATTCAGGAGAAGAATTTTGCTTATGTGGAGAGTAGTGAATTTTCTATGCAAGTAGATCATGAAAAGAATGCTTTAGGTGATGGTTATATTGTTGAATTCATTCATGATGCTACTGAACATTATTATGAGGGAGGAATATATGCTTGTAGGAATTGCAATAATATCAAGTTTCCTCTCTATGTGCTTAAGATCTTGAAGCTATGATTGTTTTACCTTCCTATGCTAGTTGATTATCGTTCCCATAAGTTGTTTGCTCACAAAATCCCTATGCATAGGAAGTGGGTTAGACTTAAAAGTGCTAGTCATATGCTTCATGATGCTCCCGTTATGTTTCAATTCTTATCTTTTATGTGAGCATCATTATCATCATCATGCC
This sequence comes from Triticum dicoccoides, assembly GCF_002162155.2. Lineage (NCBI taxonomy): Eukaryota > Viridiplantae > Streptophyta > Magnoliopsida > Poales > Poaceae > Triticum > Triticum dicoccoides. The sequence goes on from NC_041383.1 coordinate 556,149,527, forward strand.
TAGCTAGAAAGGCATTAAAGAAAAGCGCTTGTTGGGAGACAACCCAATATTTATCCTTACCGTTTTTGTGTGTCCACATGATTATGCTACTGTAGTAATCATGTTTTATAGCTTTTGTTTCAATAAAGTGCCAAATAAGACCTTTAGGATAGCTTACGGTGATACTTGTGTTGATCCTGCTGAAAATCAGAAACTTTTGCACCCAGTAAATTAGTTTTGTTAATTCACAGAAACGTGATTCTGATCTCATTATTTTTGCTATGGATTGGAAAACGAATTTCTTAGGACTTCCTAATTTGGTAGGATTTTTGGAGTTACAGAAGTATACGTTTGATACAGATTACTACAAACTGTTCTGTTTTTGACAGATTCTGTTTTCTATGTGTTGTTTGCTTATTTTGATGAATCTATGAGTAGTATCGGAGGGTATGAACCATAGATAAGTTGAAGTACAGTAGATATTACAGCAATATGAATTTAGAATGAGTTCATTACAGTACCTTATGTGGTGGTTTTGTTTTCTCATACTAACGGAGCTTACGAGTTTTCTGTTAAGTTTTGTGTTGTGAAGTTTTCAAGTTTTGGGTAAAGATTCGATGGACTATGGAATAAGGAGTGGTAAGAGCCTAAGCTTGGGGATGCCCAAGGCACCCCAAGGTAATATTCAAGGACAACCAAGAGCCTAAGCTTGGGAATGCCCCGGAAGGCATCCCCTCTTTCGTCTTTGTTCATCGATAACTTTACTTGGAGCTATATTTTTATTCACCACATGATATGTGTTTTGCTTGGAGCGTCATTTTCTTGTTAGTTTTTGCTTTCTGTTATTAAGAATAATTTTTTGCATCTTTAGTTTCAATAAAAAAGTCAAGGATAGCCTTTGCCATGCTTATTTTGCTAGTATACATGTTGCTGTTTGAAAACAGAAAGTTTACCGTTGTTGCAAAAATTCCCTAGAAAAGTAAGAGAGTGGTATAATGTTGAAATCTTTTTGCATATTGAGCTCTGATAAATTTACTACAGTTGGAATTTTATTTCATAATTTTTGGAGTTAGGGAAGTATTGATACTCTTGCACTCTTTACAGACTGTACTGTTTTGGCAGATTGCTGTTATGTTTGCGTTGTTTGCATATGTTTGCTTGTTTAATGATTCTATTTGAGTATAGGAGTATTAAATATGCAGAGGCATTTAGTATGCAATGTTGAATAATAATTGTAGTGATTTTTTACAGTAGAAAATGATAAGGTTTTGCATTGGTTTATACTAACCTATCTCACAAGTTCTTGTTGAGTTTGTTGTGAATGAAGCTTTTGATAAAAAGAGAATCCATGATATGAGAGGAATTAAGGACAAACAAAAGTTCAATCTTGGGGATGCCCAAGGCACCCCAAGATAATATTTCAAGAAGTCTCATGCATCTAAGCTTGGGGATGCCCCGGTAGGCATCCCACCTTTCTTCTTCAACAACTATCGGTTAGTATCGGTTGAGACTAAGTTTTTGCTTCTTCACATGAGTTGTGCTATCCTTGCAATGTAGTTTTCTTTATATTTGCTTGTTGTTTGAATAAATTATCAAGATCTGAAATTATTAAATGGGAGAGTCTTCACATAGTTACATAATTATTTAACTACTCATTGATCTTCACTTATATCTTTCGGAGTAGTTTGTTTTTGCTCTAGTACTTCACTTATATCTTTTTAGAGCACGACGGTGGTAGTTTTATTTTGAATAAATAGATGAACTCTTATACTTCACTTAGATTATTTTGAGAGTCGTTAATAGCATGGTAATTTGCTTAATATTAATATACTTGGTATTCAAGATATGTGAAACTTTCTTATGAGTGTGTTGAATACTAAGATAAGTTTGATGCTTGATAATTGTTTTGAGATATGGAGGTGATAATATAAAGGTCGTGCTAGTTGGGTGATTATGAATTCAAAGAATGCTTGTGTTGAAGTTTGCAAGTCCCGTAGCATGCACGTATGGTTAAAGTTGTGTAACAAATTTGAAACATGAAGTGTACCTGGCTTGTGCATCCTTATGAGTGGCGGTCGGGGACGAGCGATGGTCTTTTACTACCAATCTATCCCCCTAGGAGCATGCGCGTAGTACTTGATTTTTGATGACTTCTAAATTTTTGCAATAAGTATATGAGTTCTTTTGACTAATGTTGAGTCCATGGATTATACGCACTCTCACCTTTCCGCCTTTGCTAGCCTCTTCGGTACCGTGCATTGCCCTTTCTCACCTTGAGAGTTGGTGCAAACTTCACCGATGCATCACCCCGTGATACGATACGCTCTATCACACATAAACCTCCTTATATCTTCCTCAAAACAGCCACCATGCCTACCTATCATGGCATTTCCATAGCCATTCCGAGATATATTGCCATGCAACTTCCATCATCATCATCATGACATACATCACTTTTGTCATATTGCCATTGCATGATCATGTAGTTGACATCGTATTTTTGGCAAAGCCACCATGCATTATTTTTCATACATGTCACTCTTGATTCATTGCACCATCCCAGTACACCGCCGGAGGCATTCATATAGAGTCATATCTTGTTCTAGTTTCGAGTTGTAATCCTTATGTTGTAATCAATAGAAGTGTGATGATCATCATTATTAGAGCATTGCCCAATAAAAAAAGAGAAAGGCCAAAAAAGGCCAAAAAAATAAAAATAATAAAAAGGGCAATGCTACTATCTCTTTTTCCACACTTGTGCTTCAAAGTAGCACCTTGTTCTTCATATAGTGAGTCTCATATATTGTGCTTCAAAGTAGCACCTTGTTCTTCATGTAGTGAGTATCATAAGTTGTCTTTTTATACTAGTGGGAATTTTTCATTATAGAACTTGGCTTGTATATTCCTACGATGGGCTTCCTCAAAAGCCCTAGGTCTTCATGACCAAGCAAGTTGGATGCATACCCACTAGTTTTATTTTGTTGAGCATTCATAGCTCTAGTGCATCCGTTGCATGGCAATCCCTACTCCTCATGTTGACATCAACTGATGGGCATCTCCATAGCCCATTGATTATCCTCATCAATGTGAGACTTTCTCCTTTTTTGTCTTCTCCACACAATCCCCATCATCATACTCTATTCCACCCATAGTGCTATATCCATGGCTCACGCTCATGTATTGCGTGAAGGTTGAAAAGGTTTGAGATTATTTAAGTATGAAACAATTGCTTGGCTTGTCATCGGGGGTATAGAAGTTGGGAACATCTTTGTGTGACGAAAATGAAGCATAGCCTAACTATATGATTTTGTAGGGATGAACTTTCTTTTGCCATGATATTTTGAGAAGACATGATTACTTTGATTATTAAGCTTGAAGTATTATTATTTTTATGTCAATATGAACTCTTGTCTTGAATCTTTCGGATCTGAATATTCATATCACAATTAAGAGGATTTACATTGAAATTATGCCAAAGTATCACTTCGCATCAAAATTCTTTTTTTTTATCATTTACCTACTCGAGGACGAGCAGGAATTAAGCTTGGGGATGCTTGATACGTCTCCAACGTATCTATAATTTTTGATTGCTCCATGCTACTTTATCTACTGTTTTAGGCAATATTGGGCTTTATTATCCAATTTTATATTATTTTTGGGACAAACCTATTAACCGGAGGCCCAGCCCAGATTTGCTGTTTTATGCCTATTTCAGTGTTTCGAGGAAAAGGAATATCAGACGGAGTCAAAACGGAACGAAATCAACTGGAGAAGTTATTTTTGGAAGGAAAGCAACCTGATAGACTAGGAGTGCACGTCAGGGGATTCCCGGGCTGCCCATAAGGGTGGGGGCCGCGCCCACCCCCCTGGGCACGCCCCCTGCCTCGTGAGCACCCCGGAGGTCCACCGACGTAACCCTTGCACCCATATATACCTACGTACCCTGAAACTTCCAGAATACAAGATAGATCAGGAGTTCCACCGCCGCAAGCTCTGTAGCCACCAAAAACCTCTGGGGAGCCCTTCCCGGCGCCCTGCCAGAGGGGGAAGCCATCACCGGTGGCCATCTTCATCATCCCAGGGCTATCCATGACGAGGAGGGAGTAGTTCTCCCTCGGGGCTGAGGGTATGTACCAGTAGCTATGTGTTTGATCTCTCCCTCTCGTGTTCTCTCTCGTGTTCCCTCTATGGCACAATCTTGATGTATCCCGAGCTTTGCTATTGTAGTTGGATCTTATGATGTTTCTCCCCCTCTAATCTCTTGTGATGAATTGAGTTTCCCCTTTGAAGTTATATTATCGGATTGAGTCTTTTATGAGAACACCTGATGTATGTTTTGGTGATCAACTTGCGGTTTCGTGACATTGGGAACCTATGCATAGGGGTTGGCACACGTTCTTGACTCTCCGGTAGAAACTTTGGGGCACTCTTTGAAGTACTTTTATGTTGGTTGGATGAATCTGAGATTGTGTGATGCATATCGTATAATCATGCCCATGGATACTTGAGGTGACAATGGAGTATCTAGGTGACATTAGGGTTTTGGTTGATTTGTGTCTTAAGGTGTTATTCTAGTACGAACTCTTTTATAGATTGATCCGAAAGAATAACTTTGAGGTGGTTTCATACCCTACCATAATCTCTACGTTTGTTCTCCGCTATTAGTGGCTTCGGAGTGACTCTTCATTGCATGTTGAGGGCTTGTTATATGATCTTTCTATGTTATTATTGTTGAGAGAACTTGCACTAGTGAAAGTATGAACCCTAGGCCTTGTTTCCTATCATTGCAATACCGTTTATGCTCACTTTTATCATTAGTTACCTTGCTGTTTTTATTATTTCAGATTACAAAAACCTTTATCTACTATCTATTTTGCACTTGTATCACCATCTCTTCACCGAACTAGTGCACCTATAAATTTACCATCGTATTAGGTGTGTTGGGGACACAAGAGACTTTTTGTTATTTGGTTGCAGGGTTTCTTGAGAGAGACCATCTTCATCCTACGCCTCCTACGGATTGATAAACCTTAGGTCATCCACTTGAGGAAAATTTGCTACTGTCCTACAAACCTGTGCACTTGCAGGCCCAGCAACGTCTACAAGAAGAAGGTTGTGTAGTAGACATCAGTTGTTGACCGGGTCATGGTGCCGCTGAAATGAGTTTTTCCCAGTGCAACCACATTTGCCGATATGGGATGGCCTTAATGCATTTCATTGTCGTGCCTCTGGTCGATGCCTCCATCTAGGGAAGGTTATGGGCGTGTTGTACCCTGGCCCGGTAAGCAGGCATAACCTTGTGAGCCCGTTGTTAAAGTTTTTGGACCGGGTCCCAGAGTGGACCGTGGCCACGACGGTGGTCGATGTGTCTTGAGGTAGACACGGGGCCACCCAGGACTAGCCCGATGGGGATTGAGTCGGAGTGGCCGGGAGAGTGTCATGACAATGAAGTGGTTTCGTCGGAATGTCGTTGGTCCACCCGAATGGGAGTGCGAGGCCATGGGTTCCGTAGTGTGGGTCCAGTGCGCTACCTCTACAGAGTGTATTAATCTATCAATAGCCGAGTCCACGGTTACGGACACGCTCGAAAGTAGGGTACACCATGGGTCAACACTTAATAAATTTGCACACTAAGTTTGCACTGAGGTGATGGCAGTAAGGCTATCGTGTTGAGTTGGACCAGGTGTGGTCGGGTTGTGATCGCCGTAAGGATCACGGGCCATTTATTGGTCGGGTTGTGATCGCCGTAAGGATCACGGGCCATTTATTGGTCGGGTTGTGATTGCCGTAAGGATCACGGGCCATTTATTGATCCGGTTGTGATCCCCGTAAGGATCACGGGCCATTTATTGGTCGGGTTGTGATCGCCATAAGGATCACGAGTTTGTCTCTGAGTTCATCACATTTGTGGTCTGGAAATGATCACGTTCGGTAAGCCAGTCCAAGGGACGAGTACCACTTGAGCATAGTCACAGCATGTTGGATATATTGTTGCATTGTTATTAAATGGTTAAATATCATGATATTGTTTGTCATTATGTTTATTCTTGTTGTGAGCTTGCAAGTACATTCAATGTACTGACCTGGCATGTCATGCCAGATTTTAGGAAAGTCTCGTTGGAAAGGAGAGCTGTCCAAGTCTAGATCGTGTCCACATCGGTGTCCCTGTGATATGGAGTTCCGCTACGACGTTGTTCCGCTGCTGCGTATTTATCATGATCGAGGCCCCTTTATGTTCACTAAATAATGTACATATTGTTCAGCCGCACCGTGTGTGCCGCTTGGCCTCGCTAACTATTGTAATATGAACTCTAATCTGCTAGCATCAATAAAGCGGTTGCTTTTCTGTACCAAGTTGTTATGTGTTGCCAGAAGACAAGGTCTCTGGGCTGGCAATGCATGGTAAACCGGTCGCTCTGAGCCGGGGTGCACAACGCTTGGTATCAGAGCCATGCTGACTGTAGGCCACGCTAGACTATGCCGAGTTAACTGGACGTTGGATATGAGTTGTAGTTGAGTGCCGGTAGCATTTGTAGCTGGTTGTTGCATTGCATGCATTGATTTTTATTTTTATGCTAAGTTGCTAATGGTTGTGAGTGTAGATGGCTCCGGTGTTGTATCCGTGCCAGTTGCAGCTGATGCCGTACACGTCGCCGCATCTCCTTCGTAACGTGTGGCGTCGGTTGTACCCCCACGGTGACGATCCAGTCTATCGTGTGTACCGGGAGCGTCTAGCTGACTCAGTGTATGAGTATCACACTGTGGTTACTCTGTGCACCAATTCCGATTCCAGCACTTACACTCGTACCTCTAGAAGCGGCTACGCTTCTACCGCTTCTCAGGCTGTCCAGTTTGCTGCATTCGAGGTACTTGTTGAGCTTAGCTACAACGAGGTCCGGATGCAGAACCACCCAGGTTTCCACTACTATCTTTCTCTCCACGATAATGGTTGTGTCCGTTTCCCTATCATTGATCCGGAGTCTGATAGTGTACCTAGCCACCTTTCTCGCTATATCACTGCTAGCTATCTTCTGATCTACGAGCTGGCTCGCGAGCTGAGTCATGCATGTACTGCTTTAGCCTCTGCTTTAGTCTCTGCTAGCTCAGTCACCACTCCAGCATATGTAGGATTTACTCCCTATATTCCTGCCAGTTCTAGATCCCCTGTTTCCCTGGTTACTCCTCCGAGTAGCTCGGGCACCGCGACAGTGAGTCCACTTAGTGCTCCTGCTGAGTGGGTTTCACTTCTCGCCACTCCTGTAGCCCCGATGATTCACCCTCCACCTGCCCTAGAGGGAGAGCCCTCGAGGCAGCGTCGTCGTGTCACCTTTAACCCGGAGGTCTCAGTTAACCCCGTCAGTTCAGGATCTGAGTCTGCTTCAGGAGAGGATCCCGCGGCACCAGCAGAGCAGTAGAGTTTCCGAGTATTCGCAGTCGTCGGGATGGAGTATGGATGTAGTCGTGTGAGTCATGATGTTTCGTTTCATGTATGAGGATAGTTGGACCTGGCATGTTGTTATCTTTCATGTATGAGTCTATGTATAATTATGCTGGAACTTTATTTTATTCGCCATATTTTCTTCGCCATTTCGGTTTTTCTCAGGCTTTTGTTGTTGGCTTCTCCCCAGTTTATTTTGAATGCTTCTCATCTCGGTTGCATTGCCTTGGGAAAATCATATTAGGATGACGCGGGAGGCTGCAGTAGCAAAATTCACGAGGGTTGTCCTATTCGTCATTCCGCATGACAGGCAGGACAATCACACGAGTCGTACGTTCCACCACCGCCTCCACCGCCAAATCCGCCCTCCACCTAGCAAATTCTGCGTATGTTTGAGGAAAGATGAAATAATGATCTGATGGAAATACTAATAAGTATTCAAGCTGTGGTTGGACAGAATGGAAATCAGCCCGGTCATCACTGCAAGCTATCAGATTTTTAAAGGACTAAGCCTCCCAGTTTCAGTCAGGCCATTGATCCCTTGGATGCAGATGATTGGTTGAGAACTATGGAAAAGAAGCTTGAGGTTGCTCGAACTGATGAAGAGGATAAGGTTCCATTTGTAACACATTATCTTGAAGGCGCTGCTGCCATATGGTGGGAAAATGAAAAAGCCATGTGGTTTTGTGATGAAGAAATTACCTGGTCAAGATTCAAGGAATGATTCCGTAAATATCACATCCCTGCGGGAATTATGAAGAATAAGCAGCGTGAATTTCTCGCGCTCCTCCAAGGAAGTCAATCTGTGGGAGAATATTTGCAGAAATTCAATCATGTGTCACGTTACTCTCAATATGACGGGGCCACTGAGGAAAGGAAGATTGACAGGTTTCTTGGTGGGTTAAACCCACAACTCCGGTGTACTCTCAGTATGTTTGATTTCCCAGACTTCCAAACCCTGGAGGGAACACAAGTTGGTATCGGATAATAAGTCTGCCAACAATGATCACAAGCACAAGTTTGAGCCAAGAAAGGAAATGCAACCAGTGTAGAAGGCTTTTACCTAGCAGCCGACTCAGGTAGCATACAAGCCCAACTGGCAACAAAATGTTAACAAGGCCACCACCCAAGTCAAGAATGACGTGCTCAACCCAATTCTAGAGGATTGTCTGCGCAACAATTCTTGTTACAGTTGTGGGCAAACCGGACATTAAGCCAAACAGTGTCCCAAGAACAATCAGACAAATGCTACATTCAAGCCACAAGTCCATTATATGGAGGCATGCTTGAATCAGCACGCCATCACATGATATGTTCATCACATCTCCGCCGATGAAGCCCAAGAAAACCCCGAAGTCGTCATTGGTATGTTCCCTGTTAATAACATATCTGCAGTAATTTTATTTGACTCTGGGGCTTCCCACTCTTTTATTTCTTGGAGTTTTGTTGCCCAAAACAAATTCCCTTGGGTTCGCTTTTGGGCAAGAATATGGTGGTACAAACCCCGGGATCTCTAATCAGAAGTAATCTAGTCTACCGCAATCTTGAAGTCAATATCAATGGAGTCTGTTTTCCAACTTCTTTGATACTTATTGAGTCTGATAAGTTGGATGTTATCTTGGGTATGAATTGGCTGACTCGGTATCAAGTGTGCATAAATTGTGCGACCCGAGAAGTCAACTTGACCGGCCAAGAGGGAAAGACTACAAAATTTTATGCTCATAGAAGCATACCCTCAAAGGAAATGGTCTTCACAGCAATGGCTAAATTGGAATTGATTCCAGTGGTCAGCGAGTTTCCTGATGTATTTCCAGAAGAACTGCCAGGCATGCCACCTGATCGAGAGCTTGAGTTTGCAATAGATCTTGTGCCCGGAACCACACCAATACACAAGAAGTATTACCGAATGACGTCATCAGAATTAGTGGAGCTAAAGAAACAGCTTGATGAAATGCTCCAGAAAGGATATATCCGTCCCAGCTCTTCACCATGGGGATTACCTGCTATCTTTGTGGACAAGAAAGATGGCAGCCTCCGCATGTGTGTGGATTACCATCAGCTGAATGATGTCACAATCAAAAACAAATACCCTCTGCCAAGAATTGATGATATGTTTGATCAGCTCAGTGGGGCCAAGGTATTCTCCAAGATTGATTTACGGACTGGATACTATCAGCTCAAAACTAAAAAGGAGGATATTCCCGAGATCGTATTCACCACTCGCTACGGTCTTTATGAATATACGGTTATGTCTTTTGGCCTCACAAACGCCCTTGCTTTCTTCATGCACATGATGAATAAAGTATTCATGGACTTCCTCGATAAGTTCGTGGTCGTCTTCATCAATGATATACTCATTTACTCAAGAAATGAAGAAGAGCATAAGGAACACCTCCGAGCAGTGTTACAACGACTCCATGAGCATCAGTTATACGCCAAATTCAGTAAATGTGAGTTTTGGCTCAAGCAAGTTAGATTCCTCGGACATGTGTTATCCGCTGAAGGCATAGCCGTGGACCCAAGCAAGGTAAAGGATGTGCTCGATTGGTTGCCACCCGCAACCGTATCTTAGATCTGGAGTTTTCTTGGATTAGCCGGATATTACCGCCGTTTCATTGAAGGGTTTTCCAAGATTGCTAAACCCATGACAGAGCTGCTCTAAAAGGATAAGAAGTTTGAATGGACTGAGGACTGTGAGAAAAGTTTCACCGAGTTAAAGAAACGACTAACAAATGCACCGGTATTAACACTTCCAGATATCTACCGCAACTTTGATGTGTATTGCGACGCTTCCAGGCAAGGACTGGGATGCGTACTTATGCAAGATGGCAAGGTAGTAGCTTACGCCTCACGACAGCTACGACCCCATGAGGGGAATTACCCCACTCATGATTTGGAATTGGCCGCGGTGGTTCATGCTTTAAAAATTTGGAGACACTACCTCATCGGAAAAAGCTGCCAAATTTTTACCGATCACAAAAGCCTCAAATATATATTTACTCAGCCGGATTTAAATCTCCGTCAACGAAGATGGCTTGAGTTGGTCAAGGATTATGACCTTGGAATAAATTACCATCCGGGTAAGGCCAACGTGGTTGCCGATGCGCTCAGTCGAAAGCCCGTCAGTTTAAATGTCTTATTGGAATCCTTTCCTCCTGAACTTAAAGAAGAGATTGCTCAGCTCAACCTGGTCATAGTTGAGGCTGGCCTTGCTAATATTTTGGAAGTTACCCCTACTCTTGAGGAATAAATCCGCAAGGCCCAGTCAGGCGACACCGATCTACAGAAATGTGTCAAGCATTTTGATTTCTCGAAGGATCAGTTCGGTACCCTCCGATTCAGGGGAAGGATTTGTGTGCCTAATCAAGCGGATTTAAAGCAGAAGATCCTGTCAGAAGCCCACATATCCTCGTATTCCATTCAACCTGGAGGTAGAAAAATGTACGAAGACCTTCGACAAATCTTTTTGTGGGATGGAATGAAGAAAGACATTTCTTATTTCGTGTCCTGTTGCGACATATGCAACAAAGTAAACGCAGAACATCAGAAGCTAGCCGGACTTCTCCAACCGCTGCCAGTGTCACAATGGAAATGGGATGATGTCTGTATGGATTTCATCACAGGACTACCTAAGACCCGACGGGGCAATGATGCAATCTGAGTCATAGTGGATACATTAACCAAGGTAGCCCACTTCCTCCCGATCAGACCCTCATATCGAGCAGATGAGCTTGCACAACTGTATGAATCCAGAATAGTCAGTCTGCATGGAGTCCCCCGAACCATCACTTCTGACAGAGGTTCACTTTTTACCTCCGCTTTTTGGTCCCGTCTCCATCAAGCCTTAGGGACGGAATTGAAATACAATACCGCTTATCATCCTCAGACTGATGGACAGACAGAACGGGTAAACCAAATACTCGAAGATATGCTGCGAGCCTGTGCTTTGGCCCAAGGCCCAAAATGGGAAGATTGCTTGCCGTACACCGAGTTCTCGTATAACAATAGCTTCCAGACCAGTTTAAAGATGTCACCATATGAAGCTTTGTATGGCCGCAAGTGCCGCACTCCATTGAATTGGTCTCAAACTGGAGATAGCCATATTTTCGAAACGGATCTCCTGCTGGAAGCCGAGAAGCAAGTCAAGGAAATCAGAGACAGGTTGCACTTGGCCAAATCACGACAAAAAAGTTATTATGATGCAAAGCACCGACAGATCAGCTTTGAACCCGGAGAACATGTCTACCTTCGAGTCACGCCTATGAAAGGTATCAAGAGATTTCAGACTCGTGGAAAATTGGCACCCAGATTTATTGGTCCATTTCTCGTTATGACACGAGTGGGCGTTGTGGCATATCAGTTGGAGTTGCCCCCTGAATTGTCAGACGTGCACAACGTGTTCCATGTTTCACAATTACGACGGTACATATTGCCGCCTGAGAAAAAGACCGATTTGACAGAAATAGAGCTGGCAAAGGACTTAACATATGAAGAGAGGCCGGTGAAAATTTTGGATCAGATGGAGAGAGTCACTCGTAGTAAAGCAAGGAAGTTTTACAAAGTCCAATGGAAGCATCACACGGAGTCAAAATCAACATGGGAATCAGAAGAATTTCTAAGGGCATATTATCCGAATGGTTTTCCCAAGCAACTGAATCTCGAGGACAAGATTCATTCTAAGTGGGGGAGGTTTGTGACAGCCTGGTTTTTGCCCTCTCTTCTTTGCCTGGTTTTCAGGTGATTTGGATTTGAATTTGGAGTTTTTGTAATCATTTCATTTGGACTTAACCACTTGGGTACCCCTTGACTTTCACCCAAGTGCTTCTACTCTTTCTCAAACCACCTCTTCACCTCTGGATCATCTCAAAATATCACTTGGAATATTTTTCTTAAATGAAAAATATTCATTTTGCCCTCCAAAACCCTAGCTAGCTCTTTCTGCTCCAAAGCAACCCTAATTTTTCTTGCCCCTAAAATCCTGAGAAAAATCCAAATTATTCTTTGAACCCTAGGGCACCTTTCTTAGCAAAAATATTTCATCACTCTTTGGAATATTTTGGCTACAGAAAATAATTTCATTTCTGGACAGAAATGGTGGTTTCTACAACAACTACCATTTTACTAGCTCCATTGTAGCTGGTTTTTCTTGTGCCTCTTTACCTTAGTAAGTGTTGGCTAGCCTCCAAAGCCCAGCCCTCAACTCCCAGTGGTTTGACCACAGTAAATCTCCAAAGTTACTGTCCAGAAACTTACTTGGAGTACAAATTCATTTCTACTACACCTGGAACCAAACCCAACCGTGGTAACACTCCAAACTACCAAGGACTACACGCCAGACATGAAGTTAGCGCTTAGGCTGGCCTAATGTCATGGTTCACGCGGTGACCGTGTTCGTCCGGGCATGCTGGCATGCAAAACACGCGCTCTGCATGCCGCCTAGCGCTCTGTTGCACGCGTGCTCACTGCCCAGCTTGCCCGAGCATGCCAAACCGCGCCACCATCCCCGTCTCCACTCCCTTAACTCCTCCCTGGCACTCGCCGACGCTGGAGCTCGCCGCAGTGGGCACGGGCACGGTCGGGCCAACGACACAGTGCGCGGCGCACTATGCTCGTCGTCTTACCCCTTGCCCATGTGCTTGTCCGCGCCCGCTAATAGTTCCTGCGTGATCTCCGTCCTCTTCCCCCTCTCTAACTGGCGCCGTTCATCACCGGGCGCCATGGACAGGTGTCCTCTCGCGGAGCCCAAACCCCCCTCGCCGCTCGCCTATAAATGCCGCCACCCCCAGCCTCCTCGAGCACCCGCAACCACTCCCACACTCACCTCAAGCCAGTAGAAAGCCGCAGCCCAGCCGGCAGGCCGCGGGCTGCCATCCCCAAGCCCGAGCTCACCGGCGATCCCCTTCGAATTGTCCCCGCAGCTCCAACCCCTCCCAGGCCTGGGCAACCCTGCCAAGGCCTCCACCACTCTTCGGTGAAGCCATTCCGCCCTGTTGGAACCCCTGGAGCCGCCCCTAGCCGCCGTCGTCTTCATCTCCGGTGACCGCTGCCCTCTGCCTCTGCTGGAGAGGTCGTTTCCGACGCCGTCCGACCACTTCTAGCCATGCTACGGGTACGGGCAGGTGCGCCGTCTTCTTCTCCTTCGACCCCCCCCCCTCTCCTTTGGTCCCAAGAGCCCTCGCCGCCGGCGAAGCTCCGCCACTCTCTGTTTCCCTCTCCCCCTGCTTCTCACCTGACTAGCAGGGCCCGCTAGTCAGCCACTCTGTACGCGCACGAAGTGGTACGAGTGGTGGCGCCCTGGGCTTTTACACCTTCGACGTCACCCCCCAGTCTATTTTATTTTAATTTCAAATTCATTTAAATCCAGAAAACTTCAAATAGCCATACTTTTTATCTATAAGTCCAAATGCATTGATTCTTTTTGCATTGTGTTCTTTGTCCAAAAATCAAGCAACCCCCAAAAGATGGGATTTTTCCTTGCTGTCTAGATTTTCTGGTAATTTTCAGAAGGTTTCTTGATGTTTTCTTTTTGTAGTTTTATTTATTTTGAGAAGAGCAGGCTTGTCTTGAGGATCACCTGGAGGCTTGTGAACCTTATCTGCACTAAGGCAAGCCACATCAACATTTTCATAGTGCCACTTCAATATTTGTGATTTTCCTACTTGAACTTATGATTATTCATGCATTTAAATTATTATTATGATAAGTATATTTTGTTAGATGCTTGTCATGTTAAATATGCTTGGTTTACAGAAAGTTTGAAGTGAATCTTGTAGATAAGCTAACAAGAATTTAGTTATGAGTAATGGTAAAATGATATGGTCATGGAGATAAATAATCAGTAAAATCATTTTTGCATGATGAAAAATGATGAGATTGTTAGAAAGGATTCTGGTTTAAGTGAGGTTTGATCTTAACCAGAGGAGTATCATGAGTTGAGGATGGCTCCGTGGGAGTGTAGTTGACTTAGTTATATTCATTGATTTGTGATGCATATGTTGGTGATGCATGTCATGGCACTATGACACCGGTTATGTTTACTTTAAGTTGAACCTGATGTATAACTCAACTTGAATATGTTGTTGATCGGGTCATGGTGCCGCTGAAACGAGTTTTTCCCAGTGCAACCACATTTGCCGGTATGGGACGGCCTTAATGCATTTCATTGTCGTGCCTCTGGTCGGTGCCTCCATCTAGGGAAGGTTATGGGCGTGCTGTACCCTGTCCCGGTAAGCAGGCATAACCTTGTGAGCCCGTTGTTAAAGTTTTTGGTACCGAGTCCCTGAGTGGATCGTGGCCACGATGGTTGATGTGTCTTGAGGTAGACACGAGGCCACCCAGGACTAGCTCGATGGGGACTGAGTCCGAGTGGCCGGGAGAGTGTCATGACAATGAAGTGGTTTCGTCGGAATGCTGTTGGTCCACCTGAATGGGAGTGCGAGGCCATGGGTTCTGTAGTGTGGGTCCAGTGCGCTAGAGTGTACTAATCTATCAATAGCCGAGTCCACGATTACGGACACGCTCGAAAGTAGGGTACACCATGGGTCAACACTTAATAAATTTGCACACTAAGTTTGCACTGAGGTGATGGTAGTAAGGCCATCGTGTTGAGTTGGACCAGGTGTGGTCGGGTTGTGATAGCCGTAAGGATCACGGGCCATTTATTGGTCGGGTTGTGATCGTCGTAAGGATCACGGGCCATTTATTGGTCGGGTTGTGATCGCCGTAAGGATCATGGGCCATTTATTGGTCGGGTTATGATACCCGTAAGGATCACGGGCAATTTATTGGTCGGGTTGTGATCGTCGTAACGATCACGAGTTTGTCTCTGAGTTCATCACGTTTGTGGTCTGGAAATGATCACGTTCGGTAAGCCGGTCGAAGGGACGAGTACCACTTGAGCATAGTCACAGCATGTTGGATATATTGTTGCATTTTTATTAAATGGTTAAATATCATGATATTGTTTGTCATTATGTTTATGCTTGTTGTGAGCTTGCAAGTACATTCAATGTACTGACCTGGCGTGTCATGCCAGATTTCAGGAAAGTCTCGTTGGAAAGGAGAGTTGTCCGAGTCTAGATCGTGTCCACATCAGTGTCCCTGTGCTATGGAGCTCCGCTACGACGTTGTTCCGCTGTCGCGTAGTTATCATTATCGAGGCCCCTTTATGTTCACTAAATAATGTACTTATCGTTCAGCCGCACCGTGTGTGCCACTAGGCCTCGCTAACTGTTGTAATATGAACTCTGATCCGCTAGCATCAATAAAGCGGTTGCTTTTCTGTACCAAGTTGTTGTGTGTTGCCAGAAGACAAGGTCTCTGGGCTGGCAATGCATGGTAAACCGGTCGCTCTGAGCCGGGGTGCCACAAGTACCATGCATCAATGAGTTCTGAAGAGCAATTTTTTTTCCTTTTTCTTGTGGGTTTGACTTGACATGGCAAAATCAAGAAATAGGAAGGAAAATAGTAAGGAAGGCGATGATGATGGTCCTCTGCAACAATGTAACCGGAGCATCTGTACGGATTCTCCTTGTAGTGCTAGTGCATTACAAGGTCCAAGTCTCCGCTCCCCTACTCCACCATCCAAGGTGCTTGCTCTAACTTGGCAGTGTGATATCTGGTTGCATGTTGCATATGGTGTCTAGCTTGTATTGCTCCTAATTAGTGTAAATTGCATCTGCTTAGCTTACACATGATACGTCTGAATATGACACGCTTTCCTGTTTTTGGTACATATTATATCTGTCTATCACACCATGTTCTTACATGAAACTACTCTTCTTGTGTATCCTGCATCAGTCACTTATGATGGGACACCTTTAAGTTGGCAGTGTGATATTGGTCTGCGTCTTGAATATGATTTCTAGCATGTATTGCTTCTAGTTTGATGAACGCCACCTATGACGAGACAATTTTAACTTGGCAGAGTGATATTGATTGCACCTCCCATATGGTGTCTAACTTGTTGTGCTTCTAATTTGTTAAGTGCCTTCTGCTTAGTTACCACATTGTAGGTCTGAATATGTCAAGTCGTCCAGTTTTTCATACATATTCCATCCTCGTATCATGAATTTGCCTTTCATCAGAGTAGTGTCTGTCAGTATCATGCATGAATGAGTTCTGAAGAGCGAATTATATTCCTTTTTCTTATCGATTTGACCTCACAATGCAAAATCAATAAAGACGAAGGAAATTGGCAAGGCATTGGATGATGGTGGTCCTTCCGAGCAACTGAAATGGAGGTTTTCTACAGATTCTACTCCACCATCCTCCCAACAAGATTCGCAAGACAACGCAAGGCTAGACAGTCAACGTAGTTGTGTAGATGATGAGCACATCTCCCCTACTCCACCATCACAGGTGCTTTCTCTAACTTGGCACTATTATATGTGGTTGCATGTTGCGTATGATGTCTAGCTTGTATTGCTTCTAACTTTGTTGAATTGCATCTGCTTAGTTTACACATAATGCCTGTGAATATGACACGTGTTCCTGTTTCTAGAACATACATGTACATGATGAGCATATCTCCCCTACTCCACCATCACAAGTGCTCGCTCTAACTTGGAACTATTATATGTGGTTGCGTTTTCCGTATGATGTCTAGTTTGTATTGCTTCTGATTATGTTGAATTGCATCTGCGTAGCTTACAACTTATACCTGCAATGATCACTTACCCATAAGACACATTTAACTTGGGACTGTGATGTAGGTTGCATCTTGCATTGTCTTCTAGCTTGTACTGCTTCTAATTTCTTGAAATTGCACTTACGACGAGACACTTTTTACCTGATAGAGTGATATTGGTTGCATGTTCATATGGTGCCTAGCTTTCATTTCTTCTAATTTTGTTGAAATGCCTTCCGCTTACTATTTTTTCATACATATTCCATCCTCCTATCGTACGTGGGAATATGCAACGTTGTATTTTTTGTATAAATTCCATCCTCCTATCCTGCGCTTGCCTTACATCAAAGTAGTGTTTGTCTGTATCATGCATCAACTAGTTATGCAGAGCTAATTTTATTCATCTTCTTGTGGTTTTGAATTCATAAGGCAATATCAGAAAATAGGAAGGAAAAGAATAAGTTAGGGGATGTTGGTGGTCCTCCGCACCGACGCAAACAGAGACTCTCTAGATTTGCCACTGCTACTGCTAATGAAGTTGAAGTCCCAAGTCTACATGATGAGTTCATCTCCCATACTCCACCGTCGCAGGTGCTTGCTCTAAGTTGACAGTGTGATAATTGGTTTCATGTTGCATATGTTGTCTAGCCTGTATTTCTTTTATTTTGATTAAATTGCACCTGCTGAGTTTATACGTTATACATGTGCATACGACATGGCTTTCTGTGTCTAGAATACACTGCATCTATCTATCATACCATGTTCTTACATCAAAGTACTACTGTTGTGTATCCCGCATCAGTCACTCATGATTGGACGCTTTTAACATGGTTATTTGATAGTGGTTGCATCTTGCATTGATTTCTATGTTGTACTGCTTCTAATTTTTCGAACTGCCACTTATGACAAGACACTTTTAACTTGGCAGAGTAATATTGGTTGCATCGTTCATATGGTGTCTAGCTTGCATTACTTCTATTTTCTTAAAAATCCTTCTGCTTGGTTTACAACCGTCTTACATCAAAGTATTGCTTGTCTGTATCATGCATCAGTGAGTTCTGAAGCCAATTTTATTCTTTTGTGTTGTGGGCACGGCTTGACATGGCAAAGTCAAAAAATAGCAAGGAATATAATACGAAGTGGTGTTACTCGTCGGGTAAAACGGAAAAGGATCTGTCGTCCAGATTCTGCTGGTACTTATAGTGTAGTAGAAGGTCCAAGTCCACCGGCTAAATCTACAAACACAGAATCACCTGCTCCACCAGCTGCAGCATCCATTTCAACTGTACCAGCATCTCAATGAGTTACTCGTTCGTTTGCTCTGGAACTGGCCAGTTCGCAAGCTGCCTTCACACCTAACACTACTTCTGAAGCACTGTTGACACAACAAGACTTGGCAAGATCAGATGAACCTCATGAGCATCAACACCAAGACGGTACCTGACTGAGTCAAGTTGCAATTGCATGCTCCTTTATATGTACTCTCATAGTTTGATGTACACTAACACTTTCCATATTCGTTGTTGAACTAGCACCACGGCGCAAGCGGAAATAGACATCAGGGATATTGCTTGACAGATTAACAAAATCTAAAGGAGGAAGAATGGAGATCCATTTTGAGGCAGGTTTAAAAAGGCCACGTGATGCTACAGAGTCAGCCAAGTTAGTATCAGAGGCAACCGTTGCCGTTAGGTGTCATGCATGTATCCTCCCAACGTGGATCCAGTACAGGAATGAGAAAGACAATACCTAGTTTAACACCTTCATTGACCATTTATCTGTAAGTAATGTTATTCATCACAATTAGTAATATTGTCTTGCTCTATCCCATACTTTCTAGCTTCCTCCTAATAAGACTCACATTCTTTTTTCAACAGATGAGGTTCAAGTTGGATCCGAAAGATGATGCAGCTAAACAAGCATGCACTCATGTTTTTTAGTCTGCTCTGTGACAGTATCGGTACCACCTTAGAAAATCTCACTTTGAAGGCAAGGCTAACAATGAAATCGCCCAAACATCTCCAATGGAATATTACAGATGAAGATTGGACAACCCTCGTTAAACACTGGTCTGATTCAAAGTATCAGGTAGGCTATATGTATTTGATCAGACCACATATTGAACTTGTATTTATGTATGTGCCTTACAAGTGTATCTTATTCTAGGCTAACTGTTTGAAGAACAAGACCAACCGTTCTAAAGTGAAATTCCAACACACAACAGGTTCTCGTAGCTATATTGCACACTACAAGGCTCTTGTAAATAGCTGCTACTTCCTTCTTTTTTCTGTGCCATATTATCGTATCTATATTGATTTGTTCCAAATACAGATGAAAGCCCGTGCGGACCAAAAAGAACCTGAACCGAATGCAGTGCAAATCTTCAAGAATTGCCACACTAGCAAGATGAAGGGCATGAGCACACCAGTTCAAGCCGCTGTTGTAAGTCCTTACTCCTCCTACCTTGAACTGGTTGATACTGTGATGTGTTCATTTAACTACTTGGTTTGCAGCCAATGTTAGTTACTCTGTTCACTTTTATACACAGTTGTCTTAAAGTATCATTTCACCTTACATGGTTTAAAAGAGATGAAGGATATTCTTTTGGTCTTGATCTGTAATCTAGTTGTTATGTTCACCTGCGCACACAATGATAAAATAGCATGTTTGTTTTATATCTGTTTGCCCATGATATGAATGATGTCATACTATGTTCATCCTAGTTTAAACCATGTCTCTTTATCCTTAGATGTCAACGAATGTGAGGAAATAGACAATACAGTAGGCATGCTACATGGACATATGTTCCGAAAGTGATTTTATTATGTAGTTGGCACTACAATACATGCTAATGTATTACAGTAGTTCACCAAAATAGGTTATGTATAAACGTGTAACCTACTTTGTTTGTTTTTGTCTCATTAGTAACTTATCTGGTACACTAATCTACAAGTTCAAACTTTCAGCAAGCTATGGAACAAATGATTGAACAACCACAACCACATGAAGGTGACGAGGCTACCACAGGCGCAATGTCACCTCTTGCTGCAGTGCGTCAGTATCTCTCCACTAACAGTGTAAAAGGCACCTTCCTGCGTAATTCTGGGTTGGTTGTCAACGTAACCTCGTCCAAATCGCCTACTGAACAAAATCTTCCGGCTAGACAGAGTGATATATCTATGCTCCAGACACAAGTCCAATCCCTAATGGACGTCATTTCAGAAACAAGAATAGTGGTTGACAAATGTCGTCAAGATATGAATGGTTTTGAAACCAGACTAACAGTCATTCGCTTTGTTGTTCAAGAGCAATGGCGGAAAAAAGGTGAAGATCGTGCTGCTCCATCAGATTCTACAACCTGAAACATTATCACTCAGGTCAAATGATCTGTGCTTCTATACATCTAATGGTGCTTTTATCTGCAAGGATTGTAAACTTTATGCCAACAGGCCTTTTGTTGTATGGTTGGAATTTATTTTGTTGTGATACAACATTTATGATGCTGCCAAAGGCTGCAGTAATTATGACGCTATTTTTGTATAGTGTAGGTTTATCTTAGTAATGTATTCGGCCAAAAGCTTCTTAGGAGCCCAACATGCCAACATTCGTCGGGCCCATTCCAATTGGGCTAAAAACGATTATGGGCCGAAATTTGCATGTAGCCCACTAAAAATATCTAGGCCTAAATCAAGCTTTCATATTTTTCTGGTAGGCCTATGCCCATAGTGGGCCTTTAACAGGCCTAAACATAATTTGGGCCCTTCATAACAATAGGCCGTTTACAGGTGTAAATATCTTGAGCCCATAAAAAACATGGGCCTTTAATAGTATGAAAGTGAGATTGGGCCCTGATTGTGCCAAATAACCCACTGGTCTTAGTAGGCCAAAATGGTGGCCCATTTACAATGTGGATCTTTCACAGGCCGAAATTCGGATGGGCCATAAATGTGTCGACCTAACACACTAGCCTTTAACAGGCCGAAAGTTCGGTCGGGCTTGATTAGCGTCATTTTTATATGGGCCATTACTGGGCCCGATGTGACGTTGGGACACATATGGCCCATGGATTACGTCTGATGTTAACAGGCCGAAAATCACAATAGGCCGAAAGTGGCCCAAATCTATAGTGGGCCTCTAACAGGCCAAATGTCAGACATGGCCGAATATGACCCAAATCATTCACGATCATTTATGGGCCGAAAGTTTCAATGGCATGTAAATGGGACCAAATAAAGCAGGAGCTTTAACAGGCCAGAAATACACCGGGCCGTAATTCGGCTCAAATACTTAGCGGACTGTTAACGGGCTAGAAGTGACCATGGGCTGCGATGATGACAAGTTTAGGACAGGCCGTTGATGGCCGATTTGATACTAGCTATACGGGCCTTAACTGTGAACATTGGGCCTTTAGCTGGGCCGGCCCATTATGGTCTGCAAAATCTTGTGGGCCTTTAGCTGGGCCGGCCCATTATGGTCCGCTAAATCTTGTGGGCCTTTAGCTGGGCCAACCCATTATGGTCTGCGAAATCTTGTGGGCCTTTAGCTGGGTCGGCCCATTATGGTCCGCTAAATCTTGTGGGCCTTTAGTTGGGCTGGCCCATTTAAACTTTATGGGCCACTTTTGGGACCGTCCACGTGTTAGCTTATCATAGGCCCATCTCGACCGTTGGATGAGTGACACCTATGCCAACGCGGAGCTGACGCGTGGTTCCGTCGGCCAATGAGAATTTTACACATGGAAAATCGGCATTGGTCGTGGCTGTTAGCGGGTTATCGGATCCAAAACCGGACCCGATAGCTTAACGGCGCTTAACAGCGTCCCATTACGGTGGATGCCACATGTCGGTTACCCTTGACAAAAGCACTTCTATGACGCGCGATTTATCGTCATGGAAGTGGACACTTTCGTGATGATAATTTTGGTAATGTCATGGAACACTTCTATGACAGCACATGTATGACTATCTTGATTCTGTCATAAAACCGTCATGGATGTACATGCATGACAGAAAATGTGACCTACTATGACAAACACGTATCATCACGGAAGTGTATTTTTTTTGTAGTGATTCTTCTTCAAAACTGCATGCTTTGAGGCTGAGGGTTTCGCCCAGATGGTTCGAACTACTGGGAGCTGATGGGGAATCAGCTTGGCCGGTAACAAGGCCCTGTGGAGTTTTGGTCCTCCGTGGTTGCGCCCCTGCGGGCCTTCCTTCGGGGTTGGGGGGCTAACTAAGGAGAGGCAGAGCTACCACAGATGCTTTTCAGAGAGTGCCAAGGGCACAAAGGTCTGTAGCTATTCCAGCCAGTGACACAAGAGCTACCACTTCATCACCTACAGCCACTGCCCTAGTTGCCCCTCCAGTTGCAACTCCTCCAGTTCCTCAGACTTCAGCGGAAGATTTTGCAGATGTGCCCTCTCCATGCCATCTTCGCACACCGGAGCTCCCGGAGGTTGTGCTTAGAGTGTCGCATATCACTATGCATTTTCAAGCTTTTTGGTAACTTGTTGCCAAAGGGGGAGAAAGTGTATAGATCATAGGCTTCGATAGAGAGAGAGTGTGTGTGTGCTTTGCTTTTGAAAGGATCGATATAGTTGACAAGAGGGGGTGAATAGGCAACTAACAATTTTTAGCTTTTCTTTACCAAATTAATCTTTGCATCTAAGTAGGTTGTCTAGATATGTAACAAGGTGAGCAACCTACATGATGCAACAACAATAAGCACACAAGCAAGCAAAGGATATAACATAATATAGCTTGCACAAGTAAAGGTGAGAGATAACCAAAAGTGGAACCGATGGAGACGAGGATGTGTTACCGAAGTTCCTTCCCTTTGAGGGGAAGTACGTTTCCGTTGGAGTGGTGTGGAGGCACAATGCTCCCCAAGAAGCCACTAGGGCCACCGTATTCTCCTCACGCCCTCACACAATGCGAGATGCTGTGATTCCACTATTGGTGCCCTTGGAGGCGGCGACCGAACCTTTACAAACAAGGTTGGGGCAATCTCTACAACTTAATTGGAGGCTCCCAATGAGGGAGTCCTGGATTAAGGGGTCCTCGGACAGCCGGACTATATACTTTGGCCGGACTGTTGGACTATGAAGATACAAGATTGAAGACTTTGTCCCGTGTCCGGATGGGACTCTCCTTTGCATGGAAGGCAAGCTTGGATATTCGGATACGTAGATTTCCTTCTCTGTAACCGACTTTGTGTAACCCTAGCCCCCTCTGGTGTCTATATAAACCGGAGGGTTTAGTCCGTAGGACAACAACAATCATAATAATAGGCTAGCTTCTAGGGTTTAGCCTCTACGATCTCGTGGTAGATCAACTCTTGTAATACTCATATCATCAAGATCAATCAAGTAGGAAGTAGGGTATTACCTCCATCGAGAGGGCCCGAAGTTGGGTAAAACATCGTGTCCCCTGCCTCCTGTTACCATTAGCCTTAGATGCACAGTTCGGGACCCCCTACCCGAGATCCACCGGTTTTGACACCGACATTGGTGCTTTCATTAAGAGTTCCACTGTGTTGTCCTGATAAGGCTTGATGGCTCGCCTCATTGTCAAGGATAACATCTCCTCCGTAGGATCCCTAGCTGTAGGCCAAACTCTCCGGCTGGGCGGTTTCATCATGGCCGCTCGTTCGGCCGTCGCGCCGACGATGACATCTCAGGTCAACAAAAACAACCTTCGCGTCAGCCCGGAAATCATCGAGCATATGGATCCAATGGAGCTCTCCTCCTTAAACGAGCTCTTGGATCGCAACGCCGCCTTGGGAGTCGTTACGGATTATGATCGGATCGGGCTTAAACTTGACCTAAGGGAGATTAACTCTCCGCCGGTCACCCATCAGATAGCGGTGGTGGAGGAACAAAACAGCAATTCTTCCTCTATTTTGAGGACAAACTATATCCGGATTCCCGAGCTCTCTGAGCCGGATACCCGTCTACGGGATGACGTGGCCCAGGCTCCGAACTTAGAATTGGGCAGTGGGCCACAAATATTGTGCAATATCCTCGAGCCCGAGCTGCCAAGCTCAGGAGCTCCTTCGCCCCTAGGTTCCAGATTGGGTCAGGACGTGGACTTAATTCCACCCACCCACCCAGACACAAGCGATCTTTCCCACATCAGACAAGAGCCCCAAGAGACAGTACACCACTTTTGGGCCAGATTCCTCCTTGTAATGAGCAAGGTTAAGGACTGTCACGAGGAAGACGCAATCTCATTCTTTTGCAAAAATTGCACGGACAAGGGAATTCTCAATGCCATAAGTCGCCGTGACATAGCACACTTTGCCGACCTGGCGGCCATAGTACGGAAGTACTGCAAGATGGAAAGCGCTTGGAAGACCCAAACAAAATTCTGGGATCCTCCGGCCCTAACTAAACCCCTCGTCCGAACTAAAAGGGTGCGCTCTCGCAAGCCACCCAACCCAATTACAAAGAAGCCAAAGCCCTCTACAGGGCGTGGAACCGTACTGGAGGGATGGCTCAATAGGCCATGCAAAATTCACAGCACACCGAACACCATACCAACACACAGCCTTAGAGCATGTTGGATACCCCGGCAGGTGGCCAAGAGCGGCGAGGACCTTCTCATCGACAATACCGCAGAGCACCATCCCGCAGAAAATAACAATAAAGTACTGACCGTCTTTGAGACTTTTGCCTCAAACAACAGGCGCAAGCGAGTGCTCCACAGCCTCGCCGAAGTTTGCCACGTCACATCTATAAACCCGTGGAAGGATACGGCCATAACCTTCAGCGCCAGTGACAAACCTCAATTTCGAACAGTCCGAGCACCAGCCGCTTTGGTCCTTTGTCCAATCGTCGATGGATTTCAGCTTACTAAAGTGCTCATAGACGGCTACAGCGGATTAAACCTCATCTATGAGGAAACTCTTAACAAAATGGAAATTGATAAGAGCCACATTGAGCAAAGCAGCACGACCTTCAGAGGAATCATCCCTAGCCAGGAGGCGCGATGCGCAGGGAAAATCACACTGGATGTGGTATTCGGCACCCCGGAGAATTATAGGTCTGAAGAAATCACATTCCAAGTGGCCCCATTTAGCAGCGGATACCACGCCCTCTTGGGACGAGACGCATTCACAAGCTTCCAAGCTATACCCCATTACGGGTACATGAAGCTCAAGATGTCGGGGCCCGAAGGAATCATCACTCTAGCCAGTGATCCGGACATAGCACTCCGGGCCGAAAATAAAACTACCGCACTAGCCCTGGAGGCATTATCAAAAGCCCCCGCGACCAAAGAATTAACTGCGCTGCGCTTCGCAGTAGACAGGGACGACGTGATACTCGACAAACGACCCAAGTCTACCTCTTTTAAACCAGCAGACGAAATAGTCAAATTTAAGGTCCACCCAATGGACCCCACAAAAACAGCATCGATTGGGCCCACAATAGACGCCGCACTACGAGAGTTCTTGCGCAAGAATTGGGACATTTTTGCCTGGCATCCTTCAGACATACCAGGTATCCCACGCAGGTTGGCCGAACATAGCCTAAATATACTAAAGGGATACAAGCCGGTCAAGCAGACTCTTTGCCGCTTTTCAGAACCCAAGCGACAAGCCATGGGAGAGGAGCTAGCCAAGCTACTTGAAGCCGGATTCATCAGAGAAATAAAACATCCGGACTGGCTAGCAAACCGGGTGATGGTACCAAATAAGGACTCCTGGCGCATATGCGTCGATTTTAAAGACCTTAATAAGGCTTGCCCTAAGGATCCCTTCCCCCTCCCCCGCATCGATCAAATTATCGACTCTACCGCGGGACACGGTTCATTGTGTTTCCTCGACGCATACTCCGGATACCATCAAATCAAGATGGCGGAGTCTGATCAAGCCGCAACGGCATTTATCACTCCATACGGTCCCTTTTGTTTTAACACCATGCCTTTCGGGCTCAAAAATGCCGGTGCAACCTATCAACGCATGATTCAGACATGCCTGGAAACACAAATCGGCAAAACAGTGGAGGCTTACGTAGACGATGTGGTCATTAAAACCAGACACGTCGAATCATTAATAGACGACTTGAGGCTTACGTTCGACAATCTCCGAACATACGACATCAAGCTCAACCCGGAAAAATGCGTTTTTGGCGTGCCAGCCGGAAAACTCTTGGGCTTTATTGTCTCCAATAGAGGAATCGAAGCAAACCCGGCTAAAATCTGAGCTTTGTCATAGTTGGCTACCCCAACAGACCTCAAGCAAATCCAGAAACTAACTGAATGCGTGGCCGCCCTAAGCCGCTTTATCTCCCAATTAGGAGAAAAGGTGCTACCTCTTTACTGCCTTCTTCGACGCACCGAACACTTCGAGTGGATGGATGCGGCTACGGCTAGGCTGGAGGAAATAAAAGCCCTCTTGGCCACCAATCCAATTCTGGCAGCGCCAAATGTCAGTAAACCCATGCTACTATACATAGCCGCAACACACCAGGTTCTAAGCGCAGTGCTCGTCGTCGAACGAGAGACAGATGGACATAAATTCCCATTACAAAAGCTGGTATACTACGTATCCACTGTCCTCACCCCATGCAAGTCACGGTACCCACATTATCAAAAGATAGCATACGCGGTCTTCATGGCATCCCAAAAACTACAACACTACTTTCAAGAGTGTTCAATCACGGTAGCCTCCAAAGAACCACTCAATGACATAATAAATAACCGCGATGGCACGGGCCAGATTGCAAAATGGGCTATCGAGCTCCTCCCGTTTGACATAACATACAAACCACGGCGGGCCATTAAGTCGCAGGTACTGGCTGACTTCATCGCCGAATGGACAGAAGCCGAACTCCCTAAAGAGTACGGCGCGTACTCCAATTGGATCATGCACTTTGATGGCTCTAAGATGCTAGCTGGTCTAGGGGCTGGCGTCATCCTGACGTCCCCCACCGGATATACAGTCCAATACGTACTCCAAATACTTTATACACATTCCATTAATGCAGCAGAGTATGAGGCATTGTTGCACGGTCTTCGAATGGCGGTCTCCATGGGCATTCAACATCTAGAAGTATGTGGGGATTCAAATCTCGCAATATCTCAAATAAATGGAGACTTCGATGCCAAGGACCCGAAAATGGCGGCTTACCGTAATGTCGTTCTCAAAATGTCAGCTCGATTCGAGGGGCTCGAATTCCACCATGTGGTTCGAGAAAACAATCAAGCGGCGGATATCCTTGCCTGCATCGGCGCTAAACGTGACCCCGTCCCACCAAATATTTTTTTGGAAAGGTTGTTCAAGCTATCAGTGGTATGGGAAGGGGAGTCCGACAATACTAGTCCGGATCCGCATACAACCCCAGATCCTGAACAATCTGACATAATCGGAGGCTCCGCCACCGAAATCACACCTTCGGCCCACGTGATCATGGCGGTCATCGCCCCATGGACGGAATCCTTCCTAGCTTACTTAAATAGGCAGGAACTCCCGGAGGACCAAAATGAGGCATGCTGCATTGTGCGGCACTCTAAAGCCTACAAAGTCCACGAGGGAGAGCTTTATAAAAAAAGCGCAACCAGAGTGCTCCAAAGGTGCATCTCCGAAGAGGAAGGGCTGCAGCTCTTTGCTAAAATTCATGCCGGACTCGGCGGCCACCATGCCGCAGCTCGGGTGCTCGCAAGCAAGGCCTTCCGTATAGGTTTCTACTGGCCGACAGCCCGGATAGACGCACAAGACCTTGTTCAGCACTGCGTCGGTTGCCAGCCTTTTGCAAATCAAAGCCATATGCCGTCCACCGCCCCTAAACAATCCCCATAACTTGGCCCTTTGCGGTCTGGGGGCTCGATATGGTTTGACCCCTTAAAGGAGGAAGCCATAAGAAGAAATATTTGTTGGTCATGGTTGATAAATTCACCAAATGGATAGAAGCCAAACCAGTTAAAATGGCTGAATCCGGACCAGTGATAGACTTTATATCCGAGGTCGTACACCGCTACGGTGTCCCCCACAACATCATCACTAATAACGGCTCGAACTTTACAGTCGATGAGGTGAAAACCTGGTGCAGTAAAATGGGCGTAAAACTTGATTACGCCTCCGTCTATCACCCCCAAACAAACGGTCAAGTCAAACGAGCGAACGGTCTTAT
Source organism: Triticum dicoccoides (assembly GCF_002162155.2). Taxonomy (NCBI): domain Eukaryota; kingdom Viridiplantae; phylum Streptophyta; class Magnoliopsida; order Poales; family Poaceae; genus Triticum; species Triticum dicoccoides. Next base: position 556,177,703 of record NC_041383.1, read on the forward strand.
CATGAGCGGCATTAAACCAGGACTAGTGCGATCTTTGAAGGAATCAGATACGCACTGGGTCGAGGAGCTTGACTCTGTATTATGGGGGCTGCAGACCATGCCAAATCGCACAACCGGATACACGCCATTTTTCATGGTGTACGGCACAGAGGTAGTGCTACCCTGCGATATCATCCATGATTCACCTAGAGAGTGCACATGTACAAAGAGAGAGAAGCCGAGCTAGATCGGTAGGACAGCTTAGATGCCCTGGAGGAGGAGCCTAACATCACGAAGGCACATTCTGCATTCTATCAATAGCAGGCTCGAAGGTATCAAAGCAGAGAAGTGCGGGCCAAAACTTATAACATTGGCGAACTCGTTCTACGCCTACCAGAGAAGAAAAAGGACAAGCTTAAGCCCAAGTGGGAGAGCCCCTTCATCATTGACAAAGTTCTCACTGGAGGTGTGTACCGTCTGTGTGATGCATCAGACAATCGACTCAAGCCGAACCCATGGAACGTGGCCAGACTCCAAAGATTCTACGCCTAGTGCCGAACTCCATGTTTGTCTCCTTACCTCCGTCTCCCTTCTTAAATTATATCCTCTCTCTCTCTCTGCCTTTCACATTTATAGCCTTAAAAGCTTCAAGTATGCTTTGACCGCACACTCTGGCCGCGCTATGCACGCTCAATATACCTGGGGGCTTCTTACACAAAAGCTTAATTGTCTTCTGGGCTTTATGCCCACCACATATGCGTCACTTCTCCGTATGTGCCTTTTTCCACCACTATATGCATCGATATGACTTAAGTTTTGGCCAAGCTGGGTTGTCTGGCTCTTGTGTTTGTGCCCTACGTTCCCGTTAATTCGGCTAGGGCATAAGGGGAGCACCTCTGCGATTGTTACTGTTGGGTCAGGTGGATGTGTACCTCAGACTGGGTGAAGCCGAAAGCTAGCGTTCTTAAGGGAATATTCAGTCGGTGAACAAAAGATGTATTTGACCTATTACAAAACATGCCCCCAGATTCTTATATCCTGCGTAAATTTTCACAGTGCGGACATGCACATTAATGCATGCACACCCAGGGAAAGGAACCCTTAACGGAACTATTCTCCCTGGAAGATGTTTCTTACTACCCATGTAATATAACATAACTAGTTGGGTACTTGTCTGTTCAAACACTTATGGCCCCTACGCCTGGTTTCCATGCGTGCCTCGATTTTCACGTAACCGAGCGGGTATTCGGATACACTCCGGACTGTCGGGTCTAGAGGTTGAAGCGAAAGGGTCGGCCAAGACAAATGATTTCCAATCCAGCTAGGGACAAAATATGTCCTTCGAAGTACAATGTCACTTAGACTGACTAAATTCTTCTTCTATACCATCCAACAGGCTGTCTAGCCTACAGTCCTGTTGGGAATACTTCACGGCTAATGCTACTTGGTCATACACCAGATGTACAGGGATTTCCTTCCCATCTGACCCTACAGGTCCGACCTCGGCCATGTGGTTCAGGTCAACCTTGGTGTACCGCGTCTTCACCATGGCCCAGGCTTCCCTTGCGCCTTGTTGGCAGGCCGATATCTTCCATAATCGGAAGCGCTGTCGCGCTCCCTTGAGCATCTCCACAAGCTCCCCCATGCCTCCTAGCAGGGAGGCGGATGGCCACAAGGCTTGGGCAATGCCCCGCATCACCTGCCGAACTTGTTCGTGCAGTTGTGAGAGCTTCGGCAGAAGATCGCCTGCAGATCCGGGCATCTCCTCCTCGGGATGGCCTGTTAGCATGCCTACAAACATAATTCTATTAGCATGCTTCTTTGCCAAACTTTATAGTGGTTTGTCAGAGCACTTATTGAATATGCCACGCTGTAGCCTCTTATTCTCCTTTACGGAGTTAGCAAGCTGGGCCCGAACATCCTTTAATTCGACGTCCAGTCAGACGTTCGCGTCCTGGAGAGTATTTTTCTCCTTTATAGCCTTTGTAAGCACATGCTGGCCAGCCTCCAGCTGTCGCCGAACATGTTGCTTATCCTCTGGTACGATCTCCGGATTGCCTCCGGGATTGTCTGTAGATTCTATTGTTAGAATCGCATTCATGCCGAATACTTAACTGGTACATACCATGACATTATTCACGTTTAACGCAAACATTACTAGACGTGGCCTTCGTAGACTCCTCCATCACGGCGATTGCGGCCCATAGTTGGGCCTTGCACTCCTCCAGCTCTTTGAATAGCTGGGTATTCTTCTCTATCAGAACCTATGCACACGAGGATCCTTAAATCAGTTGTGCCAACTGTTTCAAGTCTCAGGGGCAACTGATATACATACTTATCAAATTTTCTTACCCGTATATCCTTTACGTACTGGTCCGTGGCCCTGGCTAGGCCACCTTGAGCAACTTGGATGTACGCGTCCCCTGAGTTGAAGGCATCGAACGCCTCTTCAGAGAAATTAGGGTCACGTAGTGCGGCCCGTCGGCGCCTATGATTTATGGCGCTCTCCACTTTGGAGTTTGTAGCGGAAAATCTATCCGCATCCTTTGTAGGAGGATCGTCCGTGTTGACCTCCGCCCTTGAGTCCGGCCTCGGAGTCCGGCTGGTGGAAGCATGACCGGCAGGCTCTCCGGATACAGTCCGGCGAGCGCTCTTTTTGTCAGAAGGCAGTGGACATCGTTATATATTTTAACAATGATAAATTCGTGGCAGGTTTTTAAACATACCTCTACAACGGCGTCTTGGTCCTGATCGCCTTCCTTTTAAGCCTACCCGACTTCGGTGCCCCTTGTTGGCTAGTCACTGCGGGTTGTAAGACGCAATACATGTGCGGTGGGTGAAGTGCAAAGAGGGAATCCTTTTCGGAAGTTCGGACTCTGGCTTTACTTACCTGGGATACAGGGAGTAGCCCAGGATAGTCGGCTATGATGGCCACCATCACACCGTCGCAGCTCAACTGGTAAAATGTCCTGTCAACAAGCTCCACAAACGTGTCCGGATCTTCTTCAAGTCCGGGGTCGAGAGCCCGGTTAGGGTCCTCTGGCTGTGGAGATGGGCTGTGAACATCCTTCATAGCCCTTCATAGTTCCTACTATGAATTGATGAATTAAAACATATGTGCTAAAAATGTGGGAAAGATTGGAATAAAAGATAGCAACTCACCCAGCTTGGGGGGTTGTACATGGAGAATCCATCCCGTGGCTTGATATGGATGAACTCCTCCTCTTCTCCTTCGTACAAATCGGACAGTATCTTCGCCAGAGCAGCGGGAGAGTCCGGACCTTTACGGCCGCAGCGGGTGGCATCGTCTTCTCCATTGAAGTGCCACATGGGTTTTCACCGATATTGAAGTGACTGCACTCCCCGCATTATACATATGGAGATGACTTCAATAATTGTCAGTCCTGATTTGGCCAACGTATTTATCATGTCCATCAGGAAAAGGACCTCTCTGTTATCTTCCACCTGGGGGCTCCTGGGGCGCCAGCTATGGTGTTTCTTCAACGGGGCATTCACAAACTCGGGAAGGCCCTTCCGAACAGGGTCCGAAAGAGGGATGTCCTCCACGTAGAACCATTCCGAGGGCCAGTCCTTGGATGTCTTCTTCGGGGTGCCGGATAGATATCCGGTCCCGGCGATGCGCCATATTTCAGCTCCACCCACTTGATATACCAACCCCTCCTAAGTACGGGGTACGAGGCAGAATAGCCTCTTCCACAGCTCGAAATGAGCTTCACAGCCCAGAAAAAGCTCGCAGAAGGCGATGTAGCCTGCGATGTGAAGTATGGAGGCTGGGGGTGCAGCTAGAGGCCGTAGAACTCCAGGAGCCCGCGGAGGAAAGGATGGATTGGAAATCCGAGCCCCTCAGCAAGTAGGGGACGAAGCATACCCGCTCTCCCTTGGATAGGTTTGGAAAGCTCTCTGCTTGCTCCCCGCCATTATAAGTGGCTAGTCCAGCTCGGACGGGGACCATGTATGAAGGTGGGAGAAACCCCTTGGTCTGCAACTCTACTAGTCGGCTGTGGGGAATAGAACATCTCTCCCAATCGCCTGGCCTAGTGCTACGGGAGCGAGAGGAGGAACCGTGATGACCGATCATGGTGGTATGGATTTGTCCGGGCGCGCTCTGATGAATGCTCGCTGGGAGGAGATGGTGTGATTTGGATCTTAGAATCCCCGTCTTTTTTATAGATGATTTACTCATAAGGTTGGGGTGGCAAATGTAAAAATGCCTCGACTTCTCGCATTCGCTCGACACGTGGAAACAGTCGTTATTAAAGCACAGAAGCCGAGGAGCACGACATTGATGAGGAGCCGGACACTGCTCATTACGACGATGCTCTGAAGGATTTGGAGAAGAACCCGCCTTGCAATGCCAAAGACAATCTGTGTGCCGGACTCATCGTCATTTAAGCCTGGTTCAGGGGCTACTTAGGGAGTCCTGGATTAAGGGGTCCTCGGACAGCCGGACTATATACTTTGTCCGGACTGTTGGACTATGAAGATACAAGATTAAAGACTTCGTCCCATGTCCGGATGGGACTCTCCTTTGCATGGAAGGCAAGCTTGGATATTCGGATATGTAGATTTCCTTCTCTGTAACCGACTCTGTGTAACCCTAGCCCCCTCTGGTGTCTATATAAACTGGAGGGTTTAGTCCGTAGGACAGCAACAATCATAATCATAGGCTAGCTTCTAGGGTTTAGCCTCTACGATCTCGTGGTAGATCAACTCTTGTAATACTCATATCATCAAGATCAATCAAGTAGGAAGTAGGGTATTACCTCCATCGAGAGGGCCCGAACCTGGGTAAAACATCGTGTCCCCTGCCTCCTGTTACCATTAGCCTTAGATGCACAGTTCGGGACCCCCTACCCGAGATCCGCCGATTTTGACACCAACACCCAATGACACCACGAAGCTTCACCACAATGGACTATGGCTCCGCGGTGACCTCAACCGTCTAGGGTGCTCAAACACCCAAGAGTAACAAGATCCGGAAGGGATTAGTGGGAGGAATCAAATTTCTCTTGGTGGAAGTGTAGATCGAGGCCTTCTCAACCAATCCCTAGAGAATCAACAAGTTTGATTGGCTAGGGAGAGAGATCAGGCGAAAATGGAGCTTAGAGCATCAATGGAGCTTGGGAAGGAAGAGGTAAGTCAACTTGGAGAAGAAGACCCCCTTTTATAAGAGGGTAAACAATCCAACGTTACCCCCCATTCAGCCCCGCAAAGAGCGGTACTACCGCTGGGGGCAATGGTACTACTGCTGGGATCAGCGGTACTACCACCTCTACTGCCGCTGCCAATGCTGCAAAACCCGACACGAGAGGCGACACCCTCGAGTCGAGGCGGTAGGATCTCAGAACAGTAGCGGTATTATGGCTGAGAGCCCCCAGGCGGTACTACCGCTGTGTTGCAGTACTGCCGCCTGTGGCTCTTGAGCGATACTACCGCTGGGGGTCCGCGGTACTACCGCTGGTACCAGATTTCCCAGGAAGCAAGGATGGATCCTCCAATGAAGCAGAAGGGCCTGTGAGTGCAAAGGGGATGTGTACGTGTTGATTCCACCCTAGCCTTACCAATGCGGACCCCCTCTTGATAGTACGGTGACTCCTACGAAACAAGTCCACCAAACTTAAATGAAAGAGCTACACCATCTTCGCTTAAAACTCCGAGGGGAAGGAATCGTCTCATTCCAAAGGATGTATCTCTGAAATACTCAATGCACACAATTAGTCCGCAAAAGCGTTGTCATCAATCACCAAAACTACATAGAGAGACAAGCCTTAACAGCTTTATTTGCCTCTCTTGCTACTTTTTACTTGCTTGTTTGGTTGCTAAATTATTTTGTGCTTGTGTGTGAGATACTCCTATGATCATGTGTTTGATCATATTATGCTTTAATGTGTGCTTGAATGATGATATCCTATCACTTATGTATGATCAATCATGTTTGCCTTGGTGATGAGTGCATATTTCATATTCTATCATTTTGAGCGCTCCACCAAGATGTATGTGACATGGAAGAGTAACCCATGATCCTAATCGATTGTGCATTTGCATTCAAAAGAAAATTTTAAATAATTCACAAATTTAGGGGGAGCTCTTGCTTATCACATACTTCTCAAAGCGACGATGTAATTCCTTGATATTATCATTTGTCGAAGCTTTGATCTATATGTTGTCATCAATTACCCAAAAGGGGGAAATTGAAAGTGCAACTAATCCCCGGGTGGTTTTGGTAATTCATAACAACATATAGCACATTCAACTAATATCCATTCAAGTTAAATGTTTTAGAAAGTTCAATATTTGGCATGGCATGGACTAGAGATGTGGACCCCTCAAAATGCTAAGGACACATATTGGCAAAAGCTCAAGACTATTCATTTTTCATTTTAGTAATCCAAGATCACACTGAGTCCATAGTGTAAGTGCATCTAGTGCCACCCCTAGTTGGATTTGGAGTATTGACGACAAACGTGGTTGAGGGACTAATATGTTTGTGAGAATTGCAGGATAACACATGTAGTGTCCCTCATTGATTCGGTTTACCTACCAGAGATGACCCCTAAAATGTGTGGAGATATTGAAGACAATGGTGGTTCATGAAGACATTCATGACAAAGATTATGACACGTGAAGCTATTCACTCGTAGAATATGGAGTGGGAAGACATAGTTGTTTTGTAGTTTCCTTTTCTTGTTATTGAGTCATAGGAACCACTGTACTATTAAGTGGGGTCCAAGTGAACAAAGTCAGAGTGACTAAAGTGATGCTCAACAAAATCCTATGTCTTCGAGCGAAGACAATGAGAGCAAATCTTATCCAGAGCTGGATGAGTCAGCTTTGCTTGTAGCCCAAGCCAAGCTGCCGCGTGTGTTTGAAATCTGATTGTTGGACACGTGTCAGTTCCTTAGTGACCCAGGGTCATTTTGGACATATTAGATCGAGTTGCCTCCTGGCTATAAATAGCCCGTCCCCTACACCATAAATTGGTGGCTGCTTAGAGTTAGTGCACAACTTTTGTCGTTTGAGAGCAACCCTCCTCCGAAGCATTTGAGAGAGAAATCCTTGCAAGGACAAATCCCAAAACACCCAGAGCCAAAGAGTGTTAGGCATCACTGAAGTCTTTCTGGCCGCGTGATCTAAAGACTTGTTACACTTGAGGACTGTGAATCCTTCAGTCGGTTAGGCGTCGCGTTCTGAGCATCCAAGAGTCATTGTGGATTGCCGATGAACGAAGTCTGTGAAGGTTTGGAAGTCTACCTCGAAGACTTACCAGAGTGATTGGGCGAGGACTGGGTGTCCTTAGCTCAAGGGGAATAAGGTGAAGACACGGTCTTCTGAGTTAAATCTCAGCCTCCCTAACCAGGCATACAGTTGTCACAACAACTGGAATTGGTCTACCAAATCCTTGTCTTTGTCAATCTACTAGTTCTATCCTCTACTCTCCTTACTTTACAGTTGTCTTCGTGAAGTCATTGCTTGCCTATCTAATCTGTTTGACTACACACTGTGAAGACTATTGTCTGTTTAGCTTCGTACTATCTACCTTTCTAATCATGTCTACCTAGTTGCAATTAGGCGTCGTGCCTTCATTATGTTGTATGTTAGACTTATGCTTGCCTAGTGTAGCTTTCATTCCACTGCTTACTATATAGGATCAGTTTACCTATTTGTCTACAAAGCCACCGTGTTTTGAAGACTTCCATAAAAATCGCCTGTTCACCCCCCTCTAGTCAATAACTAGCACTTTCAATTGGTATCAGAGCAAGGTACTCCCTTGTTCTGTGTGATTTGGTTTAACCACCTGGAGTTTTAGCTATGTCGACTGCTGGGATAATCAAGGTCTCCGCTGCATGCTCTGTCTTTGATGGCACTGACTACCCCTACCGGAAGAACAAGATGCGCATGCATCTTGAAGCCATTGATGTTGATCTCTGGTATGTCGTCAAGACTGGCGTTCCCAAAGTTGGTGAAGCCGTCACCGCTGCTGATGTCAAGAGATTTGCTCAATTGGACTCAACTGCCAAGAACATCATCTGTGGTCATCTGACCAAAGGGCAATATGGCCATGTGAGTGCACTAAAAACTGCAAAGCTGGTCTAGGACTGGCTGTCCAAGGTCAATGAAGGCGTCTCAACTCAGAGAGACTCAAGAATCGATGTTCTTCGCAATCTCTTCAACCACTTCAAGAGAAACGACAATGAAAATGTCCAGCTCACGTTCGATCGCTTGACTGATATCACCAATGAGCTACGTGCTCTCGGCGCCACTGAGATCACCAAGCATGAGATTGTGAAGAAGCTTCTGAGATCACTTGACAACCTGTTTGACACCTTAGCCCTGATGATTCAAGAACGTCCCGACTTCAAAGATCTCGATCCGTCTGACATACTCGAGAGGCTCAACACATGAGTTCCAGCTATCTGAGAAGCGTGATATCTATTGTCCCAACTATGGCCGAACCCGTGCACTGAAGGCAAAGGTTGTTTCCTCATCAGAGAAGAGCTTGGCAAAGAGCTTGCAATGCTCGTGAGGAAGTTCCAAAAGTTCTGCAAGAAGAATCGATTCAGCAAGTCTTCAAGATCTAGCTCCAAGAACGACGAGGCTTCATCACGTGACTACCAGAAGAGGACTTGACACAAATGCAAGAAGACAAACCACTACATATCTGAGTGTCCTCAGTGGGATAAGGAATCGAAGAAGAAGAAGAAGAAGAAGAAGAAGAGCAAGGAATATGATTCTGATGACAAGAAGAAGAAGAAGAAATCTTAAAAATCTTCTCCAAAGTGTTTGTCAAAGTCTTCATCTCACAAGATGACCTCATCTAGCAAGGCTCGTGCATTTATTGGCAAGGAAATGGATTTAGAGGAGGAGTCTGCTTCTGAGGAGGCGGAGGTGGAGTCTCAGGAGGAGTCTGATTCAGGCGTGGCAAGCCTGGCTCTGGCGTCAGCGTTCGTCGCCAAGTCTATCTTCAGCACTGAAGACAATGGTCGCAGTGTTGAAGCCAAAGCTGATGAGGATGATGACGATGACTCTGCTCCTACCTACTGCTTCATGGCACGTGGTGCCAAGGTAACTTCACGCGATGCTTACTTCCAAACCTCTAGTGAAGATGACTCTAAATGTGAATCCAAACCTAGCTATAAGACACTCGCTAAAATTGCAACTGAGCAACAAACTGCTATGGAACATATTCAAAAGTTGTTAGACAAAAGTGATGACCTGTTGGACGTGGAAATGAATCAAACTCAGTCATTAATCGAAGACATTAAAAGTATTCACGTTAAGTACGAAGATCTTGAAAGTCGTCATGAAACTATCTCAGCCTCTCGTGAAAAGCTTTCCTACGATTATCTTTAAAGGAAGCAGGATCTAGAGAAACTGAGAGCGTCTCATGAAGATCTTCAAAAGGACAAACGATTCACTACTCGCCCAACAGATCAGTACCGCTCAACTAGAATTTGTTCCACCATGCTTAAAGTGTCTTGAGCACGATAATGTTGTCTCTGTTGCTGAATGTTCTACTGCCTCTAATGTTGCAATATCTTCAACTGCTGATGTGGTAACTAACCCCTCTACTGAGGATGCCACTACTATTGCTGATGAGAATGCTTGGTTGAAGACATTGCTTGAGAATGGCATGTACAAAAGCCTCAAAGGGCATCAAACTTTGTGCGATGTCCTCAAGAAATAGATTCTGAACCGAAACCCTAGGAAAGAGGGTGTTGGGTTTTGTCACGACCGGTTTTCCGGGTATTAATTTCCAGAAAATGGCCGTTGTGCTCACCAGCCCCAGGATTACTGTTAGCTGATGAGACACTAACTTGATACAGAATTTCCAAGAAAAAATGCAAAATATGTAGTACAAGACCATTCTGGCCTACGAGTACAACAAAATATGTAGTACAGAATTTCCAAGCAAAAATGCAAAGATCGACACTTGACCCATCCCAGACTGTAGTCCTTAACCATGGACACGGCTATTCGAATAGGTTTAATATCTCTGCAGAGGGTGTACTCTTTACCCACGAGTAACGGATTCCTTTAGTCCATCAGGACTAATTCCATCTACGGTCTTTTAAATGAAAACGCACCTGACTTGCACACACCATCTTAACTTACCGGTGTCTGGAATCACCCACGACACTCGTTAAGCAAAACTCTAAGTGGGGAGGCTACAACCTTGATTAGCATGGGATCACAAAATTTATACCGCGCGCAAAACTGGGGAAGCTACCCCCTCGGCTACAACCGAAACACCCATGCCCCTGACCGGATGACTGACTTTAATCCATGGCCTTGGTACCCTCATCCCGGCCCCTCTGTACGGTGTGTGCTAGAAAGGGGTTGACAAATTACTGAACCGTACCCTACCTGTGGCAGGGGCAAGTGGTAGCACGAAACAAGTGTGGGGGTTACTGGAACAAGACTCGATCTACGGTCGACTCAGGAGGTTAATAATTTCCCTGTATGACATGTATAACAAATATATTTCAACCGACAGAATCACCGCTCATTACACCTTACTATGCCATACCGGACATAACCGTCCCGACGGAGACCGGCGACAAGCTCACCCCTACCCAAGGCAGAGGTTTTCCCGGATTCCTTTCCGGCATGCATGCAAGGCACATGAGGATGATTACCATCTCAAGTATATTCATTTCCACCAGCAAGGAAATCACTAATATGCATCCATGCAAATGATCATATCACATGAAAAAACAAGTTCTCCGAAATACGGGTGTTATGAACGTGTCAACTAACACATCAAAAATATTATGCCGGGGTTCAGAATGCTTGCCTTCAAGGTGTGGAGAGGCAGGGTGCACTCCAAAACTTTTGAAAGCTTTCTCCTCTCTCCAAAAATCCTATTTAAAATATTTTTGAATCAATATAAAGTTTCAAAAACAGTACCAAAAAGTTGTCTGAATTTTTTTGAAATAAATCTTAAAATAAACTAGACAACATTTGGGAGAGGTAGGAAAAAGAATCAATTCATTTGGAGTTATATTTAAAAAGTTATAGACAGTCAAAGTTCTGGTCAAAAATCTGTTTTTAAAAATAAAACAGAAAAAAGAAAACGGTTCGAAAATACGTACACGTCGAAAGCGTATTTTGGATTTACACTTCCACTTACTCCAGCGTGGACGGCGCGTGAGTCACTGACAGTGGGCCCGGGGGACCCACTGGTCAGGTTTGACTAGTCGACCTCCCTCCTCTTCCTCTGCCCCGAGAGGAGGCGGGACTCCGGCGATGCTCGCCGGTGAACGGCAGCACCGTTTGGGAAATGGAGGTCACCCGCGGGCTCAGGGGATCGAGGCGGTCACTCCGGTAGTCGCTACGGTCTCTGGGGTGGACGGAGCTGCCGGCGGCGAGCTTCGCATCGGACGGTGGCCGTCGGGCAAAGTGATTTTTCTCCCGCGGCGAGTCCCGATCAAAATCGAGCAGGGGGATGGATTCACTAGGGGGAGAGGGAGTTCCTGGTGAAGAGAGTGGAGAGGGGGAGGCTCTGGTGGCGCCGGAATGGTCGGGGCAGTGGCGGCGCCTGTAGTTGCCGGAGGTGGGGAAGAAGACCTCCCAGGGTCGATTGGCTGCCACGGAAGAACTAGGGGAGCATGCTGAGGCTGTCTCGCGAACGGAACATGATCGAGGGCCTCTTTTTATAGTGCAACGAGGTCGGTTTGTGGCGGTCGTGGATAAGTTTGCCGGCGAACTGCCTCCCTGTAGTGGCAGGGTGTCGTGGCAGCGACGAGAGCTAGAGGACACGCGAGAGGATGAGGCTGAGCTGTTCCAGGGGCAGGTGGCGAGCACCTGAGGATTGGGCGGCACCGACCTGGCAGAAACGCATTGCGGACGCCGGCGTGCCGCCAAGGGCTCTGACGGTGGTGCTGCAGGGCACCAGGGCTGCTTGGCGTGTTGCGGTGAGAGGAAGAGTGCGTGGCGCGGCTCTGTGGTGAGGGCAAAAACCAGGGGTGCGACGTGTCGGCTCGGGCGCGACACGTGTAAAACGTGTGCTCTGCTCGCGCCCAGAGCACGCACGGAACATGCTCGACGAAATGCTATTGCAAGCTAGGGGGCTCTAAACCACAAGAGGGTTAGCAGGGTGGGGTTATAGGCTAGGGCAAAACCATTGGACATGCTGGTCTGGTCAGGGGATCAAGTTCATAATGCAAACAAAAACTCATGCCAAATCTGTCCATGCTCACAAGGTGTTTGACAAAATGCCACAGGCACCTAGGCATTTCTTGGGGTGGCCAAAACTTCCAGAGTTGGGTCTCTTTAGATGAATAAGAGGGTGGTGAGGTTAGTTTGCCCAAAGCTCAAACTTGCTAGTGCAAGTTCTGCAAAACTTCAATTCTGGACAGAAGGTAAATGGCATTGCTTTATGAACCAGAAATGATCCAATGGGTGCATGCTCCTGGACTTAGGGGTTTAGCAGGGAGGACTATAGGTAGGAAAAGAAATCATGGATAAAGGAGCAATCTAAAATATAGTTGTTGTACAAATCATCAAGTTGGACCAGAATGGAAAAGAGATTGATTCACTCAAATTTTTCAAAGGACAACACTGGGCTTTTGCAAAAAGTTGATCAACATACTCATATTGACATCCCAAAATTTTGGTGGAAGTTTTAAAGAAATATTTAAATAGGTTGTAGTGCAAATCTGCCCACTAGACCAGATTTGAAAATATGGGGTGGAACTCAAAATATCCAAAGATTGAAATATATTTTTGCATAAAAATGATTAAAAACATCACATGACATCTCCAAATTTTGGTGGGATTTTTGAATGAATTTATAAAAGGGTTGCAGTGCAAATGGGACCCTAAACTTATGAAAAACCAAATTAGAGAAATAAAGCTCAGGGGAAAAATAATTATATAAATATTCCTACTAATAAAAGAATTGTTTTATTTGAGACGGTAAGAGAGTCCAATAAAATTGGGAAGTTTTTCACTTGAGGTAAAAACTCCATAAAAATAAAGGGAAGAATGGTTCTGAAATCAAAAGAAAATCCAAAAAACAAAAGTTTAAGTTCCTGGCCAAATTTTAATTAATAAAACAAGGTTAAAAATTTTGGGGTGTCACAACACTACCCCCCTTAAGAAAAAATCTCGTCCTTGAGATTTGTTAGGAGTTGTTTTGAAAAACAAATACTCCACGGTTACGTGTTTTTTGCAAGCAGGGTATGTGTTCGAGCGGTTGTGAGTCTGCTGCCGTGGTGCTGTGTGAAATAAAAAAATCCACGTCATGAGAAGGTGTGTGATGCAGTAGCTCAGGGAAAAGAAATCTCACTCCAAGATTTTTCGCGAGAGGAAACAGTAATATATTAGAGTCAAACCGCAATAGAACTACTCACATTAATAGAAACTACATGATTTACTCGCCGCGCAAACTCGGGGTACCACACATAAGTTACAACTTATAAATAAATGTTGCAATAATAAACACAGCAGCGACGTCTATAATGCAAACGGTAACTGGACGGGGTCCCGATAAAACGTCTCTGGTACTGGGACACACTCCTCTTCTATCGGGGGAAGTGGATTGACCAGTTGATGAATGCGTCTCTCCTGGTCGGGCCTCAGTGATCTGCCGATGGCGATTTGAGGATTTAAATCTGCGAGGCTCTGGAGATAACCCATCACACGTTGGGTTAAACGTTCTTGAGCGATGACGTACTGGACAAGATTGGCCAGTACTGGGTCTCTCTCAATTCGTCCTCCGGGAAAGGATGTTACTTCTCCGGGTGCTGCACGGCTCGGAAAGTAATAATACCCTCGTTCGCTGGCATAGGGTACCGCGAATCGAAGGCGAGCAAGCGCTTCATACACAGCAGCTTCTATGGCCATATGCGGGGTCGGCATAGATTTTCCCATGAAGGAGACCTCTGTTGGGTCTTGGTTTGAGTCTACGGGAGGGATGTGTACTGCTGCCCAATATCTCGAGGTGGACCGGGTGATTCTCAATTTGAACAGCTCGTACTGGGGTGGCTGGGTAGAACCCATGGTACTGCAGGTAAAATCCTACAATATTTTGACAAAGCTACCTGGGGTTGCATCTGGGGTTCACAGATAAATACTAGGGCTCGGCATGGCAGGAAATGGTTGTGAGGAGGGTGCACAAGGTGAGGGGTGCTTGGCAAGGTCACGAGGTGGCCTTTTTATAGCACTGGAGCTGGGTCATTTTACCATGGTGAAAGGTAATGAATTTGCCAGTTCAGCTCCAAGGTTCGGGGTCAAAGCCATAGATACACACATCTCACTAAAGTGACGTATCACTGTGGGGGTCGTCGAGGTGGTTTTGGTAGTTGTGCCCAGAATAAAATGTAACTGCAGGTTGATATATCCTTGCAAGGTTACTATTTAAATAACAGAGGCACGACGACAGGCTGCGTTTATTTACAAGGTCACACGATTACAAAGCGAGGATACACTGGGACTCCACACTACTCGAGTGACTTAGTCTACCTCGTTTATATCCAAGCGGGCGTGCCTTGTGGATGTCGAGGCTTCTGCTCGGGTCTCACTGTCTGGATTAGCTGGAGGGGGTTGAGGGGTTGCAGGGTCGGGGTGGCGATGATGACCATCACGGGGATTGTTGGCCACAATCCCGTTGGAGTGGGTTCCCAAAAGGCGACGAAGCACTTCTGGGGTCATCAAAGCACTTTGGTTGATGGTTGGGGCTGACCTCAGGGTCTCGATCGGGTGTCCGAACAGCACGACTGGGTTGTCGGCGTCGGGCTCGTCTTCCCTGCTTGCCGGGGCTCGGCGAACCAGCTCTCCACGAGCTGCGATCAGATCAATGGTGATTTGATCGAACAGTGCCTCTAGTGCACCTACATAGCGTACTAGGTGCAACAATGCAGGATCCGTCTCGTGATCTCCATTGGCAACTTGGGGTGGTCTACCATACCCTTCACGTCTGGGGTAGTAGTAGAAGGAGCGACAGTTAACTCTGGGCGACAAGTGCCAGAGTTGAACTATAGCTTCTCGAGCAGCTAGCTGGATGGCTTGTAGCTCAAAGGAAGTTGTCCTTCCGGTGAACCTGTAGGGGCGTTCTGGCGACAGACTCCTACCGTAGATGTGCACAGTGGCCCAGAATTGACGGTCCTCACCACTCATGGGTCCTTGGTACACAACATATTCTGGGGGGCCCTTCTAACGCATAGGCACGACGGGTGAGGTTTGCGAGTATGGTCACAAAACCTCCAAGGTTGGTTGTTGTGGTCTCATTGTGCACGACGGGGCCAGGCATTATGGCTCGGTTTGGGGTAGAGGCTGTGCTGTGCTGGGTTGGGGCTAGTGTGCCCTTTTTATAGGAAAAGGGGACGGAGTCTTCCTTCGCACGCTTGCGAGTGAGACATCTTGGGTGCTGGTCACTGGTGCGTGGCTGACAGGCTAGGTTGATAGGTTGGGCACCGACTGCCAGAAGTGTCGGGTCACTGGGTGGCTATCTTGCACGAGAAGCTTGGCTGGGGTTTGGTTAAGGTCTGGTGGGTTGGTTTGCCTAAGTTTTTCGACCTGGCTAAGATAGGATTAGCCAATGGTCAGCCTGGCTCTGATACCAAGTTTGTCACGACCGGTTTTCCGGGTATTAATTTCCAGAAAATGGCCGTTGTGCTCACCAGCCCCAGGATTACTGTTAGCTGATGAGACACTGACTTGATACAGAATTTCCAAGCAAAAAATGCAAAATATGTAGTACAAGACCATTCTGGCCTGCGCGTACAACAAATGATTTCTAGTGCTTGATGGTGGAAGCGGTTTGTGAATCATCAGTGTCTATGGGACTCCATTTCCCACAAGAACAGATGACCAGGTAACTCCTATCTTCGCGAGGCTGCTACCACCACTTCTTAGGTTCCGGGGTTGTCATCGCGTGGCTCCTCTCCGTGCAAGAAATCTGGCCAAGACAATAGCCAGGGACAAGCCAGTGAGTACTTTGAATGTACTCGCAAACATTATGAACACTGGGATAATATGAATGATAATCATGCACTGAAATATTCTATGATCACATCGTCAGTCATAAATAAAATCTCTTATGCATGCAAACAGGTTATTTACATGCAGCATGAATGAGCAATAATGGAGTGGAAATAAAATGCCGTAGTCGGGCGTCTGTGCGACACCACGTAAAGGGCTTATAAAGAAAATAAACAACAAGCAATGCCGCAGTCGGGCGTCTCAGCGACACCACATAAAGGGCTTATAAAGTAAATAAATAACAAGCAATGCCACAGTCGAGCGTCTCAGCGACACCGCATAAAGGGCTTATAAAGTAAATAAATAACAAGCAATGCCACAGTCGGGCGTCTCAGCGACACCACATAAAGGGCTTATAAAGTAAATAAATAACAAGCAATGCCACAGTCGGGCGTCTCAGCGACACCGCATAAAGGGCTTATAAAGTAAATAAATAACAAGCAATGCCACAGTCGGGCGTCTCAGCGACACCGCATAAAGGGCTTATAAGTAAATAAATAACAAGCAATGCCACAGTCGGGCGTCTCAGCGACACCGCATAAAGGGCTTATAAAACAAATAATCACAATGAATATCCAAGGGGTAGAACCGTCCCAGGGGTACTCAATAATTCAAATAATATAATGGGTTAGTCCATAATAATAATCAAAATCATCATAATCAGCACAAGTCATGATCCAAATATTGTTTTAACGGTTTCTCCTCCGAAGACCGACACTAAGATCGACACTTGACCCATCCCAGACTGTAGTCTTTAACCATGGACACGGCTATTCGAATAGGTTTAATATCTCTGCAGAGGGTGTACTCTTTACCCACGAGTAACGGATTCCTTTAGTCCATCGGGACTAATTCCATCTACGGTCTTTTAAATGAAAACGCACCTGACTTGCACACACCAGCTTAACTTACCGGTGTCTGGAATCACCCACGACACTCGTTAAGCAAAACTCTAAGTGGGGAGGCTACAACCTCGATTAGCATGGGATCACAAAATTTATACCGCGCGCAAAACTGGGGAAGCTACCCCCTTGGCTACAACCGAAACACCCATGCCCCCTGACCGGATGACTGGCTTTAATCCATGGCCTTGGTACCCTCATCCCGGCCCCTCTATACGGTGTGTGCTAGAAAGGGGTTGACAAATTACTGAACCGTACCCTACCTGTGGCAGGGACAAGTGGTAGCAGGAAACAAGTGTGGGGGTTACTGGAACAAGACTCGATCTACGGTCGACTCGGGAGGTTAATAATTTCCCTGTATGACATGTATAACAAATATATTTCAACCGACAGAATCACCGCTCATTACACCTTACTATGCCATACCGGACATAACCGTCTCGACGGAGACCGGCGACAAGCTCACCCCTACCCAAGCCAGAGGTTTTCCCGGATTCCTTTCCGGCATGCATGCAAGGCACATGAGGATGATTACCATCTCAAGTATATTCATTTCCACCAGCAAGGAAATCACTAATATGCATCCATGCAAATGATCATATCACATGAAAAAACAAGTTCTACAAAATACGGTGGTGTTATGAACGTGTCAACTAACACATCAAAAATATTATGACGGGGTTCAGAATGCTTGCCTTCAAGGTGTGGAGAGGCAGGGTGCACTCCAAAACTTTTGAAAGCTTTCTCCTCTCTCCAAAAATCCTATTTAAAATATTTTTGAATCAATATAAAGTTTCAAAAACAGTACCAAAAAGTTGTCTGAATTTTTTTGAAATAAATCTTAAAATAAACTAGACAACATTTGGGAGAGGTAGGAAAAAGAATCAATTCATTTGGAGTTATATTTAAAAAGTTATAGACAGTCAAAGTTCTGGTCAAAAATCTGTTTTTAAAAATAAAACAGAAAAAAGAAAACGGTTCGAAAATACGTACACGTCGAAAGCGTATTTTGGATTTACGCTTCCACTTACTCCAGCATGGACGGCGCGTGAGTCACTGACAGTGGGCCCGGGGGACCCACTGGTCAGGTTTGACTAGTCGACCTCCCTCCTCTTCCTCTGCCCCGAGCGGAGGCGGGACTCCGGCGATGCTCGCCGGCGAACGGCGGCACCGTTCAGGAAACGGAGGTCACCCGCGGGCTCAGGGGGTCGAGGCGGTCACTTCGGTAGTCACTACGGTCTCTGGGGTGGACGGAGCTGCCGGCGGCGAGCTTCGCATCGGACGGTGGCCGTCGGGCAAAGTGATTTTTCTCCCGCGGCAAGTCCCGATCAAAATCGAGTAGGGGATGGGTTCACTAGGGGGAGAGGGAGTTCCTGGTGGAGAGAGTGGAGAGGGGGAGGCTCTGGTGGCGCCGGAATGGCCGAGGCAGTGGCGGCGGCTGCAGTTGCCGGAGGTGGGGAAGAAGACCTCCTCGGGTCGATTGGCTGCCACGGAAGAACTAGGGGAGCATGCTGAGGCTGCCTCGCGAACGGAACATGCTCGGGGGCCTCTTTTTATAGTGCAACGAGGTCGGTTTGCAGCGGCCGTGGATAAGTTTACCGGCGAACCACCTCCCTGTAGCGGCAGGGTGCCGTGGCAGCGACGAGAGCTAGAGAACACGCGAGAGGATGAGGCTGAGCTGTTCCAGGGGCAGGTGGCGAGCAGCTGAGGCTTGGGCGGCACCGACCTGGCAGAAACACGCTGCGGACGCCGGTGTGCCGCCAAGGGCTCTGACGGCGGTGCTGCAGGGCACCAGGGCTGCTTGGCGTGTTGCGGTGAGAGGGAGAGTGCGTGGCGCGGCTCTGTGATGAGGGCAAAAACCAGGGTAAAACGTGTGCTCTGCTCGCACCCAGAGCACGCACGGAACATGCTCGACGAAATGCTATTGCAAGCTAGGGGGCTCTAAACCACAAGAGGGTTAGCAGGGTGGGGTTATAGGCTAGGGCAAAACCATTGGACATGCTGGTCTGGTCAGGGGATCAAGTTCATAATGCAAACAAAAACTCATGCCAAATCTGTCCATGCTCACAAGGTGTTTGACAAAATTCCATAGGCACCTAGGCATTTCTTGGGGTGGCCAAAACTTCCAGAGTGGGGTCTCTTTAGATGAATAAGAGGGTGGTGAGGTTAGTTTGCCCAAAGCTCAAACTTGCTAGTGCAAGTTTTGCAAAACTTCAATTCTGGACAAAAGGTAAATGGCATTGCTTTATGAACCAAAAATGATCCAATGGGTGCATGCTCCTGGACTTAGGGGTTTAGCAGGGAGGACTATAGGTAGGAAAAGAAATCATGGATAAAGGAGCAATCTAAAATATAGTTGTTGTACAAATCATCAAGTTGGACCAGAATGGAAAAGAGGTTGATTCACTCAAATTTTTCAAAGGACAACAATGGTTTTTTGCAAAAAGTTGATCAACATACTCATATTGACATCCCAAAATTTTGGTGGAAGTTTTAAAGAAATATTTAAATAGGTTGTAGTGCAAATCTGCCCACTGGACTAGATTTGAAAATATGGTGTGGCTTCAACCTGCGCCTTCAAGTCAAGAAGCACCTCGCATTATCTTCCCAAGCAGCATGACTAGCTCGAAGCCAACGGTCACGACTACCGCTTCAGAACAGAAGAAGACGAGGGCTGCCGAGGCTGAAGCCAGAAAGAGAAAGAATACTGAAGCCTCTGATGCCGCTCCCTCCAAGAAGAAGCGCAAAACCAAGAAGAATTGGGCTGCTCCCACAGAGCCCTTGGTTGTTGAACCTATCTCAGTGGTTCGCCCTGCGTCTGAACATCAAGAAAGACGGATGATAGTTCATGAGCCTGCTCCCACAGAGGCTCATGAAGCTGAAGATATTCCAGCAGCTGAACCCACCGCTGCTGAAGACATTGGTCAAGATGACAATGTTGAAGATGATGAAGTTCTTCCTCAGATCGAACACAACGTGGTATCATCGCCTGTTCTCACGAAGAGTGAACTCATCAGCATTGGTCGTCCTCTGACGCCAATTGCTCAGGATGCATCGTGGGCTGATCACCCACAGCAACAAGACTCCCTAAGTACTCCCCAACAACAACAACAAGTTACACCACCCGTGCATGAAGTAGAAGAAGACTTTGAGGCCCAGCCAACTCCATCTCCAAAGGCGTTGCCAGCATTTCGCAGGCTTCGCAAAGGACAAAAGCCTCAAGTCCCTCTTTCGAGTGTTCCAGAAGGAGAAGTGCATCATCAACCTGTTGCACGTCAAGTGTTTCCTGAAGCCACTCCAACTGAGAATGTCTCCGCGTCTGAAGCCCAAGCTGCTGAAGACAATCCGGCTGCATCAGCCAATGAAAGACAAGAAGACGTATGTGTCCCTACTACCCCAGTTATTGAAGAAGTTGTTCCTGATGTGAACGTGCCAGTGCCCGACCCTCCAGCTCGTCAAGTGGAGGTTGAAAATCCTGAAGCTGCCACTACCAACGCAAGTGAAGCCAATGACGTAGTCATGGCTGAAGCTAATGTGGAGCTTGAACCAACCAGTGTGCCTGAAGCCAATGAGGCAACTGCTCCCGAAGCACCTGTTGTGCAGCCTGAAGCCTCAGCTGCTGCCACTGCTCCTATTCCGCCACCAAGGCCCTATACAATTGAGCAAGCATACAATCATGGTCAGCTAACCACTGTCCGATGGCCCATTCTGGTATCTCCGCCTACTGCCTCTGGACCTCAATTTGATTATCATGTTGAGCATAGGCCTCAGGTCCAGAAACCAAAGCCAAGACTGCCAAGGTTCCTAGGCACTGCTAATTCTACAGGGTCCTTCAATGCAAATGGCTTCAAAAGCCACAATACCTTCTTTGACAGCGCCAAGAACCCTACTCAAAGCCAATGATATCATCAGATCGTCAGCTTTGCTTGTAGCCCAAGTAAAGTTGTCGTGTGTGTTTGAAATCTGACCGTTGGAACACATGTCAGTTCCTTAGTGACCCAGGGTCATTTCGGACATATCAGGTCGGGTTGCCCAGTGGCTATAAATAGCCCACCCCCTACACCATAAATTGGTGGCTGCTCAGAGTTAGTGCACGGCTTTTGTCGTTTGAGAGCAACCCACCTCGAAGCCTTTGAGAGAGAGAGAAATCATTGCGAGGACCAAGCCCAAACACCTAGAGCCAAAGAGTGTTAGGCATCACTAAAGTCTTTCTGTCTGTGTGACCTGAAGACTTATTACACTTGAGGACTATGTATCCTCCAACCGGTTAGGCGTCGCGTTCTGAGCATCCAAGAGTCATTGTGGATTGCCGGTGAACGAAGTCTGTGAAGGTTTGGAAGTCTACCTTGAAGACTTACCAGAGTGATTGGGCGAGGGCTGTGTGTCCTTAGCTCAAGGGGAATAAGGTGAAGACGCGGTCTTCTGAGTTGAATCTCAGCCTCCCTAACCAGACATACAGTTGTCACAGCAACTGGAACTGGTCCAACAAATCATGTGTCTTCAACAAGTGACTGGTTCTATCCTCTTCCTTCCTTTACTTAAGTTTGTCTTCGTGAAGTCATTGCCTATCTGTGTATCTGTTTGACTTCATTGCTTGACTACTACTGTTGATTGGCTTCATACTATCTTCCATCCTGATCCTTACTACTTAGCTGCTATTAGTCTTGTACTTTCACATCATTGCATACTTGACTATGGTTTGCTTATGGTAGTTTATCTTCCGCTGCATATCGACTAGGTCATTTCTATTGTTTGTCTTTGAAACTTCCAAGTTTTGAAGACTTTCATGAAAATCGCCTATTCACCCCCCCCCCTCTTGTCGATACTAGCACTTTCAATTGGTATCAGAGCGAGGTACTCCCTTGTTCTGTGTGATTCGGTTTAACCACCTGGAGTTTCAGCTATGTCGACTGCAGGGATAATCAAAGTCTCCGCTGCTTGCCCCGTTTTCAATGGAACTGAATATCCCTACTGGAAGAATAAGATGTGTATGCACCTTGAAGTCATTGATGTCGACCTCTGGTATGTCGTCAAGAACGGCGTTCCCAAAACTGGTGAAGGTGTCACCCCTGCTGATGTCAAGAAGTTCATTCAACTGGACTCTACTGCCAAGAACATTATCTGTGGAAATCTGACCAAAGGACAATATGGCCGTGTGAGTGCTCTGGAAACGTCGAAGCTAGTCTGGGACTGGCTATCCAAGGTCAGCGAAGGCGTCTCAACCCAGAGAGATCAAAGGATCAGTGTTCTTCACAACCTCTTCAACCGCTTCAAGAGAAACGACAATGAAAATGTCCAGCTCACATTCGATTGCCTCACTGACATCACAAATGAGCTTCAAGCTCTTGGCGCAACTGAGATTACCAAGCATGAAATCGTCAAGACACTACTGAGATCACTTGATAGCTCCTTTGACACCCTTGCCCTCATGATACAAGAACATCCTGACTTCAAGACACTCGATCCGTCTGATATACTTGAGAGGCTCAACACACATGAGTTCCAGCTTTCTGAGAAAAGAGATATCTATGGTCCCAACTATGGCCGAACTCGTGCATTAAAGGCAAAAGTTGTTTCCTCATCTGAAGAAGAATCTGACTGCAGTTTTGATGATCCTGAAGACATTGGAAAGGAACTTGCTATGCTTGTGAAGAAGTTCCAGAAATTCACTAAGAAGAAAGGCTTCAGAAAGTCTTCATGATCCAGCTCAAGGAATGATGAAGCTTCCACCCATGACCACAAGAAGAGAACCTGCCACAAGTGCAAGAAACCTGGTCACTACATATCTGAGTGTCCATAGTGGGACAATGAGAAGAAGAAGAAGAAGAGCAAGGAATATGGTTCTGATGACAAGAAGAAGAAGAAATCCTCAAAGTCTTCTTCTAAGTCTTCTTCCAAGTCTTCTTCCAAGTCTTCATCACACAAGAAGAGCTCATTTGGCAAGGCTCGTGCCTTTGTTTGCAAGGAAATGGATTCAGAGGAGGAGTCCACTTCTGAGTAGGCGGAGGTGGAGTCTGGAGAGGAGTCCGACCCTGGCGTTGCAAGTCTGGCTCTAGCCACGGCCTATGTTGCCAAGTCCATATTCAACACTGAAGACAATGACTTCCACACCAACGCTGAAGCTGATGACGAAGACGATCCTACTCCCACCTACTGCTTCATGGCACGTGGTGCCAAGGTAATATCATGTGATGCTTACTTTCAAACATCAAGTGAAGATGACTCTGATTGTGAATCCAAACCTAGCTACAAAACACTTGCTAAAATTGCAACTGAACAACAAAAGGCTATGGAACATACTCAAAAACTGTTAGACAAAAGCGATGAAGATCTTGCAGATGATGCCCTTGAGCAACTGATCAAGAGCAAGGAAGAAGCAGAGATCTTCAACAACCTGCCTCTTTTCGATGTGGCAATCATCCATAACTTCACTGATGAGTGGTTTGACACACCAAATCTCAGCTTTGAAGATCTGCAGCTTCCCATTGGCCTCAGCGTCTCCTTTAATGGCGCCATTGCTTCTGAGCTATCTCTCTCTCAGCGCATCGTTGAGCTGAAAAACAAAATTGATTATAAGAAGGCTCAGTTCAAGAAGCATGTGGCGAAGCTCAGCGTGCAAGATGTCAGAAACTTCAAGGTCATGTTGCATGAGCTTAAAGAAGCCTTTCTCAAGAAGCGCCAAGAAGCCCAAGGCTCTCGCGAGCGTATGAAGAGTTTGGCTGACAAGTGTGTGCTTGCCTACAATGAGGCTGAGAAGCGCAAGTCTCTTGGCCGTCCTAGCATTGACCCCAGGATGGCTGCAAAGAAGAAGAAGCTCTCTACTGCCCAACCTGCGCCTTCAAGTCAAGAAGCACCTCGCATTATCTTCCCAAGCAGCATGACTGGCTCGAAGCCAACGGTCACAACTACCGCTTCAGAACAGAAGAAGACGAGGGCTGCCGAGGCTGAAGCCAGAAAGAGAAAGAATACTGAAGCCTCTGATGCCGCTCCCTCCAAGAAGAAGCGCAAAACCAAGAAGAATTGGGTTGCTCCCACAGAGCCCTTGGTTGTTGAACCTATCTCAGTGGTTCGCCCTGTGTCTGAACATCAAGAAAGACGGATGATAGTTCATGAGCCTGCTCCCACAGAGGCTCATGAAGCTGAAGATATTCCAGCAGCTGAACCCACCGCTGCTGAAGACATTGGTCAAGATGACAATGTTGAAGATGATGAAGTTCTTCCTCAGATCGAACACAATGTGGTATCATCGCCTATTCTCACGAAGGGTGAACTCATCAGCATTGGTCGTCCTCTGACGCCAATTGCTCAGGATGCATCGTGGGCTGATCACCCACAGCAACAAGACTCCCTAAGTACTCCCCAACAACAACAACAAGTTACACCACCCGTGCATGAAGAAGAAGAAGACTTTGAGGCCCAGCCAACTCCATCTCCAAAGGCGTTGCCAGCATTTCGCAGGCTTCACAAAGGACAAAAGCCTCAAGTCCCTCTTTCGAGCGTTCCAGAAGGAGAAGTGGATCATCAACCTGTTGCACGTCAAGTGTTTCCTGAAGCCACTCCAACTGAGAATGTCTCCGCGTTTGAAGCCCAAGCTGCTGAAGACAATCCGGCTGCATCAGCCGATGAAAGACAAGAAGACGTATGTGTCCCTACTACCCCAGTTATTGAAGAAGTTGTTCCTGATGTGAACGTGCCAGTGCCCGACCCTCCAGCTCGTCAAGTGGAGGTTGAAAATCCTGAAGCTGCCACTACCAACGCAAGTGAAGCCAATGACGTAGTCATGGCTGAAGCTAATGTGGAGCTTGAACCAACCAGTGTGCCTGAAGCCAATGAGGCAACTGCTCCCGAAGCACCTGTTGTGCAGCCTAAAGCCTCAGCTGCTGCCACTGCTCCTATTCTGCCACCAAGGCCCTATACAATTGAGCAAGTATACAATCATGGTCAGCTAACCACTGTCCGATGGCCCATTCTGGTATCTCCGCCTACTGCCTCTGGACCTCAATTTGATTATCATGTTGAGCATAGGCCTCAGGTCCAGAAACCAAAGCCAAGACTGCCAAGGTTCCCAGGCACTGCTAATTCTACAGGGTCCTTCAATGCAAATGGCTTCAAAAGCCACAATACCTTCTTTGACAGCGCCAAGAACCCCTACTCAAACCCAATGATATCATCAGATCGTTTCTAGAGCTATCAACAGCGAAGCTATTACTCCTGTGTTATGTATGATCAAGGGCGCATTTTCCCTCATATGCGCCTCGACACTGAAGCCATTGCTGGACTGCCGTGCTTAGAAGAAGCACTTGACTGTTTTTGTGATGGCGGTCTGCTCAGCTTTGTGACTGACAAAGAACATTGGAATGAAGAACTTTTGCTTCAATTCTATGCTACCCTCCACATTCGCGGCTACAATAGAGATATCAAGACCTGGGTTCTTGAGTGGATGACCAGAAATGTTCATCATGAAGCCAAAGCTCTTGATGTCATCGAGCTTACAGGCCTATCCACTCCCGGAGAGCTCTATGAACCTGACTGTCAACTACACCGCAATGCACTGGAGAGCATCTTCCACAAGACTGAACCCAATATGAGCCAGATGTTGAGCATGATGAAGCCCTTTCCATCTGACGCTGAATATCCAATGGAGTTCTTTATTGATGACCTTGAGTATCTGCCTCGCACCATATATCACATCATCAGGCGAACTCTATGGCCTATCAAAGGACATTCATCAGCTGCTAAACTTCAAGGAGCCATGAAGACTTTGGTCTTTTACATCCTTAATGGCATCAACTTCAATTCCCAAGAATTCTTCATCAGGCAACTTGCTGCTTCTGGATCTGACCTTTTTGGTCTGAAGTTTTATGCTCCATGGGTCATGCGCCTCATCAAGCGACACTCTTCTATCAACTATCAGCCCTCTGCTCGCAATCATCTGATCTTTCTACCAGAGGTTGATATGTCGGTTGAAGCTATATACCCTGAGCCTACCAAGGAGCCTCTTTGTCTTCAAAATGCTGATTACCAAAGCTTCACTTAGCCATGGAAGGCATTCAAGCAGTATCACGTATCTATCCAATGGCTGGAAATACTCGTCTACCTCATCATGCACAAACCGAAGCCACTGAAAGCACCATTGCCCAAAGGCCTAAGAAGCGCTCTCATGTTCTAAATGACAAAGAACTTCTTGTGGCACTTCATCAGAAACAAGATAAGCATCACTATTGGCTCAAGAGACAGATGCAAAGCCTCTTGGTGGACGTCAATCGTATTCGAAATCTTGCCACCAAGAATGCATTTGTTTCTCATGAGACTTGCCGGTGATCACGGAAGAGTTTGACGCTGCTCAGTGCTGAAGCAGATCTTTAAGACAATGGCTTCACTGAAAGATTCAAGTTTGACTCCACTCCTCCACGGACTGCTGTCCTACGTCGAACTCCATCACTTGAAGACTCTGACTATTCTTCCTCCGCGGTAACTGTGAATGCAAGAGTGATCGATGATGAAGATGATGCTACTTCACCGCCTCCTACTTCTGCACGCATCGACACTGCACCAAGTACGTCTGCACCGCCAAGCAACAACGACAACCCTGCTGCTTCACCTACTCATGAGGACGAGTAGATGCTCTATGTCTTCAAACCTTTTTGGTCCTTACTGACAAAAGGGGGAGAAGCATATGAGTTTGATAGTCTTCAAGCGGGTTCATATGGGCGGTTGCTTTATATTTTGCCTCATGTTTACAACTCTCGCTTTTGAAACATTTGGTTCTTTGAGTTGTAACACTTAAACTTGATGGTCGTCTACTACTTATTTGCTTTACTGTGATGCGATGATAACTTCCGCACTTAGATCATTCTGTAGACGTCCATTTTTCATTATGCATGTCATTCTATTTGCTATATCATCTCATGCATGATGAAGTATCTTCATAAGTTGAAGTGGATCTCCACAAGTACAACCTGCCATGTGCATTTGCATTCCAAAAGCAAATTACTTATATGCACGTCTTCAGGGGGAGCCCTTGCTACTTATGAAGACAATACCCTATCCTTTACAATTTCACATACTTTATCCCCGTTGAAAACTTCAACCAGTTTGTCATCAATCACCAAAAAGGGGGAGATTGTAAGTGCATCTAGTGCCACCCCTAGTTGGTTTTGGAGTATTGACGACAAAGTTGGTTGAGGGACTAATGCGTTTGTGAGAATTGTAGGATAACGCAGGTAGTGTCCCTCATTGATTCGGTTTACCTACCGGAGATGACCCCTAAAAATGTATGAAGACATTGAAGACAATGGTGGTATGTGAAGATATTCATATTGAAGACTATGACATGAGAAAACATTGAGTGAAGACTATGGAGCGCGAAGACTGTGTTGTTTCACTGTTTCCTTTTCTTCTTTGTTGAGTCATAGGAACCATCGTACTGTTAAGTAGGGTCCAAGTGAACTAAATCAGAATGACTGAAGTGATGCTCAACCCAAATCCCATGTCTTCGAGCGAAGACAATGAGAGCAAATCTTATCCTGAGCTGGATAAGTCAGCTTTGCTTGTAGCCTAAGTAAAGTTGTCGTGTGTGTTTGAAATCTGACCGTTGGAAGACGTGTCAGTTCCTTAGTGACCCAGGGTCATTACGGACATATCAGTTCGTGTTGCCCAGTGGCTATAAATAGCCCACCCCCTACACCATAAATTGGTGGCTGCTCAGAGTTAGTGCACGGCTTTTGTCGTTTGAGAGCAACCCACCTCGAAGCCTTTGAGAGAGAGAGAAATCATTGCGAGGACCAAGCCCAAACACCCAGAGCCAAAGAGTGTTAGGCATCACTGAAGTCTTTCTGTCTGTGTGACCTGAAGACTTATTACACTTGAGGACTGTGTATCCTCCAACCGGTTAGGCGTCGCGTTCTGAGCATCCAAGAGTCATTGTGGATTGCCGGTGAACGAAGTCTGTGAAGGTTTGGAAGTCTACCTTGAAGACTTACCAGAGTGATTGGGCGAGGGCTGTGTGTCCTTAGCTCAAGGGGAATAAGGTGAAGACGCGGTCTTCTGAGTTGAATCTCAGCCTCCCTAACCAGACGTACAGTTGTCACAGCAACTGGAACTGGTCCAACAAATCATGTGTCTTCAACAAGTGACTGGTTCTATCCTCTTCCTTCCTTTACTTAAGTTTGTCTTCGTGAAGTCATTGCCTATCTGTGTATCTGTTTGACTTCATTGCTTGACTACTACTGTTGATTGGCTTCATACTATCTTCCATCCTGATCCTTACTACTTAGCTGCTATTAGTCATGTACTTTCACATCATTGCATACTTGACTATGGTTTGCTTATGGTAGTTTATCTTCCGCTGCATATCGACTAGGTCATTTCTATTGTTTGTCTTTGAAACTTCCAAGTTTTGAAGACTTTCATGAAAATCGCCTATTCACCCCCCCTCTAGTCGATACTAGCACTTTCAATTGGTATCAGAGCGAGGTACTCCCTTGTTCTGTGTGATTCGGTTTAACCACCTGGAGTTTCAGCTATGTCGACTGCAGGGATAATCAAAGTCTCCGCTGCTTGCCCCGTTTTCAATGGAACTGAATATCCCTACTGGAAGAATAAGATGCGTATGCACCTTGAAGTCATTGATGTCGACCTCTGGTATGTCGTCAAGAACGGCGTTCCCAAAACTGGTGAAGGTGTCACCCCTGCTGATGTCAAGAAGTTCATTCAATTGGACTCTACTGCCAAGAATATTATCTGTGGAAATCTGACCAAAGGACAGTATGGTCGTGTGAGTGCTCTGGAAACGTCGAAGCTAGTCTGGGACTGGCTATCCAAGGTCAGCGAAGGCGTCTCAACCCAGAGAGATCAAAGGATCAGTGTTCTTCGCAACCTCTTCAACCGCTTCAAGAGAAACGACAATGAAAATGTCCAGCTCACATTCGATTGCCTCACTGACATCACAAATGAGCTTCAAGCTCTTGGCGCAACTGAGATTACCAAGCATGAAATCGTCAAGACACTACTAAGATCACTTGATAGCTCCTTTGACACCCTTGCCCTCATGATACAAGAACGTCCTGACTTCAAGACACTCGATCCGTCTGATATACTTGAGAGGCTCAACACACATGAGTTCTAGCTTTCTGAGAAAAGAGATATCTATGGTCCCAACTATGGCCGAACTCGTGCATTAAAGGCAAAAATTGTTTCCTCATCTGAAGAAGAATCTGACTGCAGTTTTGATGATCCTGAAGACATTGGAAAGGAACTTGCTATGCTTGTGAAGAAGTTCCAGAAATTCACTAAGAAGAAAGGCTTCAGAAAGTCTTCACGATCCAGCTCAAGGAATGATGAAGCTTCCACCCATGACCACAAGAAGAGAACCTGCCACAAGTGCAAGAAACCTGGTCACTACATATCTGAGTGTCCATAGTGGGACAATGAGAAGAAGAAGAAGAAGAGCAAGGAATATGATTCTGATGACAAGAAGAAGAAGAAATCCTCAAAGTCTTCTTCTAAGTCTTCTTCCAAGTCTTCTTCCAAGTCTTCATCACACAAGAAGAGCTCATTTGGCAAGGCTCGTGCCTTTGTTTGCAAGGAAATGGATTCAGAGGAGGAGTCCGCTTCTGAGTAGGCGGAGGTGGAGTCTGGAGAGGAGTCCGACCCTGGCGTTGCAAGTCTGGCTCTAGCCACAGCCTATGTTGCCAAGTCCATATTCAACACTGAAGACAATGACTTCCACACCAACGCTGAAGCTAATGACGAAGACAATCCTACTCCCACCTACTGCTTCATGGCACGTGGTGCCAAGGTAATATCACGTGATGCTTACTTTCAAACATCAAGTGAAGATGACTCTGATTGTGAATCCAAACCTAGCTACAAAACACTTGCTAAAATTGCAACTGAACAACAAAAGGCTATGGAACATACTCAAAAACTGTTAGACAAAAGCGATGAAGATCTTGCAGATGATGCCCTTGAGCAATTGATCAAGAGGAAGGAAGAAGCAGAGATCTTTAACAACCTGCCTCTCTTCGATGTGGCAATCATCCATAACTTCATTGATGAGTGGTTTGACACACCAAATCTCAGCTTTGAAGATCTGCAGCTTCCCATTGGCCTCAGCATCTCCTTTAATGGCGCCATTGCTTCTGAGCTAGCTCTCGCTCAGCACATCGTTGAGCTGAAAAACAAAATTGATTATAAGAAGGCTCAGTTCAAGAAGCATGTGGCGAAGCTCAGCGTGCAAGATGTCAGAAACTTCAAGGTCATGCTGCATGAGCTTAAAGAAGCCTTTCTCAAGAAGCGCCAAGAAGCCCAAGGCTCTCGCGAGCGTATGAAGAGTTTGGCTGACAAGTGTGTGCTTGCCTACAATGAGGCTGAGAAGCGCAAGTCTCTTGGACGTCCTGGCATTGACGCCAGGATGGCTGCAAAGAAGAAGAAGCTCTCTACTGCCCAACCTGCGCCTTCAAGTCAAGAAGCACCTCGCATTATCTTCCCAAGCAGCATGACTGGCTCGAAGCCAACGGTCACGACTACCGCTTCAGAACAGAAGAAGACGAGGGCTGCCGAGGCTAAAGCCAGAAAGAGAAAGAATACTGAAGCCTCTGATGCCGCTCCCTCCAAGAAGAAGCGCAAAACCAAGAAGAATTGGGCTGCTCCCACAGAGCCCTTGGTTGTTGAACCTATCTCAGTGGTTCGCCCTGTGTCTGAACATCAAGAAAGACGGATGATAGTTCATGAGCCTGCTCCCACAGAGGCTCATGAAGCTGAAGATATTCCAGCAGCTGAACCCACCGCTGCTGAAGACATTGGTCAAGATGACAATGTTGAAGATGATGAAGTTCTTCCTCAGATCGAACACAACGTGGTATCATCGCCTGTTCTCACGAAGAGTGAACTCATCAGCATTGGTCGTCCTCTGACGCCAATTGCTCAGGATGCATCGTGGGCTGATCACCCACAGCAACAAGACTCCCTAAGTACTCCCCAACAACAACAACAAGTTACACCACCCGTGCATGAAGAAGAAGAAGACTTTGAGGCCCAGCCAACTCCATCTCCAAAGGCGTTGCCAGCATTTCGTAGGCTTCGCAAAGGACAAAAGCCTTAAGTCCCTCTTTCGAGCGTTCCAGAAGGAGAAGTGCATCATCAACCTGTTGCACGTTAAGTGTTTCCTGAAGCCACTCCAACTGAGAATGTCTCCGCGTCTAAAGCCCAAGCTGCTGAAGACAATCCGGCTGCATTAGCCGATGAAAGACAAGAAGACGTATGTGTCCCTACTACCCCAGTTATTGAAGAAGTTGTTCCTGATGTGAACGTGCCAGTGCCCGACCCTCCAGCTCATCAAGTGGAGGTTGAAAATCCTGAAGCTGCCACTACCAACGCAAGTGAAGCCAATGACGTAGTCATGGCTGAAGCTAATGTGGAGCTTGAACCAACCAGCGTGCCTGAAGCCAATGAGGCAACTGCTCCCGAAGCACCTGTTGTGCAGCCTGAAGCCTCAGCTGCTGCCACTGCTCCTATTCCGCCACCAAGGCCCTATACAATTGAGCAAGCATACAATCATGGTCAGCTAACCACTGTCCGATGGCCCATTCTGGTATCTCCGCCTACTGCCTCTGGACCTCAATTTGATTATCATGTTGAGCATAGGCCTCAGGTCCAGAAACCAAAGCCAAGACTACCAAGGTTCCCAGGCACTGCTAATTCTACAGGGTCCTTCAATGCAAATGGCTTCAAAAGCCACAATACCTTCTTTGACAGCGCCAAGAACCCCTACTCAAAGCCAATGATATCATCAGATCGTTTCTAGAGCTATCAACAGCGAAGCTATTACTCCTGCGTTCTGTATGATCAAGGGCGCATTTTCCCTCATATGCGCCTCGACACTGAAGCCATTGCTGGACTGCCGTGCTTAGAAGAAGCACTTGACTGTTTTTGTGATGCCGGTCTGCTCAGCTTTGTGACTGACAAAGAACATTGGAATGAAGAACTTTTGCTTCAATTCTATGCTACCCTCCAGATTCGTGGATACAATAGAGATATCAAGACCTGGGTTCTTGAGTGGATGACCAGAAATGTTCATCATGAAGCCAAAGCTCTTGATGTCATCGAGCTTACATGCCTATCCACTCTCGGAGAGCTCTATGAACCTGACTGTCAACTACACCGCAATGCACTGGAGAGCATCTTCCGCAAGCATGAACCCAATATGAGCCAGATGTTGAGCATGATGAAGCCCTTTCCATCTGACGCTGAATATCCAACAGAGTTCTTTGTTGATGACCTTGAGTATCTGCCTCGCACCATATATCACATCATCAGGCGAACTCTATGGCCTATCAAAGGACATTCATCAGCTGCTAAACTTGAAGGAGCCATGAAGACTTTGGTCTTTTACATCCTTAATGGCATCAGCTTCAATTCCCAAGAATTCTTCATCAGGCAACTTGCTGCTTCTAGATCTGACCTTTTTGGTCTGAAGTTTTATGCTCCGAGGGTCATGCGCCTCATCAAGCGACACTCTTCTGTCAACTATCAGCCCTCTGCTCGCAATCATCTGATCTTTCTACCAGAGGTTGATATGTCGGTTGAAGCTATATACCCTGAGCCTGCCAAGGAGCCTCTTTGTCTTCAAAATGCTGATCACCAAAGCTTCACTTAGTCCATGGAAGGCATTCAAGCAGTATCACGTATCTATCCAATGGCTGGAAATACTCGTCTA
Organism: Triticum dicoccoides; assembly: GCF_002162155.2. Taxonomy (NCBI): domain Eukaryota; kingdom Viridiplantae; phylum Streptophyta; class Magnoliopsida; order Poales; family Poaceae; genus Triticum; species Triticum dicoccoides. The sequence continues at coordinate 556,210,307 of NC_041383.1, forward strand.
CCTCATCATGCACAAACCGAAGCCACTGAAAGCACCATTGCCCAAAGGCCTAAGAAGCGCTCTCGTGTTCTAAATGACAAAGAACTTCTTGTGGCACTTCATCAGAAACAAGATAAGCATCACTATTGGCTCAAGAGACAGATGCAAAACCTCTTGGTGGACGTCAATCGTATTCAAAATCTTGCCACCAAGAATGCATTTGTTTCTCATGAGACTTGCCGGTGATCACGGAAGAGTTTGACGCTGCTCAGTGCTGAAGCAGATCTTCAAGACGATGGCTTCACTGAAAGATTCAAGTTTGACTCCACTCCTCCACGGACTGCTGTCCTACGTCGAACTCCATCACTTGAAGACTCTGACTATTCTTCCTCCACGGTAACTGTGAATGCAAGAGTGATCGATGATGAAGATGATGCTACTTCACCGCCTCCTACTTCTGCACGCATCGACACTGCACCAAGTACGTCTGCACCGCCAAGCAACAACGACAACCCTGCTGCTTCACCTACTCATGAGGACGAGTAGATGCTATATGTCTTCAAACCTTTTTGGTCCTTACTGACAAAAGGGGGAGAAGCATATGAGTTTGATAGTCTTCAAGCGGGTTCATATGGGCGGTTGCTTTATATTTTGCCTCGTGTTTACAACTCTCGCTTTTGAAACATTTGGTTCTTTGAGTTGTAACACTTAAACTCGATGGTCGTCTACTACTTATTTGCTTTACTGTGATGCGATGATAACTTCCGCACTTAGATCATTCTGTAGACGTCCATTTTTCATTATGCATGTCATTCTATTTGCTATATCATCTCATGCATGATGAAGTATCTTCATAAGTTTAAGTGGATCTCCACAAGTACAACCTGCCATGTGCATTTGCATTCCAAAAGCAAATTACTTATATGCACGTCTTCAGGGGGAGCCCTTGCTACTTATGAAGACAATACCCTATCCTTTACAATTTCACATACTTTATCCCTGTTGAAAACTTCAACCAGTTTGTCATCAATCACCAAAAAGGGGGAGATTGTAAGTGCATCTAGTGCCACCCCTAGTTGGTTTTGGAGTATTGACGACAAAGTTGGTTGAGGGACTAATGCGTTTGTGAGAATTGCAGGATAACGCAGGTAGTGTCCCTCATTGATTCAGTTTACCTACCGGAGATGACCCCTAAAAATCGATGAAGACATTGAAGACAATGGTGGTATGTGAAGATATTCATATTGAAGACTATGACATGAGAAGACATTGAGTGAAGACTATGGAGCGCGAAGACTGTGTTGTTTCGCTGTTTCCTTTTCTTCTTTGTTGAGTCATAGGAACCACCGTACTGTTAAGTGGGGTCCAAGTGAACTAAGTCAGAATGACTGAAGTGATGCTCAACCCAAATCCCATGTCTTCGAGCGAAGACAATGAGAGCAAATCTTATCCTGAGCTGGATAGTCAGCTTTGCTTGTAGCCCAAGTAAAGTTGCCGTGTGTGTTTGAAATCTGACCGTTGGAACACATGTCAGTTCCTTAGTGACCCAGGGTCATTTCGGACATATCAGGTCGGGTTGCCCAGTGGCTATAAATAGCCCACCCCCTACACCATAAATTGGTGGCTGCTTAGAGTTAGTGCACGGCTTTTGTCGTTTGAGAGCAACCCACCTCGAAGCCTTTGAGAGAGAGAAATCATTGCGAGGACCAAGCCCAAACACCCAGAGCCAAAGAGTGTTAGGCATCACTGAAGTCTTTCTGTCTGTGTGACCTGAAGACTTATTACACTTGAGGACTATGTATCCTCCAGCCGGTTAGGCGTCGCGTTCTGAGCATCCAAGAGTCATTGTGGATTGTCGGTGAACGAAGTCTGTGAAGGTTTGGAAGTCTACCTTGAAGACTTACCAGAGTGATTGGGCGAGGACTGTGTGTCCTTAGCTCAAGGGGAATAAGGTGAAGACGCGGTCTTCTGAGTTGAATCTCAGCCTCCCTAACCAGACGTACAGTTGTCACAGCAACTGGAACTGGTCCAACAAATCATGTGTCTTCAACAAGTGACTGGTTCTATCCTCTTCCTTCCTTTACTTAAGTTTGTCTTCGTGAAGTCATTGCCTACCTGTGTATCTGTTTGACTTCATTGCTTGACTACTACTGTTGATTGGCTTCATACTATCTTCCATCCTGATCCTTACTACTTAGCTGCTATTAGTCCTGTACTTTCACATCATTGCATACTTGACTATGGTTTGCTTATGGTAGTTTATCTTCCGCTGCATATTGACTAGGTCATTTCTATTGTTTGTCTTTGAAACTTCCAAGTTTTGAAGACTTTCATGAAAATCGCCTATTCACCCCCCCCCCCCTATTGTCGATACTAGCAGTTTCAATTGGTATCAGAGCGAGGTACTCCCTTGTTCTGTGTGATTCGGTTTAACCACCTGGAGTTTCAGCTATGTCGACTGCAGGGATAATCAAAGTCTCCGCTGCTTGCCCCGTTTTCGATGGAACTGAATATCCCTACTGGAAGAATAAGATGCGTATGCACCTTGAAGTCATTGATGTCGACCTCTGGTATGTCGTCAAGAACGGCGTTCCCAAAACTGGTGAAGGTGTCACCCCTGCTGATGTCAAGAAGTTCATTCAACTGGACTCTACTGCCAAGAACATTATCTGTGGAAATCTGACCAAAGGACAGTATGGCCGTGTGAGTGCTCTGGAAACGTCGAAGCTAGTCTGGGACTGGCTATCCAAGGTCAGCGAAGGCGTCTCAACCTAGAGAGATCAAAGGATCAGTGTTCTTCGCAACCTCTTCAACCGCTTCAAGAGAAACGACAATGAAAATGTCTAGCTCACATTCGATCGCCTCACTGACATCACAAATGAGCTTCAAGCTCTTGGCGCAACTGAGATTACCAAGCATGAAATCGTCAAGACACTACTGAGATCACTTGATAGCTCCTTTGACACCCTTGCCCTCATGATACAAGAACGTCCTGACTTCAAGACACTCGATCCGTCTGATATACTTGAGAGGCTCAACACACATGAGTTCCAGCTTTCTGAGAAAAGAGATATCTATGGTCCCAACTATGGCCGAACTCGTGCATTAAAGGCAAAAGTTGTTTCCTCGTCTGAAGAAGAATCTGACTGCAGTTTTGATGATCCTGAAGACATTGGAAAGGAACTTGCTATGCTTGTGAAGAAGTTCCAGAAATTCACTAAGAAGAAAGGCTTCAGAAAGTCTTCACGATCCAGCTCAAGGAATGATGAAGCTTCCACCCATGACAACAAGAAGAGAACCTGCCACAAGTGCAAGAAACCTGGTCACTACATATCTGAGTGTCCATAGTGGGACAATGAGAAGAAGAAGAAGAAGAGCAAGGAATATGATTCTGATGACAAGAAGAAGAAGAAATCCTCAAAGTCTTCTTCTAAGTCTTCTTCCAAGTCTTCTTCCAAGTCTTCATCACACAAGAAGAGCTCATTTGGCAAGGCTCGTGCCTTTGTTTGCAAGGAAATGGATTCAGAGGAGGAGTCCGCTTCTGAGTAGGCGGAGGTGGAGTCTGGAGAGGAGTCCGACCCTGGCGTTGCAAGTCTGGCTCTAGCCACGGCCTATGTTGCCAAGTCCATATTCAACACTAAAGACAATGACTTCCACACCAACGCTGAAGCTGATGACGAAGACGATCCTACTCCCACCTACTGCTTCATGGCACTTGGTGCCAAGGTAATATCACGTGATGCTTACTTTCAAACATCAAGTGAAGATGACTCTGATTGTGAATCCAAACCTAGCTACAAAGCACTTGCTAAAATTGCAACTGAACAACAAAAGGCTATCGAACATACTCAAAAACTGTTAGACAAAAGCGATGAAGATCTTGCAGATGATGCCCTTGAGCAACTGATCAAGAGCAAGGAAGAAGCAGAGATCTTCAACAACCTGCCTCTCTTCGATGTGGCAATCATCCATAACTTCATTGATGAGTGGTTTGACACACCAAATCTCAGCTTTGAAGATCTGCAGCTTCCCATTGGCCTCAGCGTCTCCTTTAATGGCGCCATTGCTTCTGAGCTAGCTCTCGCTCAGCGCATCGTTGAGCTGAAAAACAAAATTGATTATAAGAAGGCTCAGTTCAAGAAGCATGTGGCGAAGCTCAGCGTGCAAGATGTCAGAAACTTCAAGGTCATGCTGCATGAGCTTAAAGAAGCCTTTCTCAAGAAGCGCCAAGAAGCCCAAGGCTCTCGTGAGCGTATGAAGAGTTTGGCTGACAAGTGTGTGCTTGCCTACAATGAGGCTGAGAAGCGCAAGTCTCTTGGCCGTCCTGGCATTGACCCCAGGATGGCTGCAAAGAAGAAGAAGCTCTCTACTGCCCAACCTGCGCCTTCAAGTCAAGAAGCACCTCGCATTATCTTCCCAAGCAGCATGACTGGCTCGAAGCCAACGGTCACGACTACCGCTTCAGAACAGAAGAAGACGAGGGCTGCCAAGGCTGAAGCCAGAAAGAGAAAGAATACTGAAGCCTCTGATGCCGCTCCCTCCAAGAAGAAGCGCAAAACCAAGAAGAATTGGGTTGCTCCCACAGAGCCCTTGGTTGTTGAACCTATCTCAGTGGTTCGCCCTGTGTCTGAACATCAAGAAAGACGGATGATAGTTCATGAGCCTGCTCCCACAGAGGCTCATGAAGCTGAAGATATTCCAGCAGCTGAACCCGCCGCTGCTGAAGACATTGGTCAAGATGACAATGTTGAAGATGATGAAGTTCTTCCTCAGATCGAACACAATGTGGTATCATCGCCTGTTCTCACGAAGAGTGAACTCATCAGCATTGGTCGTCCTCTGACGCCAATTGCTCAGGATGCATCGTGGGCTGATCACCCACAGCAACAAGACTCCCTAAGTACTCCCCAACAACAACAACAAGTTACACCACCCGTGCATGAAGAAGAAGAAGACTTTGAGGCCCAACCAACTCCATCTCCAAAGGCGTTGCCAGCATTTCGCAGGCTTCGCAAAGGACAAAAGCCTCAAGTCCCTCTTTCGAGCGTTCCAGAAGGAGAAGTGCATCATCAACCTGTTGCACGTCAAGTGTTTCCTGAAGCCACTCCAACTGAGAATGTCTCCGTGTCTGAAGCCCAAGCTGCTGAAGACAATCCGGCTGCATCAGCCGATGAAAGACAAGAAGATGTATGTGTCCCTACTACCCCAGTTATTGAAGAAGTTGTTCCTGATGTGAACGTGCCAGTGCCCGACCCTCCAATTCGTCAAGTGGAGGTTGAAAATCCTGAAGCTGCCACTACCAACGCAAGTGAAGCCAATGACGTAGTCATGGCTGAAGCTAATGTGGAGCTTGAACCAACCAGTGTGCCTGAAGCCAATGAGGCAACTGCTCCCGAAGCACCTGTTGTGCAGCCTGAAGCCTCAGCTGCTGCCACTGTTCCTATTCTGCCACCAAGGCCCTATACAATTGAGCAAGCATACAATCATGGTCAGCTAACCACTGTCCGATGGCCCATTCTGGTATCTCCGCCTACTGCCTCTGGACCTCAATTTGATTATCATGTTGAGCATAGGCCTCAGGTCCAGAAACCAAAGCCAAGACTGCCAAGGTTCCCAGGCACTGCTAATTCTACAGGGTCCTTCAATGCAAATGGCTTCAAAAGCCACAATACCTTCTTTGACAGCGCCAAGAACCCCTACTCAAAGCCAATGATATCATCAGATCGTTTCTAGAGCTATCAACAGCGAAGCTATTACTCCTGCGTTCTGTATGATCAAGGGCGCATTTTACCTCATATGCGCCTCGACACTGAAGCCATTGCTGGACTGCCGTGCTTAGAAGAAGCACTTGACTGTTTTTGTGATGGCGGTCTGCTCAGCTTTGTGACTGACAAAGAACATTGGAATGAAGAACTTTTGCTTCAATTCTATGCTACCGTCCACATTCGCAGCTACAATAGAGATATCAAGACCTGGGTTCTTGAGTGGATGACCAGAAATGTTCATCACGAAGCCAAAGCTCTTGATGTCATCGAGCTTACAGGCCTATCCACTCCCGGAGAGCTCTATGAACCTGACTGTCAACTACACCGCAATGCACTGGAGAGCATCTTCCACAAGCCTGAACCCAATATGAGCCAGATGTTGAGCATGATGAAGCCCTTTCCATCTGACGCTGAATATCCAACGGAGTTCTTTGTTGATGACCTTGAGTATCTGCCTCGCACCATATATCACATCATCAGGCGAACTCTATGGCCTATCAAAGGACATTCATTAGCTGCTAAACTTGAAGGAGCCATGAAGACTTTGGTCTTTTACATCCTTAATGGCATCAGCTTCAATTCCCAAGAATTCTTCATCAGGCAACTTGCTGCTTCTGGATCTGACCTTTTTGGTCTGAAGTTTTATGCTCCATGGGTCATGCGCCTCATCAAGCGACACTCTTCTGTCAACTATCAGCCCTCTGCTCGAAATCATCTGATCTTTCTACCAGAGGTTGATATGTCGGTTGAAGCTATATACCCTGAGCCTGCCAAGGAGCCTCTTTGTCTTCAAAATGCTGATCACCAAAGCTTCACTTAGTCCATGGAAGGCATTCAAGCAGTATCACGTATCTATCCAATGGCTGGAAATACTCGTCTGCCTCATCATGCACAAACTGAAGCCACTGAAAGCACCATTTCCCAAAGGCCTAAGAAGCGCTCTCGTGTTCTAAATGACAAAGAACTTCTTGTGGCACTTCATCAGAAACAAGATAAGCATCACTATTGGCTCAAGAGACAGATGCAAAGCCTCTTGGTGGACGTCAATCGTATTCAAAATCTTGCCACCAAGAATGCATTTGTTTCTCATGAGACTTGTCGGTGATCACGGAAGAGTTTGACGCTGCTCAGTGCTGAAGCAGATCTTCAAGACGATGGCTTCACTGAAAGATTCAAGTTTGACTCCACTCCTCCACGGACTACTGTCCTACGTCGAACTCCATCACTTGAAGACTCTGACTATTCTTCCTCCGCGGTAACTGTGAATGCAAGAGTGATCGATGATGAAGATGATGCTACTTCACTGCCTCCTACTTCTGCACGCATCGACACTGCACCAAGTACGTCTGCACCGCCAAGCAACAACGACAACCCTGCTGTTTCACCTACTCATGAGGACGAGTAGATGCTCTATGTCTTCAAACCTTTTTGGTCCTTACTGACAAAAGGGGGAGAAGCATATGAGTTTGATAGTCTTCAAGCGGGTTCATATGGGCGGTTGCTTTATATTTTGCCTCGTGTTTACAACTCTCGCTTTTGAAACATTTGGTTCTTTGAGTTGCAACACTTAAACTCGATGGTCGTCTACTACTTATTTGCTTTACTGTGATTCGATGATAACTTCCGCACTTAGATCATTCTGTAGACGTCCATTTTTCATTATGCATGTCATTCTATTTGCTATATCATCTCATGCATGATGAAGTATCTTCATAAGTTGAAGTGGATCTCCACAAGTACAACCTGCCATGTGCATTTGCATTCCAAAAGCAAATTACTTATATGCACGTCTTCAGGGGGAGCCCTTGCTACTTATGAAGACAATACCCTATCCTTTACAATTTCACATACTTTATCCCCGTTGAAAACTTCAACCAGTTTGTCATCAATCACCAAAAAGGGGGAGATTGTAAGTGCATCTAGTGCCACCCCTAGTTGGTTTTGGAGTATTGACGACAAAGTTGGTTGATGGACTAATGCGTTTGTGAGAATTGCAGGATAACGCAGGTAGTGTCCCTCATTGATTCGGTTTACCTACCGGAGATGACCCCTAAAAATGTATGAAGACATTGAAGACAATGGTGGTATGTGAAGATATTCATATTGAAGACTATGACATGAGAAGACATTGAGTGAAGACTATGGAGCGCGAAGACTGTGTTGTTTCGCTGTTTCCTTTTCTTCTTTGTTGAGTCATAGGAACCACCGTATTGTTAAGTGGGGTCCAAGTGAACTAAATCAGAATGACTGAAGTGATGCTCAACCCAAATCCCATGTCTTCGAGCGAAGACAATGAGAGCAAATCTTATCCTGAGCTGGATAGTCAGCTTTGCTTGTAGCCCAAGTAAAGTTGCCGTGTGTGTTTGAAATCTGACCGTTGGAACACATGTCAGTTCCTTAGTGACCCAGGGTCATTTCGGACATATCAGGTCGGGTTGCCCAGTGGCTATAAATAGCCCACCCCCTACACCATAAATTGGTGGATGCTCAAAGTTAGTGCACGGCTTTTGTCGTTTGAGAGCAACCCACCTCGAAGCCTTTGAGAGAGAGAAATCATTGCGAGGACCAAGCCCAAACACCCAGAGCCAAGGAGTGTTAGGCATCACTGAAGTCTTTCTGTCTGTGTGACCTGAAGACTTATTACACTTGAGGACTATGTATCCTCCAGCCGGTTAGGCGTCGCGTTCTGAGCATCCAAGAGTCATTGTGGATTGCCGGTGAACGAAGTCTGTGAAGGTTTGGAAGTCTACCTTGAAGACTTAACAGAGTGATTGGGCGAGGACTGTGTGTCCTTAGCTCAAGGGGAATAAGGTGAATACGCGATCTTCTGAGTTGAATCTCAGCCTCCCTAACCAGATGTACAGTTGTCACAGCAACTGGAACTGGTCCAACAAATCATGTGTCTTCAACAAGTGACTGGTTCTATCCTCTTCCTTCCTTTACTTAAGTTTGTCTTCGTGAAGTCATTGCCTATCTGTGTATCTGTTTGACTTCATTGCTTGACTACTACTTTTGATTGGCTTTATACTATCTTCCATCCTGATCCTTACTACTTAGCTGCTATTAGTCCTGTACTTTCACATCATTGCATACTTGACTATGGTTTGCTTATGGTAGTTTATCTTCCGCTGCATATCAACTAGGTCATTTCTATTGTTTGTCTTCGAAACTTCCAAGTTTTGAAGACTTTCATGAAAATCGCCTATTCACCCCCCCCCCCCTCTAGTCGATACTAGCACTTTCAGGTTTGACCACAGTAAATCTCCAAAGTTACTATCCAGAAACTTGCCAGCAGTACAAATCCATTTCTACTGCACCTGAATCCAAACCAAACCATGGTAACACTTCAAACTACTAAGAACTACACGCCAGACATCATGGTTAGCGCTTAGGGTGGCCTGATGTCACGGTTCACGCGGTGACCGCATTCGTCCGAGCGTGCTGGCATGCAAAACACGCGCTCTGCATGCCGCCTAGCGCTCTGTTGACCGCGTGCTTGCTGCCCAGGCGGCCAAAGCATGCCACGCCTCCCCACCATCCTCGTCTCCACCCCTTAACTCCCCCTGGCTCTCACCGACACCGGAGCTCGCCACAGCAAGCACAGGCACGGTTCGGCCAATGACACAGTGTGCGGCGCACTGTGCTCGTCGCTTTCCCCCTCGCTCTTGTGCTCGTCCGCGCCCGCAAATAGTTCCTGCGTGACCTCCGTCCTCTTCCTCCTCTCTCTCTGGCGCCGTTCGTTGTCGGGCACCATGGACAGGTGTCCTCTAGTCGTGCCCGAACCCTTCTTGTCGCTCGCCTATAAATACCACCACCCCCAGCCTCTTGGAGCACCCGCAACTACTCCCACACCCTCCACAAACTTGTAGAAGCCGCAGCCCGGCCGGGCAGGCTGCGGGCTGCCGTCCCGAAGCTTGAGCTTGCCGGCGATACCCTTCGGATCGTCCCCGCAGCTCTAGACCCTCCCAGGCTAGGGCGACCCTGCCAAGGCCTCCACCACTCTTCGGTGAGGCTGTTTCACCCCGTTGGAGCCCCTGGAGCCGCCCCAAGCCGTCGTCGTCTTCGTCTCCGGCAACCTCCACCCTCTACCTCCGCTGGAGAGGACGATTCCGACACCATCCGGTCACCTCTAGCCATGCTACGGGTACGGGCAGGTGCGCAACCTTCTTCTCCTTCGATTCCCCCTCTCGTTTGGCCCCAAGAACCCTCGTCGCCGGTGTGTGCTCCAGCGAAGCGCCGCCCCCCTCTGTTTCCCTCTCCCCTCCTTCTGGCCTGACTAGCGGGGCCCGCTAGTCAGCCACTCATTACATGTGCGAAGCGGTATGAGTGGTGGCGCCCTGGGCGTTTACGCCTTCGATGTCAACCCCCCCCCCAATTTGTTTATTTTTATTTCAAATTCATTTAAATCCAGGAAACTTGGAATAGCCATAACTTTTTATCTATAAGTCCAAATGCATTGATTCTTTTTGCATTGTGTTCTTTGTCCAAAAATCTAACAGCACCCAAAAGATGGGATTTTTCCTTGGTGTCTAGATTTTCTGGTAATTTTCAGAAGGTTTCTTGATGTTTTCTTTTTGTGGTTTTGTTTATTTTCAGAAGAGCAAGCTTGTCTTGAGGATCACCAGGAGATTTGTGAACCTCATCAGCCTAAGGCAAGCCACAGCAACATTTTCATAGTGCCACTTCAATATTTGTGATTTTCCTACTTGAACTTATGATTATTCATGCATTTAAAATATTTATATAATAATTATATTCTGTTAAATGCTTGTCATGTTAAAATGCTGGGTTTACAGAAAGTTTGAAGTAAATCTTGTTGATAAGCTAAGAAGAACTTAGTTATTAGTAATGAATAAATGATATGGTCATGGAGTTTAATAATTAGTTTAATTATTATTCTTGCATGATGAAAAATGATGATATTGCTAGAAATGGTTCTGGTTTAAGTGAGGTTTGATCTTAACCAAAGAAGTATCTTGAGTTGATGATGGCTCCATGGGAGCGTGGTTGATTTAGTTATTTTCATGGTTATGTGATGCATGTGTTAGTGATGCATAGCATGGCATTATGACACCGGTTATTTTCACTTTAAGTTGAACCTGATAAATAACTCAACTTGAATATGTTGTTGACCGGATCATGGTGCCGCTGAAACGAGTCTTTCCCAGTGCAACCACATTTGCCGGTATGGGACGGCCTTAATGCATTTCATTGTCGTGCCTCTGGTCGGTGCCTCCATCTAGGGAAGGTTATGGGCGTGTTGTACCCTGGCCCGGTAAGCAGGCATAACCTTGTGAGCCCGTTGTTAAGTTAAGTTTTGGTACCGGGTCCCAGAGTGGATCGTGGCCACGACGGTGGTCGAGGTGTCTAGAGGTAGACACGGGGCCACCCAGGACTAGCCCGATGGGGACTGAGTCGGAGTGGCCGGGAGAGTGTCATGACAATGAAGTGGTTTCGTCGGAATGCCGTTGGTCCACTCGAATGGGAGTGTGAGGCCATGGGTTCCGTAGTGTGGGTACAGTGTACTAATCTCTGCAGAGTGTATTAATCTATCGATAGCCGAGTCCACAGTTACGGACACGCTCGAAAGTAGGGTACACCATGGGTCAACACTTAATAAATTTGCACACTAAGTTTGCACTGAGGATGGCAGTAAGGCCATCATGTTGAGTTGGGCCAAGTGTTGGTCGGGTTGTGATCGCCGTAAGGATCACGGGCCATGTATTGGTCAGGTTGTGATCGACGTAAAGATCACGGGCCATGTATTGGTCGGGTTGTGATCACCGTAAGGATCAGGGGCCATGTATTGGTCGGGTTGTGGTTGCTGTAAGGATCACGAGTTTGTTTTTGAGATCATCATGTTTGTGGTCTGTAAATGATCACGTTCAGTAAGCCAGTCCATGGGACGAGTACCAGTTGAGCATATTCACAGCATGTTGGATATATTGTTGCATTGTTATTAATTGGTTAAATATCATGATATTATTTGCCATTATGTTTATGCTTGTTGTGAGCTTGCAAGTACATTCAATGTACTGACCTAGCGTGTCATGCCAGATTTCAGGAAGTCTCGTTTGAAAGGAGTGCTGCCCGAGTCTAGATCGTGTCCACATCAGTGTCCCTGTGCTATGGAGTTCCGCTACGACGTTGTTCCGCTGCCGCGTAGTTGTCATGATCGAGACCCCCTTTATGTTCACTAAATAATGTACATATTGTTCAGCCGCACCGTGTGTGCCGCTTGGCCTCGCTAACTGTTGTAATATAAACTATGCTCCGCTAGCATGAATAAAGCGGTTGTTTTTCTGTACCAAGTTGTTGTGTGTTTCCAGAAGACAAGGTCTCTGGGCTGGCAATGCAAGGTAAACCGGTCGCTCTGAGCCGGGGTGCCACAGAGAGGAAAATGAATGTTGATGGTTCATATTGGACGCCTGAGCAGTACCCCAAAACCACCTGGGTTGCTGCTAAGGATCCTTCAGTGGACCCATCTACTTTATCTGGCTTCATTTGTGCTAATCCAATTATCATGGATGAATCCTTTGATGCAAATTATAAACTATTTAAGAATCAGAATGCTGAAGTGTTTGTCAGGTATATTAGTACTAACTGCAGGAATGGGTCACCCTAGAAGAACATTTGGGTGCCCAAAAGCTGTCTTGAGAAGCTTCACGTGAATGTCATCATGACACCACCTGGGAAGAATACAAACCCCCGACCAAAGGCGTCATATGGTCCAAAGGCTTCATACAGACAGAGGACCACTCATGGTCACCCTAACGCTAATGTTTTGTAGGAGAATCGCTATGAGAATCATCAATATGAGTGTGTTTCATCTAACCACTATGTTCACAAAACTAAGAGCTTTTCTATATATTCTTATGAGTATTATTCTCCTCCTACAAAGCTATTTGCTAGGGCTCCCAAGCCAAAGTTCTCAGATGCTGCACTTAGACTCATTGCTTCTAAGCCAGCCCTAAAGATGTGGGTGGTTAAGAAGAATTAACTTATTTTGCAGGGAAAGGTCTCCAGTCGGAAAGCAAAATCTTCTGAAAGACAATGCTGGAGACCTAAAACATCTTGTGGGACGCAAGATAAAATGCTTGATACGTCTCCAATGTATCTATAATTTTTGATTGCTCCATGCTATTATATTAGCCGTTTTGGATGTTTATAGGCTTTACTTTACACTTTTATATCATTTTTGGGACTAACCTATTAACCGGAGGCCCAGCCCAAATTGTTGTTTTCTTGCCTATTTCAGTGTTTCGAAGAAAAGGAATATCAAACTGAGTCCAAACGGAATGAAACCTTCGGGAGAGTTATTTTTGGAATGGAAGCAATCCAGGAGACCTGGAGTAGACATCAGGGAAGCTTCGAGGTGGCCACGAGGATCAGGGGCGCGCCCTACCCCTTGGGCACGCCCCCCACCCTTGTGGGACCCTCGTGGCTCCCCTAACCGACTTCTTTCGCCTATATATGTCCATATACCCTAAAAACATCGAGGAACACAATAGATCAGGAGTTCCGCCGCCGCAAGCCTCTGTAGCCACCAAAAACCAATCGGGACCCTGTTCCGGCACCCTGCCGAAGAGGGGATCCCTCACCAGTGGCCATCTTCATCATCTCGGCGCTCTCCATGACGAGGAGGGAGTAGTTCACCCTCGGGGCTGAGGGTATGTACCAGTAGCTATGTGTTTGATCTCTCTCTCTCTCTCATGTTCTTGAGGTGGTACGATCTTGATGTATCGCGAGCTTTGCTATTATAGTTGGATCTTATGATGCTTCGCCCCCTCTACTCTCTTGTAATGGATTGAGTTTTCCCTTTGAAGTTATCTTATCGGATTGAGTCTTTAAGGATTTGAGAACACTTGATGTATGTCTTGCATGTGCTTATCTGTGGTGACAATGGGATATTCACGTGATCTACTTGATGTATGTTTTGATGATCAACTTTGCGGGTTCAATGAACTTATGCATAGGGGTTGGCACACGTTTTCGTCTTGACTCTCCGGTAGAAACTTTGGGGCACTCTTTGAAGTACTTTCTGTTGGTTGAATAGATGAATCTGAGATTGTGTGATGCATATCGTATAATCATGCCCACGGATACTTCAGGTGACATTGGAGTATCTAGGTGACATTAGGGTTTTGGTTGATTTGTGTCTTAAGGTGTTATTCTAGTACGAAGTCTATGATAGATCGAATGAAAAGAATAGCTTTGTGTTATTTTACTACGGACTCTTGAATAGATCGATCAGAAAGGATGACTTTGAGGTGGTTTCGTACCCTACAATAATCTCTTCGTTTGTTCTCCGCTATTAGTGACTTTGGAGTGACTCTTTGTTGCATGTTGAGGGATAGTTATGTGATCCAATTATGTTATTATTGTTGAGAGAACTTGCACTAGTGAAAGTATGAACCCTAGGCCTTGTTTCCTAGCATTGCAATACAGTTTACGCTCAGTTTTATCGCTTGCTACCTTGCTTTTTTTATATTTTCAGATTACAAATACCCATCTACCATCCATATTGCACTTGTATCACCATCTCTTCGCCGAACTAGTGCACCTATAAAATTTACCATTGTATTCGGTGTGTTGGGGACACAAGAGACTCTTTGTTATTTGGTTGCAGGGTTGCTTGAGAGAGACCATCTTCAACCTAAGCCTCCCACGGATTGATAAACCTTAGGTCATCCACTTGAGGGAAATTTGCTGATGTCCTACAAACCTCTGCACTTGGATGCCCAACAACGTCTACAAGAAGAAGGTTGTGTAGTAGACATCAAGCTCTTTTCTGGTGCCGTTGCCGGGGAGGTGAGTGCTTGAAGGTATATCTTTAGATCTTGCAATCGAATCTTTTTGTTTCTTTTTTTATCACTAGTTTAGTTTATAAAAGAAAACTACAAAAAAATGGAATTGAGTTTGCCTCATACGCTTCATCTTTTTAATATCTTTCGTGAGAATGATGGAAACGAAAATTGTGCTCAAGTGCTAGAAGAAGAAGTCTATAAAATGTTTGGAACTAAATCTTTGAATGATGAGAATGATTGCAATGTTGTTAGTATGAACTCTTTGAATATCCATAGTACTAATCATGATTGCACTAGTCATGATGAAAATGTCTCTTATAAGCATGTAAATTTTTGTGGAGTACATAGATGTTGCAAGTACACACCAAATAGGGAAGATAGATTTTGCAAGAGGCATAAGTACTTAGAAACCAAATGGTTGCAAGAAAGGCTAGATTATTGTGCTGAAAGATTCAATATTTATCGCCATCCTTGTGAACTTTGCAACGAACATGGTCATTTAAATCTCCAATGCAAATTGTTTCATGATCGAATAGTGTCTAAAAATTGTGATAACTTGATTACCCTTGAGCATCATAAAGAGATTAGTCTTCTTTTGGGGTATGAAGAAATGAAATGTATAACTGAGGGTATTCCAAAATTTAATCTTGATAGATTTCTTGATTTTGATCTAGAAGAAATTTTTATGTATTGTGCGGTGAATTGCATTGAAAATTCTTATATTGCCAATTACTTAAAGAAAAGAAAACAAATAGAAGATGAAGAGAATACTAATGAAAGGGAAGAGACTTCCCAATATCCTCCTATTATTTCTTATGATGAATCAGGTAACGAGGGGGAGCTTTCTATTCAACCAATCTCATTAATAAGGAGCTCAAAAAAGAGGGTTAAACCCACACATGATGTGAAGAAGAAAAAGAAAAGACGGAGAAGCAAAGGTAGAAAGGTATCCCTCCCAAATGATGTTGCTCCTATTACTCATTGTGATGATGATAATTGCTATACTATTGGTGCTCTCCATACTATTAATGATGAGAGTGATTATGCTTATGATATGAAAAGGCCCAAGCTTGGGGATGCAATGTTTGATGAGAATGACATGTTTGAGGATATATTTGCTGCAATTAACGTTTGTCCTAAGCTTGGGGATGCTACGTTTAATGCAGATGATATTTTTAGCCTCCCAAGTTTTGATGAGAAAATTTATTATGATGATAGCATGCCTCCTGTTTATGATGGTTATATTGATGAAAGTGGGTTTGGAAGAGTGTCAACTTTAGGAAGTAATGATCCCACTATTTTGGAGGGTGTTGAATATTATAATATCTATGAAAGTGGATTTGGAGAGGTCATGACTTTATTTAGTGATGAATCCACTATTTGGGAAGAGGTTTCAATTGATTATGATGAGAACAAAGTTGCTACTTATGATGATTATTGTGATGAAACTTATGCTATAAAAAGTAGTGATGATTATATTTATAAAACTTGACATGATTATGATTACCCTTTTTCTGAATATTACTCTTTTAATATGGAAACAATTTATAGTATTCGAGTCTCTTGTGATACTTCCACTATTCCGAATGAGAAGAATTTTGCTTATGTGGAGAGTAGTAAAAGTTCTATGCAAGTAGATCATGAAAAGAATGCTTTATGTTCTGGTTATATTGTTGGATTCATTCATGATGCTACTAAAAATTCTTATGAGGGAGGAACATATGCTTGTAGGAATTGCAATAATATCATGTTTCCTCTCTATGTGTTGAAAATCTTGAAGCTATGCTTGTTTTACCTTCCTATGCTAGTTGATTATTGTTCCCATAAGTTGTTTGCTCACAAAATCCCTATGCATAGGAAGTGGATTAGACTTAAATGTGTTATTCATATTCTTCATGATGCTCCCATTGTGTTTCAATTCTTATCTTTTATGTGAGCATCATTGAAATCATCATGCCTAGCTAGAAAGGCATTAAAGAAAAGCGCTTGTTGGGAGACAACCCAATATTTATCCTTACTGTTTTTGTGTGTCCACATGATTATGATACTGTAGTAATCATGTTTTATATCTTTTGTTTCAATAAAGTGCCAAGTAAGACCTTTAGGATAGCTTACGGTGATAGTTGTGTTGATCCTGCTGAAAATCAAAAACTTTTGCACCCAGTAAATTAGTTTTGATAATTAACAGAAAGGTGGTTTTGATCTGATTCTTTTTGCTCTGGATTTGTAAATAAATTTCTCAGGTTTTCCTAATTTGGTAGTATTTTTGGAGTTACATAAGTATTTGAGAGTTACAGATTACTGCAGACTGTTCTATTTTTGACAGATTCTGTTTTCTATGTGTTGTTTGCTTATTTTGATGAATCTATGAGTAGTATCGGAGGGTATGAACCATAGAGAAGTTGGAATACAGTAGATATTACACCAATATGAATTTAGAATGAGTTCACAACAGTACCTAAGTGGTGGTTTATTTTCTTATACTAACGGAGCTTATGAGTTTTTTGTTAAGTTTTGTGTTGTGAAGTTTTCAAGTTTTGGGTAAAGATTCGATGGACTATGTAATAAGGAGTGGCAAGAGCCTAAGCTTGGCGATTCCCAAGGCACCCCAAGGTAATATTCAAGGACAACCAAGAGCCTAAGCTTGGGGATGCCCCGGAAGGCATCCCCTCTTTCGTCTTCGTTCATCGGTAACTTTACTTGGAGCTATATTTTTATTCACCACATGATATGTGTTTTGCTTGGAGCGTCATTTTATTTTGTTTTGTTTTGCTTGTTGTTTGAATAAAATACCAAGATCTGAAATTCTTAAATGTTAGAAAGTCTTCACATAGTTACATAATTATTGGGCTACTCATTGATCTTCACCTATATCTTTTGGAGTAGTTTGTTATTTGCTCTAGTGCTTCACTTATATCTTTTAGAGCACGGCGGTGGTTTTATTTTGTAGAAATAGATGAACTCTCATGCTTCACTTATATTATTTTGAGAGTCTTAAACAGCATGGTAATTTGAATAAAAACTTTCATATAAAGTGCATTGAATACTATGATAAATTTGATACTTGATAATTGTTTTAAGATATAAAGGTGGTAATGTTAGAGTCATGCTAGTTGGGTAATTATGAAATTGAGAAATACTTGTGTTGAATTGGCAAGTGCCGTAGCATGCACGTATGGTAAAAGTTGTGTAACAAATTTGTTGCATGGGGTGCTCTTTTGACTGCCTTCCTTATATGTGGAGGTCGGGCCGCGCGATGGTTAACTCCTACCAACCTCCCCCCTAGGAGCATGTGTAGTAGTACTTTGCTTCTAGGGCTAATAAAACTTTTGCAATAAGTATATGAGTTCTTTATGACTAATGTGAGTCCATGGATTATACTCACTCTTACCCTTCCATCATTGCTAGCCTCTTCGGTACCATGCATTGCCCTTTCTCACCTTGAGAGTTGGTGCAAACTTCGCCGGTGCATCCAAACCCTATGATATGATACGCTCTATCACACATAAACCTCCTTATATCTTCCTCAAAACAGCCACGATACCTACCTATTATGGCATTTCCATAGCCATTCCGAGATATATTGCCATGCAACTTTCCACCATTCCGTTTATCATGACACGCATCATCATTCTCATATTGCCTTGCATGATCATGTAGTTGACATTGTATTTGTGGCAAAGCCACCTTGCATAATTTTTTATACATGTCACTCTTGATTCATTGCCCATCCTGGTACACCGCTGGAGGCATTCATATAGAGACATATCTTGTTCTAGTATCGAGTTGTAATTCTTGAGTTGTAAATAAATAGAAGTGTGATGATCATCATTATTAGAGCAATGTCCCCTATAAAGAAAAGAAAGGCCAAATAAGAAAAGGAAAAGCCCAAAAAAGGCCAAATAAAAAATAAAGGCCCAAAAAAAGAAAATAAAAAAAGGGGAACAATGTTACTATCCTTTTCCACACTTGTGTTTCAAAGTAGCACCATGTTCTTCATATAGAGAGTCTTCTACGTTGTCACTTTCATATACTAGTGGGAATTTTTTATTATAGAACTTGGCTTGTATATTCCAATGATGGGCTTCCTCAAAATGCCCTAGGTCTCCGTGAGCAAGCAAGTTGGATGCACACCCACTTAGTTTCTTTTGTTGGGCTTTCATACATTTATAGCTCTAGTGCATCTGTTGCATGGCAATCCCTACTCCTCATGTTGACATCAATTGATGGGCATCTCCATAGCCCGTTGATTAGCCTCGTCAACGTGAGACTTTCTCCTTTTTGTCTTCTCCACACAACCTCCATCATCATATTCTATTCCACCCATAGTGCTATATCCATGGCTTACGCTCATGTATTGCGTGAGAGTTAAAAAAGCTGAAGCGCGTTAAAAAGTATGAACCAATTGCTTGGTTGAAACCGGGGTTGTGCATGATGGGAGTATTTTGTGTGACGAAAATCAAACATAGCCTAACTATATGATTTTGTAGGGATAAACGTTCTTTGGCCGTGTTATTTTGAGAATACATGATTACTTTGTTAGTATGCTTGAAATACTATTACCCTTATGTCAATACTGAACTTTTATCTTGAATCATTTTGATATGAACATTCATGCCACAATAAAGAATATTATATTGAGAAATATGCTAGGTAGCATTCCACATCAAAAATTCTATTTTTATCATTTACCTACTCGAGGACAAGCAGGAATTAAGCTTGGGGATGCTTGATACGTCTCCAACGTATCTATAATTTTTGATTGCTCCATGCTATTATATTACCCGTTTTGGATGTTTATGGGCTTTACTTTACACTTTTATATCATTTTTGGGCTAACCTATTAACCGGAGGCCCAGCCCAAATTGTTGTTTTCTTGCCTATTTCAGTGTTCCGAAGAAAAGGAATATCAAATGGAGTCCAAATGGAATGAAACCTTCACGAGAGTTATTTTTGAAACGGAAGCAATTCAGGAGACGTGGAGTAGACGTCAGGGAAGCTTCGAGGTGGCCACGAGGGTCAGGGGCGCGCCCTACCCCCTAGGTGCGCCCCCACCCTCGTGGCTCCCCTGACCGACTTCTTTCGCCTATATATGTCCATATACCCTAAAAACATCAAGGAACACAATAGATCGGGAGTTCCGCCACCGCAAGCCTCTGTAGCCACCAAAAACCAAACGGGACCCTGTTCCGGCACCCTGCCGGAGGGGGGGATCCCTCACCAGTGGCCATCTTCATCATCCCGACGCTCTCCATGACGAGGAGGGAGTAGTTCACCCTCGGGGCTGAGGGTATGTACCAGTAGCTATGTGTTTGATCTCTCTCTCTCTCATGTTCTTGAGGTGGTACGACCTTGATGTAACGCGAGCTTTGCTAATATAGTTGAATCTTATGATGCTTCTCCCCCTCTACTCTCGTGTAATTGATTGAGTTTTCCCTTTGAAGTTATCTTATCGGATTGAGTCATTAAGGATTTGAGAACACTTGATGTATGTCTTGCATGTGCTTATCTGTGGTGACAATGGGATATTCACATGATCTACTTGATGTATGTTCTGGTGATCAACTTGCGGGTTCAATGAACTTATGCATAGGGTTTGGCACACGTTTTTGTCTTGACTCTCCGGTACAAACTTTGGGGCACTCTTTGATGTACTTTGTGTTGGTTGAATAGATGAATCTGAGATTGTGTGATGCATATGGATTGGGTTTTGGTTGATTTGTGTCTTAAGGTGTTATTCTAGTATGAACTCTATGATAGATCGAACGGAAAGAATATCTTCATGTTATTTCACTACGGACTCTAGAATAGATCGATCAGAAAGGATCACTTTGAGGTGGTTTCGTACCCTACAATAATATCTTCGTTTGTTCTCCGCTAGTAGTGACTTTGGAGTGACTCTTTGTTGCATGTTGAGGGATAGTTATATGATCCAATTATGTTATTATTGTTTAGAGAACTTGCACTAGTGAAAGTATGAACCCTAGGCCTTGTTTCCTAGCATTGCAATACCATTTACGCTCACTTTTATTGCTTGATACATTTCTGTTTTTATATTTTCAGATTACAAATACATATATCTACCATCCATATTGCACTTGTATCACCATCTCTTTGCCGAACTAGTGCACCTATACAATTCACCATTGTATTGGGTGTGTTGGGGACACAAGAGGCTCTTTGTTATTTGGTTGCAGGGTTGCTTGAGAGAGACCATCTTCAACCTATGCCACCCATGAATTGATAAACCTTAGGTCATCCACTTGAGGGAAATTTGTTGTTGTCCTACAAACCTCTGCACTTGGAGGCCCAACAACGTTTACAAGAAGAAGGTTGTGTAGTAGACATCAATGCTCAAATGGTCTTATCATGTATTTCGTCCCAGGGTTCCTTGACGAGCATCCTATCATACCTAACCAGGATTTAAACTTTGATAATATGCTTGTTCGCTACATGTTTCTGCTTCACAATACTCTTGGTGAAGTCTATCCCGCTAACTGCACTATAGGGTACAACTCCGAAAGCCACTGAATGGATCATGGATAGCGGCTTTACCAACCGCATGACTGGTGATCGAAGTCTTCTTATGGATTCAACCCTACGTCCATCTACTAAGAGCCACATCACATTCGCTGACACTGGTAAAAGTAAGGTATTGGGTCTTGGTAGAGTTGCTATATGAAAGTACCAGCACATGGATAAAGTGATGCTTGTTGAATCCCTTGGTTACAACTTAATGTTTGTGTCAATGCTCTGTGATCTGAACATGATTGTGATATTTGGAAAATATCATTGTCTTGTGCTAATGGAATCTGACAAATCTCTAGTCTTCGAAGGCTATCGAAGAGGTGATCTGTATATGGTAGATTTCTCAGCAGGACCACAGCTTGTCGTATGTCTTCTAGCAAAGGCTTCAGAATGCTGGCTATGGCATCGACGGCTAGGGCATGCGGGCATGAGGAACCTGTACACTCTCGCGAAGAAGAAGTGCATCATTAGCATCGAGGGCATCAAGTTCAAGAAGGATCATCTATGTGGTGCATGTGAAGCTAGGAAGATGACGAGAGCCAAGCATCCCTCGAAGACAATCATGACTACCTCACGTCCCTTCGAGCTACTTCACATGGATCTATTTGGCCCTACTCACTACTATACTCTCACTACTACTGCACATCTCTATGGCTTCGTTATTGTTGATGATTACTTAAGATACACCTGGGTGCACATAATTCTCTATAAGACTGAAGTGCAGGATGTCTTCAGACGCTTCGCAAACCAGGCCATGACGAATTATGGCATCAAGTTCAAGCACATCCGGGGTGACAATGGCACTGAGTTCAAGAATGCTGGCCTCGACATTTGTCTTGATACTTTGGGCATCACACACGAGTTCTTTGGTCCTTACACACCTCAGCAGAATGGCATCATGGAGCGCAAGAACGGAACGCTCATTGAGATGGCAGGAACGATGCTCGATGAGTACAAGACTCCAAGAAAATTCTGACCTGAAGCTATTGATACTGCATGCCACATCATCAACAGAGTATATCTTCACAAGTTCTTCAAGAATACATCTTATGAACTTCTGACTGGTAAGAAGCCAAATGTCAGTTACTTCAAAGTCTTTGGTTCTAGGTGGTGGATCAAAGATCCACATCACACATCTAAATTCGCACCGAAAGCACATAAAGGTTTTAGGCTTGGTTACGGAAAGGACTCGCACACCTACAGAGTTTTCAACCTCTTTCACTATAAAGTGGTTGAAACTGTAGATGTGCGGTTCAATGAGACTAATGGCTCACAAAGAGAGCACCTGCCAAATGTGCATGATGTTGCACCAGGTGAGGCTATCAAGTTAATGGGTACTAGAGAAATCATACCCACAGAGGAACTGGCTGAGGATGAAATTATCATTTCTGCACCTAATCAATATGAAGACAATGCTCAGTCTGAAGCCAATGCTAAAGACGAAGACAACATTCAGTTAGATCAAAATCTTCGTCCAGCTCATCCTCGGGTTGCAAATGAAGTCCAAATCGAGAAGATCATTGATAGCATCAACGCTCCAGGCCCACTCACTCGATCAAGAGCTACACAACTAGCAAACTTCTGTGGTCACTTTGCTTTTGTCTCTATATCTGAACCCAAGAAAGTCGAAGAAGCCTTCATGGAACCTGAATGGATTCAACCTATGCAAGAAGAGCTTCAACATTTTGAGCTGAATAATGTTTGGGAGCTGCCAAACGTCCTGATCCTCGCAAGCACAATGTCATTGGCACAAAATGGATCTATCGCAACAAGCAAGATGAACTTGGACAAGTTGTCAGAAACAAAGCTCGCCTCGTTGCTCAAGGTTACACACAAGTGGAAGGAATAGACTTTGATGAAACCTTTGCTCATGTGGCTCGCCTTGAAGCCATTCGCATACTACTGGCTTATCCCAACCATCACAACATTCTTCTATACCAAATGGATGTGAAGAGTGCCTTTCTCAACGGCAAAATCGAATAAGAAGTGTATGTCGCTCAACCGCCTGGTTTTGAAGATCCTAAGCATCCCGATATGGTGTACAAGCTCAACAAGGCACTGTATGGCCTCAAACAAGGACCTCGCGCTTGGTATGACACACTGAAGGAATTCCTGAAGAGCAAAGGCTTCAAACCTGGTTCACTAGATCCCACTCTCTTCACGAAGACATATGATGGTGAACTTTTTGTGTGTCAAATATGCATAGATGAGATCATCTTCGGATGCACTGATAAGAGATATAGTGATGAGTTTGGATACATGATGCAAGAGCAATATCAGATGCCCATGATGGGGGAGCTGAAATTCTTCCTTGGTCTTCAAATCCGTCAACAGCGCAATGGCATTTTCATATCGCAAGAAAAATACCTCAAAGATTGCCTGAAAAAGTCTGGAATGCAAGACTACAAAGGGTACACGACGCCAATGCCAACCAAAAGTCATCTCGGCCCTGACGACAATGGTAAAGAGTTATATCAAAAGGTATACTGCTCCATGATTGGTTCTTTGCTCTATTTATGTGCATCTAGCAGGCCTAATATTATGCTTAGCATTTGCATGTGCGCCGGATTCCAAGCGGCACCAAAGGAGTCGCATCACCTAGCGGTGAAGCGAATACTTAGATATATGGCTCACACCCCAACACTAGGATTATGGTATCCAAAGGGCTCAACATTTGATCTGGTTGGATGTTTTGATGCTGATTATGCTGGTGACAAGGTTGATCACAAGTCCACTTTAGGAACATGTCACTTTCTTGGACGATCTCTTGTTTGTTGGTCTTCAAAGAAGCAAAACTGTGTATCACTCTCCACTGCTGAATCTAAATACATTGCTGCTGGATCATGCTGTGCTCAACTTCTCTGGATGAAGCAAACTCTCAAGGACTATGGCATCAACACGAAGAATGTGCCACTCGTCTGCGACAATGAAAGCACCATCAAGCTTTCCAAGAATCCAGTTCAGCACTCGAAGACAAAGCACATCGAGGTTCGTCATCACTTTCTCAGAGATCATGTCAACAAGGAAGACATTGATATCATTCACGTCAACACTGAAGAACAACTGGCTGATATCTTCACTAAGCCCTTGGATGAGAAGAAGTTATCTTAGAATCCTCAAATGTCCAGTGAATGACCACACATCCTAATGGTAATACATGTTGATGACTTAGATGTGCAACACACAAAGTAACATATTTCTTCAATTAATGAAGACTTACCCTCTAAGTGTGAATACATTAACGTGGAATTTGACTTTGGAGCGCCACGATAATTGTGCGTTGTGTCTGGGTCTAATACTTCCTATACGGTGGGTAACGCCACCACCAAAACTTTTTGAAGATTTTCATTTGGCGTCATGACTGCATTATCTTCGCATTTGGATTGTTGATGTCTACTACACAACCTTCTTCTTGTAGACGTTGTGGGCCTCCAAGTGCAGAGGTTTGTAGGACAGTAGCAAATTTCCCTCAAGTGGATGACCTAAGGTTTATCAATCCGTGGGAGGCGTAGGTTCAAGATGGTCTCTCTCAAGCAACCCTGCAACCAAATAATAAAGAGTCTCTTGTGTCCCCAACACACCCAATATAATGGTAAATTGTATAGGTGCACTAGTTCGGCGAAGAGATGGTGATACAAGTGCAATGTGGATGGTAGATATAGGTATTTATAATCTGAAAATATAAAAATAGCAAGGTAGCAAGCGATAAAAGTGAGCGTAAACGGTATTGCAATGTTAGGAAACAAGGCCTAAGGTTCATACTTTCACTAGTGCAAGTTCTCTCAACAATAATAACATAATTGGATCATATAACTATCCCTCAACATGCAACAAAGAGTCACTCCAAAGTCACTAATAGCGGAGAACAAAGGAAGAGATTATGGTAGGGTACAAAACCACCTCAAAGTCATCCTTTCTGATTGATCTATTCAAGAGCCCGTAGTAAAATAACACAATGCTTATTCTCTCCGTTCGATCTATCATAGAGTTCATACTAGAATAACACCTTAAGACATAAATCAACCAAAACCCTAATGCCACAAAGATACTCCAATGTCACCTCAAGTATCTGTGGGCATGATTATATGATATGCATCACACAATCTTAGATTCATCTATTCAACCAACACAAAGTACTTCAAAGAGTGCCCCAAAGCTTCTACCGGAGAGTCAAGACGAAAACGTGTGCCAACCCCTATGCATAAGTTCATTGAACCCGCAAGTTGATCACCAAAACATACATCAAGTAGATCACGTGAGTATCCCATTGTCACCATAGATAAGCACGGCAAGACATACATCAAGTGTTCTCAAATCCTTAAAGACTCAATCCGATAAGATAACTTCAAAGGGAAAACTCAATCCATTATAATAGAGTAGAGGGGGAGAAACATCATAAGATCCAACTATAATAGCAAAGCTCGCGATACATCAAGATCGTATCACCTCAAGAACACGAGAGAGATAGAGAGAGAGAGAGAGAGAGAGAGAGATCAAACACATAGCTACTGGTACATACCCTCAACCCCGAGGGTGAACTACTCCCTCCTTGTCATGGAGAGCACCGGGATGATGAAGATGGCCACCGGCGATGGATTCCCCCTCCGGCAGGGTGCCGGAACGGGCTCTCAAGAGGTTTTTGGTGGCTACAGAGGCTTGCGGCGGTGGAACTCCCAATCTATTGTGATCCTCGATGATTTTAGGGTATATGGACATATATAGGCAAAATAAGTCAGTCAGGGGAGCCACGAGGGGGCCACGAGGGTGGGGGCGCGCCCAGGGGGTAGGGCGCGCCTCCCTGCCTCGTGGCTTCCTTGTTGCTTCCCTGACGTATACTCCAAGTCTCCTGGATTGCTTCCGTTCCAAAAATAACTCTCCCAAAGGTTTCATTCCGTTTGGACTCCGTTTGATATTCCTTTTCTTCGAAACACTGAAATAGGAAAAAAGACAGCAATTCGGGCTGGGCCTCCGGTTAGTAGGTTAGTCCCAAAAATGATATAAAAGTGTAAAGTAAAGCCCATAAAGATCCAAAACGGGTAATATAATAGCATGGAACAATCAAAAATTATAGATACGTTGGAGACGTATCAAGCATCCCCAAGCTTAATTCATGCTCGTCCTCGAGTAGGTAAATGATAAAAACAGAATTTTTTATGTGGAATGCTACCTAGCATATCTCTCAATGTAATTTTCTTTATTGTGGCATGAATGTTCAGATCCAAATGATTCAAGATAAAAGTTCATATTGACATAAAAATAGTAATACTTCAAGCATACTAACAAAGCAATCATGTCTTCTCAAAATAACATGGTTAAAGAAAGCTATCCCTACAAAATCATATAGTCTGGCTATGCTCTATCTTCATCACACAAAGTATTTAATCATGCACAACCCCGATGACAAGCCAAGCAATTGTTTCATACTTTAGCATTCTCAAACTTTTTCAACTTTCACGCAATACATGAGCGTGAGCCATGGACATAGCACTATATGTGGAATAGAATGGTGGTTATGGAGAAGACAAAAAGGGAGAATATAGTCTCACATCAACTAGGCGTATCAATGGGCTATGGATATGCCCATTAATAGATATCGATGTGAGTGAGTAGGGATTGCCATGCAACGGATGCACTAGAGCTATAAGTGTATGATAGCTCAACAAAAGAAACTAAGTGGGTGTGCATCCAACTCGCTTGCTCACGAAGACCTAGGGCAATTTGAGGAATCCCATCATTGGAATATACAAGCCAAGTTCTCTAATGAAAAATTCCCACTAGTATATGAAAGTGACAACATTGGAGACTCTCTATCAAGAAGATCATGGTGCTACTTTGAAGCACAAGTGTGGTAAAAGGATAGTAGCATTGTCCCTTCTCTCTTTTTCTCTCATTTTATTTTTTTTATTTGGCCTTTTTTTAAGTCCGAAGTCTCATCCCGACTTGTGGGGGAATCATAGTCTCCATCATCCTTTCCTCACTTGGGACAATGCTCTAATAGTGAAGATCATCACACTTTTATTTACTTACAACTCAAGATTACAACTCGATACTTAGAACAAAATATGACTCTATATGAATGCCTCCGGCGGTGAACGGGATTCCAACTTTTCTATGGTTCATACCCTCCGATACTACTCATAGATTCATCAAAATAAGCAAACAACACATAGAAAACAGAATCTGTCAAAAATAGAACAGTCTGTAGTAATCTGTATCAAACGTATACTTCTGAAACTCCAAAACTCCTACCAAATTAGGAAAACCTGAGCAATTTGTTTTCCAATCCATATCAAAAGGAATCAGATCAAAATCACGTTTCTGTGAATTATAAAAACTAATTTACTGGGTGAAAAAGTTTCTGATTTTAGCAGGATCAACACAACTATCACTGTTGGCTATCCCAAAGGTCTTACTTGGCACTTTATTGAAACAAAAGCTATAAAACATGATTAATACAGTAGCATAATCATGTGGACACACAAAAACAGTAAGGATAAATATTGGGTTGTCTCCCAACAAGCGCTTTTCTTTAATGCCTTTCTAGCTAGGCATGATGATGACAATGATGCTCATATAAAAGATAAGAATTGAAACACAATGGGAGCATCATGAAGCATATGAATAACACATTTAAGCCTAACCCACTTCCTATGCATAGGGATTTTGTGAGCAAACAACTTATGGGAACAATAATTAACTAGCATAGGAAGGTAAAACAAGCATAGCTTCAAGATTTTCAACACATAGAGAGGAAACTTGATATTATTTCTATATGTAAAAGCACATGTTCCTCTCTCATAATAATTTTCAGTAGCATCATGAATGAATTCAACAATATAACTATCACATAAAGCATTCTTATCATGATCTACTTGCATAGAGATTTTACTACTCTCCACATAAGGAAGTTTATTCTTTATGGCATGCGTATCATCACAATAATCATCATAAATAGGAGGCATGCTTTCATCACAATAAATTTGCTCATCAAAACTTGGGGGACAAAAAATATCATCTTCATCAAACATAGCTTCCCCAAGCTTGTGGCTTTGCATATCATTAGCATCATGGATATTCAAATAATTCATACTAACAACATTGCAATCATGCTCATCATTCAAAGATTTAGTGCCAAACATTTTAATGCATTGTTCCTCTAGCAATTGAGCACAATTATCGGAATCCTTATTTTCACGGAAGACATTAAAAAGATGAAGCATATGAGGCACCCTCAATTCCATTTTTTTGTAGTTTTCTTTTATAGACTAAACTAGTGATAAAACAAGAAACTAAAAGATTTGATTGCAAGATCTGAAGATATACCTTCAAGCACTCACCTCCCCGGCAACAGCGCCAGAAAAGAGCTTGATGTCTACTACACAACCTTCTTCTTGTAGACGTTGTTGGGCCTCCAAGTGCAGAGGTTTGTAGGACAGTAGCAAATTTCCCTCAAGTGGATGACCTAACGTTTATCAATCCGTGGGAGGCGTAGGTTGAAGATGGTCTCTCTCAAGCAACCCTGCAACCAAATAACAAAGAGTCTCTTGTGTCCCCAACACACCCAATACAATGGTAAATTGTATAGGTGCACTAGTTCGGCGAAGAGATGGTGATACAAGTGCAATATGGATGGTAGATATAGGTATTTGTAATCTGAAAATATAAAAAACAGCAAGGTAGCAAGCGATAAAAGTGGGCGTAAACGGTATTGCAATGTTAGGAAACAAGGCCTAAGGTTCATACTTTCACTAGTGCAAGTTCTCTCAACAATAATAACATAATTGGATCATATAACTATCCCTCAACATGCAACAAAGAGTCACTCCAAAGTCACTAATAGCGGAGAACAAATGAAGAGATTATGGTAGTTTACAAAACCACCTCAAAGTTATCCTTTCTAATCGATCTATTCAAGAGCCTGTAGTAAAATAACACGAAGCTTATTCTTTCCGTTCGATCTATCATAGAGTTCGTACTAGAATAACACCTTAAGACACAAATCAACCAAAACCCTAATGTCACCTAGATACACCAACGTCACATCAAGTATCTGTGGGCATGATTATATGATATGCATCACACAATCTCAGATTCATCTATTTTCAACCAACACAAAGTACTTCAAAGTGTGCCCCAAAGTTTCTACCGGAGAGTCAAGATGAAAACGTGTGCCAACCCCTATGCATAAGTTCACTGAACCCGCAAGTTGATCACCAATACATACATCAAGTAGATCACATGAATATCCCATTGTCACCACAGATAAGCACGGCAAGACATACATCAAGTGTTCTGATAACCCGCAAGTATACGGGATCGCAACAGTTTTCGATAAGTAAGAGTGTCGAACCCAATGAGGAGCTAAAGGTAGAATAAATATTCCCTCAAGTTCTATCGACCACCGATACAACTCTACACACGCTTGTCGTTTGCTTTACCTAGAACAAGCATGAAACTAGAAGTACTTTGTAGGTGTTGTTGGATAGGTTTGCAAGATAATAAAGAGCACGTAAACATAAACTAGGGGCTGTTTAGATAAAGAAGCAATAAAGTAAGTATTAGTAGAGAGCTTTTTGGTACGAGAAAGTTATTTGTCCAAGGCAATCGATAACTAGACCGGTAATCACTGTTGTAATTCTATTTGAGGGAGAGGCATAAGCTAACATACTTTCTCTACTTGGATCATATGCACTTATGATCGGAACTCTAGCAAGCGTCGGCAACTACTAAAGATTCATTAAGGTAAAACCCAACCATAGCATTAAAGCATCAAGTCCCCTTTTATCCCATACGCAAACAACCTACTTACTCGGGTTTGTGTTTCAGTCACTCACGCAAACCACTATAAGCAAATCATAAACATATTGCAAACTCTACAGCGGGGATCCCTCACGCTTGCGCGACACGGAGAGCACCATAGGACAGCACCAATAATAAAACATGCAACTCAAACCAATCACGATCATCAATTAACCCATAGGACAAAACGGATCTACTCAAACATCATAAGATAGCCATACATCATTGGGAAATAATATATAGAGTTGAGCACCATGTTTAAGTAGAGATTACAGCGGGTAAGAGAGAGGTTACACCGCTGCATAGGGGGAGGAAGAGTTGGTGATGAAGGCGGTGAAGTTGTTGGTGAAGATCGCGGTGATGATGATGGCCCCCGGTAGCGCTCCGGCGCCATCGGAAGCAAGGGGGAGAGAGCCCCCCTTCTTCTTCTTCTTCTTCCTTGACCTCCTCCCTAGATGGGAGAAGGGTTTCCCCTCTGGTCCTTGGCTCCCATGGCTTGGGAGGGGCGAGAGCCCCTCTGAGATTGGATCTATCTCTCTGTTTCTGCTTTCTCAGATTCTACCCCTTCACCGTTTCTTAAATATCCGGAGATCCATAACTTCGATTGGGGTGAATCTCTTGCCCAGATATTTCTCATAAAATTAGCTTTCTTGCGCCAAAAGAAGAGTGTCAACCGCCTTACGGGTGGCCCACGAGAGCCCAGGCCATGCCTAGGGGGAGGGCGCGCCCCGCTGTCTCGTGGCCACCCCGGACACCGTTTCGCGTTGATTTTACTTCCAAAAAATCATAAATATTCCAAAAAAAATCTCCGTCCGTTTTTATCCCATTTGGACTCCGTTTGATATTGGGTTTCTACGAAACAAAAAACATGCAACAGACAGGAACTAGCACTAGGCACTAGATCAATATGTTAGTCCCAAAAATAGTATAAACAGTTGCCAAAAGTATATGAAACTTCAAGAATATTGGCATGAAACAATAAAAAATTATAGATACGATGGAGACGTATCATGTTCTCAAATCCTTAAAGACTCAATCCGGTAAGATAACTTCAAAGGGAAAACTCAATCCATTACAAGAGAGTAGAGGGGGAGAAACATCATAAGATCCAACTATAATGGCAAAGCTCGCGATACATCAAGATCGTATCACCTCAAGAACACGAGAGAGAGAGAGAGATCAAACACATAGCTACTGGTACACACCCTCAGCCCCGAGGGTGAACTACTCCCTCCTTGTCATGGAGAGCGCCGCGATGATGAAGATGGCCACCGGTGATGGATTCCCCCTCCGGCAGGGTGCCGGAACGGGCTCCCGAGAGGTTTTTGGTGGCTACAGAGGCTTGAGGCGGCGGAACTCCTGACCTATTGTGCTCCTCGATGATTTTAGGGTATATGGACATATATAGGCGAAAGAAGTCGGTCAGGGGAGCCACGAGGGGCCCACGAGGGTGGGGCGCGCGCCCAGGGGGGTAGGGCGCACCTCCCTGCCTCGTGGCTTCCTCGTTGCATCCCTGACGTATACTCCCAGTCTCCTGGATTGCTTCCGTTCCAAAAATAACTCTCCCGAAGGTTTCATTCCATTTGGACTCCATTTGATATTCCTTTTCTTCGAAACACTGAAATAGGCAAAAAAAACAGCAATTCGGGCTGGGCCTCTGGTTAGTAGGTTAGTCCTAAAAATGATATAAAAGTGTAAAGTAAAGCCCATAAAGATCCAAAATAGGTAATATAATAGCATGGAACAATAAAAAATTATAGATACGTTGGGGACGTATCAATTGTCTTCAACATTGGTTTATCTTCAAAATCTATATCTTTGCAATGTTGATTTGTCCTCAGTGATAATTATATCTGCATATGTGTTATGTCCTATATAGCATTCACTTATAGCTATGTATTCATGTTGCTATTTTTCTGACCTAAGTGAATGTGATCAGACCCTAATCCCTTTTGTGCTACTCCTTCAAAAAAAAATTTGTTCAAGTCATGTGCATTCTGTTAACACTTGTCGAATATCTTATCTGCGTCCTTGTCAAGAGAGATACAGAGACACATATTTAAAAACTGCTTTTAATGTTCTATCCTTTGCCTGAAAACCGGAGAAGCCGGAACAACCACCCGACAATCCAGGCGTGCGTGGGAACATAGATCAACTCCTGGTAAGTTGCATGCACACCATGTGTTCCTCAGATGTGAACCGCCAGGGGCACCTGCGTAATTGCGCTGCGTCGCCCTCCTCCTTCTTATAAATACACACCCCTCACGGTCAAAATTCTTTCTTCCACCTCGCCACCTTGCTCAAACCCTAGCGCCTCTGCTAGCTCACGTCGACGCCGGA
The DNA here is from genome assembly GCF_002162155.2 of Triticum dicoccoides. NCBI lineage: Eukaryota > Viridiplantae > Streptophyta > Magnoliopsida > Poales > Poaceae > Triticum > Triticum dicoccoides. The sequence goes on from NC_041383.1 coordinate 556,242,525, forward strand.
GACAAAGCGCTTAGCTGTCGTGACTTCTTCGACGTCGTCCTCACGCCGGCCGCGGACCTCTTCCTCTCCGCCGCCGCCGTAGGTGTCTTCCGCTGCTAAGTTAGGGCGCGGGAGATTCGACTACTCGGCCTCCCGTCTACATCGTCTAGCAGTTCATCTGTGGTAATTAAAACTTACTTTTTACAGTCTTTTCGATCTGTCAAATCCATCCACTTTTTACAGTCTTTTTGATCTGTCAAATCCATCCACTTCAACCAAAAGTGGTTTATACACTTTAAATATGGATCTGTCTCTTTCTGAATCTCATATATTGCAAAGTGTGTTCACTTATGCGTCAAAACTAGTTAGATTCCTCACTTGTACCTGATACATCCATTTTGCATCATGCTTTTATATCGATATTTATTGCATTATGGGCTATTACTACACATTATGTCACAATACTTATGCCTTTTCTCTCTTATTTTACAAGGTTTACATGAAGAGGGAGAATGCCGGCAGCTGGAATTCTGGGCTGGAAAAGGAGTAAATATTAGAGACCTATTCTGCACAACTCCAAAAGTCCTGAAACTCCACGAAAGTAAGTTTTGGAATATATTAAAAATACTGGGCGAAGAAAGCACCTGAGGGGGGCCACCCACTGTCCACGAGGGTGGAGGGCGCGCCCTACCCCCCTGGGCGCGCCCCTGCCTCGTGGGCCACCTGGTAGCCCCCCGATGCCCATCTTCTGGTATATGGTGTCTTTTGCCCTGGAAAAAAATCACAAGGAAGCTTTCGGGACAAAGCGCTGCCGTCTCAAGGCGGAACCTAGGCGGAACCAATCTAGAGCTCCGGCTGAGCTGTTCTGCCGGGGAAACATCCCTCCAGAGGGGGAAATCATTGCCATCGTCATCACCATCGATCCTCTCATCGAGAGGGGGTCAATCTCCATCAACATCTTCAGCAGCACCATCTCCTCTCAAACCCTAGTTCATCTCTTGTATCCGATCTTTGTCTCAAAACCTCAGATTGGTACCTGTGGGTTGCTAGTAGTGTTGAATACTCCTTGTAGTTGATGCTAGTTGGTTTATTCGGTGGAAGATCATATGTTCAGATCATTTATGCATATTAATACCCCTCTGATTATGAACGTGGATATGATTTGTGAGTAGTTACATTTGTTCCTGGGGACATGGGAGAAGTCTTGTTATAAGTAGTCATGTGAATTTGTTATTCGTTCGATATTTTGATGAGATGTATGTTGTCTCTCCTCTAGTGGTGTTATGTGAACATCGACTACATGACACTTCACTATTGTTTGGGCCTAGGGGAAGGCATTGGGAAGTAATAAGTAGATGATGGGTTGCTAGAGTGATAGAAGCTTAAACCCTAGTTTATGCGTTGCTTCGTAAGGGGCTGATTTGGATCCATATGTTTCATGTTATGGTTAGGTTTACCTTAATTCTTCTTTCATAGTTGTGGATGCTTGCGAGAGGGGTTAATCTTAAGTGGGATGCTTGTCCAAGGAAGGGCAGTACCCAAGCACTGGTCCACCCACATATCAAATTATCAAAGTACCGAACGTGAATCATATGAGCACATGATCAAAACTAGCTTGACGATAATTCCCATGTGTCCTCGGGAGCGCTTTGCTTTATATAAGAGTTTGTCCAGGCTTGTCCTTTGCTACAAAAAGGATTGGGCCACCTTGCTGCACCTTGTTACTTTTGTTATTTGTTACCCGTTACAAATTACCTTATCACAAAACTATCTGTTACCGATAATTTCAGTGCTTGCAGAGAATACCTTACTGAAAACCGCTTGTCATTTCCTTCTGCTCCTCGTTGGGTTCGACACTATTACTTATCGAAAGGACTATGATAGATCCCCTATACTTGTGGGTCATCAGTACCTATTCGTGGATTCGTACAAATCTGGAACCAACTTCCTTCAATAAGTGAATATCTTTGCACTGTGAGGTCAATGTCTTCTAAACTGATTTACTTTCAAAATCTTTTGAGAATCCATATGACCTCTTCCCCTTCCCTTGCATCTCTAATGGTGTCACAGGTACATGTCTGTGGGAGAATCCCTTGGTTCTCATAGTCTGCATTCATTTGCAGAATTCTTACAGTGTCACATCGAATCTCCTAAAGCTAGTTCTTGTCTGACCAGCAGATGGAAGCCTTTCACTGTATTGAAGCCAATCAGTCTGAATATTATGGCTTCAGAGTAATCTGCACGAAAAGGAGGTAGGCAACGCCGTGGCAACACTGCACTTGATTTGCCTGAAGATCTTTATGAACTCTACAAGTCTGACCCAGAGGAGAGCTACACCCAGCGCAAGAACCGGATCCAGTGGATACAAAAATATTGGGCAGAGCAGTGGTTCAAGTACAGGTTTGTAACACCTGAATATGCTGAGAAGAATGCCATCAAGCGCCCGTGGGGTGATTGTCTGTACCGCAACTTGGTACCAAAGAATAAGGCTGAAGCTATTGAATAAGGGTTCTATCCCTGTATGGTCAGAGTACCATAGCCTGAGAATGCCGACCCATCATCTCTCCTATGGTGTCGTGAAGACAATATTTTCAAGCGCAACTTTTAGTTTGCAAAAGATTCAATGGCTAAGAACCAAAAGGAGTTTGGCCTCAACTTCAACCATGGCCCCTCTGCCCCAAGAGCAGATGGAACTCATGAAGCCAATGAGAACAGGATTGGCCCCTTCGCCAACTTCGACGGGCTTCTGTCTCATATTGCTGCCCAAAGAGATGTTGTGGGGCAATCTGCTGAAGAAGCTAATTCTGATGATGCTCCATCACCACCAAAGCAGCAGCAGCAGCAGAAGAAGAAGAAGAAGAAGAAGAAGGCAAAAGCTTCAAAGCCATCTGTCTCTATTGCTCCAAAAGCTTCAACCAAGAAGACACTGAACACTGCACCGCCTGAATCCAGTGTGCAGTCTGAAGATTTGTCTCGTGTGTCCAAGAGGACCAAGAAGCCATTGCCCAAGAAGGCTACCGGGCAACCCCTCACTCATGTTGCCGTTCTGTGCAACGAGGAAGACACCATTGATCTATCAAGCGATGAAGATCTTGGTGATGAAGCCCTTGAGATGCTAATCAAGAGTAAGCAAGAGGCAGAGATCTTCAGTGATCTGCCCCTCTTTGATGTTGACATATTGAACAAATTCATTGATGAGTCGTTCGACGACCAGAACATTAGCATTGACAGTCTGCAGCTGCTAGTGGGCATCAGCATCATGTTCCATGGAGCTATTGCTAATGAGCTAGCCCTGGCACAGAAAATCGTCGAGCTCAAAAACAAGATTGATTATGAGAAGGCCCATTTCAAGAAGAACATGCACAAGCTCAGTGTGGCAGATGTGCAAATCTTCAAGAAGATGTTGCATGACCTCAAACTGAATTTCACAGGAAGCATGAAGAAGCAAAAGGCTCTCGAGAACGCATGAAGTCTTATGCTTAGAAATGTGTGCAAGTGCACAATGAAGCTGAAAAGAGGAAAGCTCTTGGGCGTCCTAGCATTGATCCCAGAATGGCTGATAAGAAGAGCAAGAAGCATGCTGAAGCTAATCCTGATGCTACAAGGCAAGGACAATGTCGGTGTCAAAACCGGCGGATCTCGGGTAGGGGGTACAGAACTGTGCGTCTAAGGCTAATGGTAATAGGAGGTGGGGGACACAATGTTTACCCAAGTTCGGGCCCTCTCTATGGAGGTAATACCCTACTTCCTGCTTGATTGATCTTGATGGATATGAGTATTACAAGAGTTGATCTACCATGAGATCGTAATGGCTAAAGCCTAGAAGTCTAGCCTATCAGATTATGATTGTTGTCCTACGGACTAACCCCTCTGGTTTATATAGACACCGGAGGGGGCTAGGGTTACACAAAGTTGGTTACAGAGAAAGGAATCTACATATCCGAATCTCCAAGCTTGCCTTCCATGCAAAGGAGAGTCCCATCCAGACATGGGAAGAAGTCTTCTATCTTGTATCTTCATGGTCCAACAGTCCGGCCCACGTATATAATCCGGCTGTCCGAGGACCCCTTAATCTAGGACTCCCTCAGTAGCCCCCCGAACCAGGCTTCAATGACGATGAGTCCGGCCCGCAGATTGTCTTTGGCAATGCAAGGCGGGTTCCTTCTCCGAATACTTCAAAGTACCTAACTTAAAGAGCGGTATTCGGCTTTCCATTTAAAGTCATGCTCCTCGGCTTCTGCACCTTCATGATTTCAGCTTCCATGTGTCGAGCGAATGCGAGAGGCCGGGGAATTTTTGCATTTGCCGCCCTGACCATGTGAGAAAATTGTCTATTTAAGGAGACGGGGATCTTCAGATCTAATCCACACCATCTCCCCCAAACGAGGAATCCTCAGAGCTTGCCCGCAGAAACCACCCCAACATGGCTAGCGCTCCCAGCTCTTCCTCCCGCTCTCACGGCCCCAAACAGGGTGATTGGGAAAAGTGTTCCGTATCCCACGACCAACTCACTACAAAAAAATACACTTCCGTGATGATACGTGTTTGTCACAGTAGGTCATGTTTTCTGTCATGCATGTACATCCATGACGATTTTATGACAGAATCAAGATAGTCATACCTGTGCTGTCGTAGAAGTGTTCCATGACATTACCAAAATTATCATCACGGAAGTGTCCACTTCCATGACGATAAATCGCGCGTCACAGAAGTGCTTTCGTCAAGGGTGACCGACACGTGGCATCCACCGTAACATAACGCCGTTAAGCTATCGGGTCGAATTTTGGATCCGATAACCCATTAACAGCCACGACCAATGCCGATTTTCCACGTGTAAAATTCTCATTGGCTGACGGATCCACGCGTCAGCTCCGCGTTGGCATAGGTGTCACTCATCCAATGGTCGAGATGGGCCTATGATATGTTGACACGTGGACCGGCCCAAAAGTGGCCCACAAAGTTTAAATGCGCCGGCCCAACCGAAGGCCCATAAGATTTAGTGGACCATAATGGGCCAGCCCAGCTAAAGGCCCACAAAATTTAGCGGACCATAATGGGTCGGCCCAGCTAAAGGCCCACACGATTTTGCAGACCATAATGGGCCGGCCTAGCTAAAGGCCCACAAGATTCTGTAGACCATAATGGGCCGGCCCAGCTAAAGGCCCAACATTCTCTGTCAAATCGGCCCATCAACGGCCTGTCCTAAACTTGTCATCAACGCGGCCCATGGTCACTTCTGGCCCGTTAACAGTCCGCTAAGTAATTGGGCCGAATTACGGCTCGGTGTATTTCTGGCCTGTTAAAGGTCCGGCTTCATTTGGGCCCATTTACAGGCCATCAAAACTTTCGGCCCATAAACGACCGTGAAGGATTTGGGTCATATTCGGTCATGTCTGACATTCAGCCTGTTAGAGGCCCACTATAGATTTGGGCCACTTTCGGCCTGTTGTCATTTTTGGCCTGTTAACGCCGGACGTAAACCATGGGCCATATGTGGCCCAACGTCATATTGGTCCCATTAACAGCCCATATAAAAACGACGATAATCTAGCCCGAGTGAAGTTCCGGCCTGTTAAAGGCCCATGTATTAGGTCGGCGCATTTACGGCCCGTCCGAACTTCGGCCTGTCAAAGATCCGCATCGTAAATGGGCCACCATTTCGGCCTGCTAAGTCCAGTGGGTTATTTGGCACAATCAGGGCCCAATCTCACTTCCGGTCTATTAAAGGCCCATGTTTTTTATGGGCTCGAGATATTTACACCTGTAAACGGCCTATTTTTACTGAGGGCCCAAATTATGTTTAGGCCTGTTAAAGGCCCACTATGGGCACAGGCCTACCAGAAAAATATGAAAGCTTATGCTGATTTAGGCCCAGATATTTTTAGTGGGCTACATGCCAATTTCGGCCCATAATCGTTTTTATCCCAATTGGAATGGGCCCGACGAATGTTGGCATGTTGGGCTCCTACGAAGCTTTCGGCCGAATACATTACTAAGATAAACCTACACTATACAAAAATAGCGTCGTAATTACTGCAGCTTGTGGCAGCATCATAAATGTTGTATCAGAACAAAATAAATTCCAACCATACAACAAAAGGCCTATTGGCATAAAGTTTACAGTCCTTCCAGATAAAAGCACCATCAGATGTATAGAAGCACAGATCATTTGACCTGAGTGCTAATGTTTCAGGCTGTAGAATCTGATGGAGCAGCACGATCTCCACCTTTTTTCTGCCATTGCTCTTGAACAACGAAGTGAATGTCTGATAGTCTGGTTTCAAAACCATTCATATCTCGATGACATTTCTCAACCACTATTCTTGTTTCCGAAACAACGTCCATTAGGGATTGGACATCTGTCTGGAGCACAGATATATCACTCTATCTAGCAGGAGGATTTTGTTCAGTAGGCGATTTGGACGAGGTTACCTTGACAACCAACCCAGAATTATGCAGGAAGGTGCTTTTTGCACTGTTAGTGGAGAGATACTGGCGCACTGCAGCAAGAGGTGACATTGTGCCTGTAGTAGCCTCGTCACCTTCAGGTGGTTGTGGCTGTTCAATCATTTGTTCCATAGCTTCCAGAAAGTCTGAACTTGTAGATTAGTGTACCAGATAAGTTACTAATGAGATAAAAACAAACAAAGTAGGTTAAACATTTATACATAACTTATTTTGGTGAACTACTGTAATACATTATCATGTATTGTAGTGCCAACTACATAATAAAATCACTTTCGGAACATATGTCCATGTAGCATGCCTACTGTATTGTCTATTTTCCTCACATTCGTTAACATCTAAGGATAAAGAGACATGGTTTAAAGTAGGATGAACATAGTATGACATCATTCATATCATGGGCAAATAGATATAAAACAAACAGGCTATTTTATCATTGTGTGTGCATGTGATCATAACAACTAGATTACAGATCAAGACCAAAAGAATATCCCTCATCTCTTTTAAACCATGTAAGGTGAAATGATACGTTAAGACAACTATGTATAAAAGTGAACAGAGTAACTGACATTGGCTGCAAACCAAGTAGTTAAATGAACACATCATAGTATCAATCAGTTCAAGGCAGGAGGAGTAAGGACTTACAACAACGGCTTGAACTGGTGTGCTCATGCCCTTCATCTTGCTAGTGTGGCAATCCTTGAAGATTTGCACTGCATTTGGTTCAGGTTCTTTTTGGTCCGCACGGGCTTTCCTCTGTATTTGGAACAAGTCAATATAGATACGATAATATGGCACACAAAAAAGAAGGAAGTAGCAGCTATTTACAAGAGCCTCGCAGTGTGCAATATAGCTACGAGATCATGTTGTCTGTTGGAATTTCACTTTAGAACGGTTGGTTTTGTTCTTCAAACAGTTAGCCTAGAAGAAGATACACTTGTAAGGCACATACATAAATACTAGTTCAATATGTGGTCTCATCAAATACATATAGCCTACCTGATACTTTGGATCAGACCAGTGTTTAACGAGGGTTGTCCAGTCTTCATCTGTAATATATTCCACTAGAGATGTTTGGGCGATTTCATTGTTAGCCTTGCCTTCAAAGTGAGATTTTCTAAGGTGGTACCGATATTGTCGCAGAGTAGACTGAAAAACATGAGTGCATGCTTGTTCAGTTGCATCATCTTTCGGATCCAACTTGAACCTCATCAGTTGAAAAAAGAATGTGAGTCTTATTAGGAGGAAGCTAGAAAGTATGGGACAGAGCACGACAATATTACTAATTGTGATGAATAACATTACTTATGGATAAATGGTCAAGGAAGGTGTTAAACTGGGTATTGTCTTTCTCATTCCTGTACTGGATCCACGTTGGGAGGATACGTGCATGACACCTAACGGCAACGGCTGCCTCTGATACTAACTTGGCTGACTCTGTAGCATCACGTGGCCTTTTTAAACCTACCTCAAAATGGATCTCCATTCTTCCTCCTTTAGATTTTGTTAATCTGTCAAGCATTATCCCTCATGTCTGTTTCCGCTTGCGCCGTGGTGCTAGTTCAACAACGAATATGGGAAGTGTTAGTGTACATCAAACTGTGAGAGTACATATAAAGGAGCATGCAACTGCAACTCGACTCGGTCAGGTACCGTCTTGGTGTTGATGCTCATGAGGTTCATCTGATCTTGCCAAGTCCTGTTGTGCCAGCAGTGCTTCGGAAGTAGTGTTAGGTGTGAAGGCAGCTTGGGAACTAGCCAGTTCCGGAGCAAATGAACGAGTAACTGGTTGAGATGCTGGTATAGTTGAAGCGGATGCTGCAGCTGGTGGAGCAGGTGATACTGTGTTTGTAGATTTAGCCGGTGGACTTGGACCTTCTACTGCACTATAAGTACCAGCAAAATCTCGACGGCAGAACCTTTTCCGTTTCACCCGACGAGTAACAGCACTCCCTACTATATTGCTCTTTTTTGACTTTGCCATGTCAAGCTGTACCCACTACACAAAAGAATAAAATCACTCTTTAGAACTCATTGATGCATGATACAGACAAGCAATACTTTGATGTAAGACAACCGTATGAGGATGGAATATGTAAGAAAAATAGGACGGCATGACATATTCACAGCTACGATGTGCAAACTAAGCAGAAGGATTTTCAAGAAAATAGAAGTAATGCAAGCTAGACACCATATGAAAGATGCAACCAATATTACTCTACCAAGTTAAAAGTGTCTTGTCCTAAGTGTCAATTCGAAAAATTAGAAGCAGCACAACATAGAAATCAATGCAAGATGCAACCACTATCAAACTGCCATGTTAAAAGCGTCCAATCATGAGTGACTGATGCGGGATACACAACAGCAGTACTTTGATGTAAGAACATGGTATGATAGATAGATGCAGTGTATTCTAGACACAGAAAGCCATGTCATATGCACATGTATAACATATAAACTCGGCAGGTGCAATTTAATCAAAATAGAAGAAATACAGGCTAGACAACATATGCAACATGAAACCAATTATCACACTGTCAACTTAGAGCAAGCACCTGCGATGGTGGAGTACGGGAGATGAACTCATCACGTAGACTTGGGACTTCAACTTCATTAGCAGTAGCAGTGGCAAATCTAGAGAGTCTCTGTTTGCGTCGGTGCGGAGGACCACCAACATCCCCTAACTTGCTCTTTTCCTTCCTATTTTCTGATATTGCCTTATGAAGTCAAAACCACAAGAAGATGAATAAAATTAGCTCTGCATAACTGGTTGATGCATGATACAGACGAACACTACTTTGATGTAAGGCAAGCGCACGATAGGAGGATGGAATATATACAAAAAAAGACAGCGTTTCCTATTCACACGTACGATAGGAGGATGGAATATGTATAAAAGAACAGTAAGCGGAAGGCATTTCAACAAAATTAGAAGAAATGAAAGCTAGGCACCATATGAACATGCAACCAATATCACTCTATCAGGTAAAAAGTGTCTCGTCGTAAGTGCCATTTCAAGAAATTAGAAGTAGTACAAGCTAGAAGACAATGCAAGATGCAACCTACATCACAGTCCCAAGTTAAATGTGTCTTATGGGTAAGTGATCGTTGTAGGTATAAGTTGTAAGCTACGCAGATGCAATTCAACATAATCAGAAGCAATACAAACTATACATCATACAGAAAACGCAACCACGTATAACAGTTCCAAGTAAGAGCAAGCACCTGTGATGGAGGAGTAGGGGAGATGTGCTCATCATGTACACGTATGTTCTAGAAACAGGAACACGTGTCATATTCACAGGCATTATGTGTAAAGTAAGCAGATGCAATTCAAGTTAGAAGCAATACAAGCTAGACATCATACACAACATGCAACCACATATAATAGTGTCAAGTTAGAGCAAGCACCTGTGATGGTGGAGTAGGGGAGATGTGCTCATCATCTACATAGCTACGTTGACTGTCCAGCCTTGTGTTGTCTTGCGAATCTTGTTGGGAGGATGGCGGAGTAGAATCTGTAGAGACCCCCTGTTTGAGTTGCTCCGAAGGACCACCATCATCCACTGCCGGACTAATTTCCTTCAGTTGTAATGAGTTTGCATTGTGAAGTTAAACCGATAAGAAAAAGGAATAAAATTCGCTCTTCAAAACTCATTCATGCATGATACTGACGAACACTACTCGGATGAAAGGCAAACACATGATGCGAGGATGGAATATGTATGAAAAACAGGATGATGTGACATATTCACACCTATGATGTGGTAACTAAGCAGAAGGCATTTCAACAAATTAGAAGCACTGCAAGCTAGACACCTTTTGAAAGATGCAACCAATATCACTCTACCAAGTTCAAATTGTATGGTGTTTCAACAAATTAGAAGCAGTACATGCTAGAAATCATATGCAAGACACAACCAATATCACAGTGGCGACTTAAAGGTGCCTTATCATAAGTGACTGATGCGGGATATGCAAGAATAGTAGTCTGATGTAGAAACAGGAACACATGTCATATTCACAGGCATTATGTGTAAAGTAAGCAGATGCAATTCAACAAAGTTAGAAGAAATACAAGCTAGACATCATACGCAACATGCAACCACATATAATAGTGCCAAGTTAGAGCAAGCACTTGTGATGGTGGACGAGGGGAGATGTGCTCATCATCTACACAGCTACATTGACTGTCTAGCCTTGCGTTGTCTTGTGAATCTTGTTGGGAACCTCCGTTTCAGTTGCTCGGAAGGACCACCATCATCCAATGCCTTGCCAATTTCCTTCAGCTTTATTGATTTTGCATTGTGAGGTCATACCGACAAGAAAAAGGAATATCATTCGCTCTTCAGAACTCATTCATGCATGATACTGATGAACACTACTCTGATGAAAGGCAAAGTCATGATATGAGGATGGAATATGTACGAAAAAATAGACGGCTTGACATATTCACACCTATGATGTGGTAACTAAGCAGAAGGCACTTCAACAAATTAGAAACACTGCAAGACACCATATGGAAGGTGCAATCAATATCACTCTGCCAAGTTAAAATTGTCTCGTCATAGGTGGCGTTCATCAAACTAGAAGCAATACATGCTAGAAATCATATTCAAGATGCAAGCCAATATCACACTGCCAACTTAAAGGTGTCCCATCATAAGTGACTGATGCAGGATACACAAGAAGAGTAGTTTCATGTAAGAACATGGTGTGATAGACAGATATAGTATGTACCAAAAATAGGAAAGCGTGTCATATTCACATGTATCATGTGTAAGCTAAGCAGATGCAGTTTACACTAATTAGGAGCAATACGAGCTAGACACCATATGCAACATGCAACCAGATATCACACTGCCAAGTTAGAGCAAGCACCTTGGATGGTGGAGTAGGGGAGCGGAGAATTGGACCTTGTAATGCACTATCAATACAAGGAGAATCGGTACAGATGCTCCGTTTACGTTGCTACTGAGGACCACCATCATCGCCTTCCTTACCCTTTTCCTTCCTCTTTCTTGATTTTGCCTTGTCAAGTCAAACCCACAAGAAAAAGGAATAAGATTTCCTCTTCAGAACTCATTGATGCATGGTACTGACGAACACTACTTTCATGTAAGGCAGCCGCATGATAGGAGGATGGAATATGTATGAAAAACAGGACGGCGTGACATAAAGACATGTATGATGTATAAAGTGTAAACTAAGCACAAGGTGCTTGAACTTGTTAGAATCGATGCAAGCTAGAAACCATATGAAAGATGAAACCAATATCACTCTGCCAAATTAAAAGGGTGCCCTAACAAATGTATTTGACCAAATTAGAAGCAATACATGGCAACTGGCTAGAAATAATATGCAATATGCAACGAATAAAGGTGACTAATCGTAAGTGATTGATGCAGGATACAGAAGAGAGGTAGTTTCATGTAAGAACATGGTTAACACATAGATGTAGTGTGTACCAAAAATAGGAAGGCATGTCATATTCACAGGTATAGTGTGTAAACTAAGCAGATGCAATTTACCCTAATTAGAAGCATTACAAGCTAGACACCATATGCAACATGCAACCACATATCACACTGCGAAGTTAGAGCAAGCACCTGTGATGGTGGTGTAGGGGAAGTGTGGTCTTCAGGTACAGAGCTACGTTCAATATCTTCATTTAGGCTTGATGTTTCTTGAGAATCATGTGGAGAGGATGAAATTGCATTCTTTATAAGAGTATTGTGTCTCATATTAACCCACGCGCGTGACTGTCTCATCATAAGCGATAGACGCAGGATACACAAGAACAGTAGTTTGATGTAAGAACATGGTGTGATAGGCAGATGTAGTATGTACCAAAAACAGGAAGGTGTGTCATATTCACATGTATAATGTGTAAGCTAAGGAGATGCAATTTAACAAATTAGGAGCATTGATGAGGGATACACAAGAAAAGTAGTTTGATGTAAGAACATGGTTAATAGAAAGACGTAGTATGTACCAAAAACAGGAAGGCATGTCATATTCACAGGTATAATGTGTTAACTAAGTAGATGCAATTTACCCTAATTAGAAGCATTACAAGGTAGACATCATATGCAACATGCAACCACATATCACACTGTCAAGTAAGAGCAAGCACCTGTGATGGTGGTGTGGGGGAATTTGCGGTGATCAACTAGAGAGCTACGTTGACTATCTTCATTTAGCCTTGCTATTTCTTGAGAATCATGTGGGGAGGATGACACCGCACTCTTTAAACGAGTAGGGCGTCTCACAGTATCCCACTAGGGTGACTGTCTCATCATAAGTGATTGACGAGGGATACAAAAGAGCATTAGTTTGATGTACGAACATGGTTAATAGACATATGTAGTATGTATCAAAAACAGGAAGGCATGTCATTATCAAAGGTATAATGTGTAAAGTAAGCAGATGCAATTTAACCAAATTGGAAGCAATACAAGCTAGACACCATATGCAACATGCAACCACATTTGACAGCGTGAAGTTAAAGCAAGCACCTAAGATGGTTGTGTGTGGCAATTGAGATCATCAACTGCAGAGCTACGTTTACTGTCTCCAACTGCTGACGCTGCACCCATTAGAGCGTTGAAACGCTTAGTGCTTATCTTCGAATTACACTGGAGCGACTTCTGTCTTTTCTTTTCTGCATTCATCAACACTGCGTCAGAGTCTGAAATACCCATGCATAAAAAAACAATAGTGTGAGTATGGGTGAAGTGTGTGCACAATTAGTACAGTGTAAAGGTAGCAGATAGCAGGTCGGTGAGAAATAAATGACGGGAGACATATGATAGCTCTACAACATGCATGGCACACTAAATTACTATAGGATTCTATGAAAATAACAGTCGACTGAAAGCAAATAGGTCAGTCCATTTTTTCTGCACCATCCGATGTACAAAGAACGGGTAGATCGCCTTCATCTACCTCTAGCCAGTCAGTGTTGACGATCTTCCTCGAAATGCCAGCGACCATCGGCCCAGTATTCCTTCCCTGCCTGCGCCCTCCCCTCGACCTCACCACACCGCCGT